>NC_092336.1:637557500-637926250 GCF_046630445.1 Rutidosis leptorrhynchoides
GAACCCGTTTCAATCTACATAGAATATGTTTGTGTAAGTGTAGTTTCATTGAGTAATAAAACTTTAATAAGACCATAGCTTGCCCTTTTTCATCTGGGCCTCATAAAAGTTGACTCATTTTTTTATAAATACATATAATACTGATATTGCTGATACATATGTATAAATATATATTATTTGATTAACCATTGTTACAAATTTGTTAGGTGCACAGTACGAAAAATTAGATTACATATTAAGATCGTAACCAAGAAATAATCGGCTTGTATATCATAAATTCAATAATTAAAGGTATGACATAAGCCTAAATCGTGTATTAACAGTTAAACATATAGATGCTTCAACAGTTGAGTGTTACAAATATTCAGTCAATGGAACTTGCATACCTTTGTTATGTAAAGAGATGTTACTTGATCAACTGATAAGTATTGACCATAATTATTCACGCTCTTTCATAATAGCCTCATACTTTGACTTCAGCAAATTTTTATGGTAAATGGTTCAAATCAATCTGTTTCGCAAAATACATAAATAATCAGTTCAGTTTCAACCAAAATAAGGTTCAAATCACCATTCATGTTAACTGACTTTAAATAGTCACACCACCATTCATCCAAAAAGACTTCATAATATCCAAAAGTGTAATGAATTGACTTAAAGACTTCATAAATGGTCAAACTACCATTCATCCAACTGTGTTTTACAAACTACAATGAATTTACTATTTGATAAAGTGTGTTTTAAAAACTGCAATGAATTTTCATAAAATTCTATGTTTGACTTCATAAATAGTCAAACTACGAGCAAACACAATGAATTAAAGACTTAAAGAATTCATCCAACTGAATTGACTTGAGTACTTTTCTGTTTGACCAATACTAACAACAAACACGATTATTGAAAGAACATTCACTTGATGCATAGTACAACAATATGAAGAGTTTAAAACATATAAAGTAGCACTAAGATCCACAATAGACACGAAACCTGAGTGCATAAATGTTTTATGTGTTGTCGTCACCTCTCAGCGCGCGTCCTTTCTATGTTGTATTAAACGCCCAGCCATGTTTACGCTCCTAGAATAATTCATAATTCATATCTTACTCACCACCCATATTACTGTAAGAATTATATAAACTAAAAAAGACTAATAAGAAGTTAAAAAAACAAAGACGACAACATGTATATTATTGTACAACAAAATCTATATTACAGTTCTTGAGCCCACTTTGAATTGAGTTATATCACAAACTAATAGATATTGATCCAGTGTATTGTCAAAAATCAATATACTTATAAAAAAATTCATACCTTGCAACTTTTATATTTCATTGAAGCATTTTATTATACACTTGGAGCAAAAAAGTTATAAAAAGCAAACATACCTCATTGAACATCAAATTATCAAATTGAATAAACCATAAATTATATTAAAAATATCATCAACGCAGATCCGTCTAGTTCTTTCTTTACATAATCTAGAATCCTTGCCTAAAAGTCATAAATCTAATAAAAATATCAAGTGGTATAAACCATAAATATAATATCAAGTTGTATAAACCATAAATATAACAATCATCTAGTTTAACAACAAAAATGGGCATTGTGGTTTTAAATCTGAATTTAAATTAAAAAATTATCAGCAAAATTTAATCAATAAATCCCACAAAATCAAACGTCAAACATGGAGAACAAACCTGATTTATGGAGAACATACCATCGCACAAGACATGAATCTGGTACACCATCGTAGAAAGGAAAGGAGCTGCTGGTTATGGAGAAAAAAAACCCTAAAATTGATTCAATCCACTGGCGTTTCAATCGTGAAGGCTATGAACTTTGATTGTGGAAGATGATTCTACGGTCGCTCACCCGTGAAGGGTTTAATTCGTGGATACAGTAATTGAATAAACCATTGTTTAATAATTGTATTGTTGCCATCGCCAGAACAGACGAAATCAACAAAACCCTAATTGATATTGATATGGATGAAGGCAATTGAAACCTTAACTATTGCAGTATTTGAAGAAAAGGAAACTGAAAAAATGCATCGGGTTTTTTTGGAGTTTAATTTTAATTAAGTAGGATTAATTAACATAATTACATGTCAGCAAATAAATGAGAGGATTAAAGAGCTGTTGACACATGGGATTAACTTTCATGATTTATAATATGTAATAGACGCCCAGCCATGTTTACGCTCCTAGAATAATTCATAATTCATATCTTACTCACCACCCATATTACTGTAAGAATTATATAAACTAAAAAAGACTAATAAGAAGTTAAAAAAACAAAGACGACAACATGTATATTATTGTACAACAAAATCTATATTACAGTTCTTGAGCCCACTTTGAATTGAGTTATATCACAAACTAATAGACATTGATCCAGTGTATTGTCAAAAATCAATATACTTATAAAAAAATTCATACCTTGCAACTTTTATATTTCATTGAAGCATTTTATTATACACTTGGAGCAAAAAAGTTATAAAAAGCAAACATACCTCATTGAACATCAAATTATCAAATTGAATAAACCATAAATTATATTAAAAATATCATCAACGCAGATCCGTCTAGTTCTTTCTTTACATAATCTAGAATCCTTGCCTAAAAGTCATAAATCTAATAAAAATATCAAGTGGTATAAACCATAAATATAATATCAAGTTGTATAAACCATAAATATAACAATCATCTAGTTTAACAACAAAAATGGGCATTGTGGTTTTAAATCTGAATTTAAATTAAAAAATTATCAGCAAAATTTAATCAATAAATCCCACAAAATCAAACGTCAAACATGGAGAACAAACCTGATTTATGGAGAACATACCATCGCACAAGACATGAATCTGGTACACCATCGTAGAAAGGAAAGGAGCTGCTGGTTATGGAGAAAAAAAACCCTAAAATTGATTCAATCCACTGGCGTTTCAATCGTGAAGGCTATGAACTTTGATTGTGGAAGATGATTCTACGGTCGCTCACCCGTGAAGGGTTTAATTCGTGGATACAGTAATTGAATAAACCATTGTTTAATAATTGTATTGTTGCCATCGCCAGAACAGACGAAATCAACAAAACCCTAATTGATATTGATATGGATGAAGGCAATTGAAACCTTAACTATTGCAGTATTTGAAGAAAAGGAAACTGAAAAAATGCATCGGGTTTTTTTGGAGTTTAATTTTAATTAAGTAGGATTAATTAACATAATTACATGTCAGCAAATAAATGAGAGGATTAAAGAGCTGTTGACACATGGGATTAACTTTCATGATTTATAATATGTAATAGATAGATAATAGATAGATAGTATAATTAAATAAAATACTAAAAATACAATGTGAACACTAAAAACTTAAATCTATAAAATTAAAAAATCTTTTACTATTAAATACTAAAATATTTTAAGTTATTATTTAATAAAATAATAACTTAAAAAATGAAAAAAATAAAAGTGGTGGAATCTACTCTATAAGACTATAACACTTCATTATTCCATCACCGTTACAAACTCCATCACGCGATCGCACTATGATTATTTTCAAATAAACACTATATTACACAAAAATCTATATCACATCCTATCACATTATCAGCATTAAAAATGGTCTAACTTTACATATATAGAAGATAAATAATTTAAGGTCGTAAATTGTTACTGCGTAGAGGTAGGTGAGAGGTCAATCATATCTAAATGTGACATAATCCATGACAAAATCAACCTGACTCAAATATAATAACATCAGGTATGAATGATCCACTACACACATGATTGTTGCAATTTTTGTTACGGAGTATTAAATTAAAAGCTACTCGTATTAATTTTTGGGTTTGACAATATTTAATTAGAAACAAATGGTACTTATCTAATGGTACTTATCTTTTAAAATTCTTTTTAGTCAATATTTAATGTTGAAAAGGATATATAATTATTAGAGTAAAAATTATTTTACTTTGAATGTACCACGCATGCTTGCCTAAGTGGTCACTGAGGTGTTCAAAGAAGCACATTACCCGGTTCGAATCTTGGCAAACCCATTTCGTTCAAAAACGGAGTGTGACCGAAGGGTGCGTCTTGTGCTCAATTCATTCGGTATCAGGTCTCGCGCTCATGGGGCTTGATTATCCGAGGTTTACGCTTTATGGGGGAATCAATGTTCATAGAGGTTTTTTCGCTAATCCAATTTATTTATTTATTTATTATTATTATTATTAATATTATTATTATCTATATTTTCTATTAAAAATTTTAAAATGATGACATCATAATTAATCATAATTTTCTAAGTTTAAAAAAATTAAAAATAAAAAGGAAAATTTTTGAGGACATGTTGATGATGTAATAATTCTAATAAATTTTTGATTAAATATATTTTATATATGTTAATTAGTAATTACGGAGTAGAAAGAAAGAAAATGCAATTAAACATAATTTGTACAACTAAAAAATCTAAGTATTTTAATTTGGATGCATGTCAATTTAAAAGGGTTGCTAGTTACTACATGCCAGCTTGCTTACACACTAATAATGTGCCATTATATTTTATATTAATTCACCATTCTTTGACCACATGGGCTTTCCAGCTAGCATGCATCTTCCAAGTTTATATCAGCGATTGGATATTAATTAAAGAAAACCCAATTAGTTTTAAACCTAGTATCAGTAACTCGTTCTTGCTGTAATTAAGAATAAACAATCAACAAATTATTGCTGTAAGAAATAAGAATGAACAATTAATTGTTGACGAAAAATATATTATATTATAGTATTATATTATATTATATTTTATATATATATATATATATATATATATATATATATATATATATATATATATATATATATATATATATTTTATTTTTAAAAGCAAAATAGGAATTGTACCTGTACAATTTTCATTTTAATATTATATATATATATATATATATATATATATATATATATATATATATATATATATATATATATATATATATATATATATATATTCATTTAGAAAAAATTAGTTATAGTAGCAGTCGAAATTGGCGGATCAGTTTATAAGGCTGCTGGGTGGAAGCTTAAGATCGCAAGTTCGAACGTTCCTCCTTCCTGTTTTTTTTTGGGCTAGCGATTTTGAGCCCAACGCCGAATACTTGTTATCATTTATTTATTTATTTGGTATTTTCATAATTGAAAAATAAATGTGGACTAGTATATATTCATTTGAAAAATGAATGAACTGCAAAATTCAATTGATTTTGCAACTTTGAAAATCGATATTTTGAAACCTTAAATATTAAATATAGTAACCATTAAACAAGTGCAAGCACTAGATCAGTACTCCCTCCGTCCCAGATTAATTGTCCCCAGACAAAAAACACACAGTTTTAGGAAATCCCACTAACTTTATTTCTCCACCAATGAAATATCTTCTCTCTCCATATCCACCAATGAAATATCTCCTTTCCTTTCTATTTATGGAAGTAGACAATTAATTTGAGACATCCCAAAATGAAATACTGGACAATAATTTAGGGACGGAGGGAGTAGTAATATTTGTCTGATGTTTAACGAAGGGTCGCAACTCGCAAGCTCAATTCACGGGTCCATCCTCCATATTTTTTTCCTTTTTCTTTCTTTAATACTTTTTACCCATATTATCCCCCTTTTTTATAATTTCCATGTTGGTTTTAGTTTACTCGGCATGTGGTCTTGTTTCTCATTATCTCAAACTAGATGATTCGTATCCTTCATATAGATTATGTACATCCCCTGACCTATTGTTTCGTTAAAGCTCATCCTCTTAGTGTTAGAAATAGAAGGTTATGTATATTATTTGTGGAAGAGATGATTGATGATTTAGAAGTTTGATTTATATTGAAAGCTTTTCTTTTATTGCTTATTGAATTACTTTTTTGCTTGATTACAAATGAGGGGTGAAACCCTCTATTTATACTACTCAATGGAGTAGTCTATAATACTTCACAATCTACTAGCATCTAGATATTTCTTAGTATTATGATACTTCTAGACCTAGATATTTTATAAGATCATTCTACACACTTTCTACACACTTTGTCTACTACATTTTACAAGAAGTTTCTACATAATGGATTATGATCTTGATCCAAAAGACTTGATACTTGCAAGCCCAAATCCAAAACACATAGCCCAAAATCAAGTTTATTTTCCAACAGCCCCCCTTAAACTTGATTTCGTTACTCCGAGCATATTCCGTAATCTCTGAAACGTCTCGTGTTTTAGAGGCTTTGTGAAAATATCAGCAACTTGGTCACGTGACTTCGCGTACTTTATCTGCACCTCTTTATTTGTAACACACTCCCTTATGTAATGGTATTTTGTATCAATGTGTTTGCTTCGATCATGGAAGACTGGATTCTTTGCTAGAGCAATCGCAGACTTGTTATCCACATATATCTCCGTAGGTTCCTTTTGAAAAAACTTAAACTTATTTAGTAACTTCCTGAGGCATATTGCATGACAAGTGCACGATGTTGCTGCTACAAACTCGGCTTCACACATTGACAGAGTCACAATGGGTTGCTTCTTCGAGCTCCATGTGAACGCCGTATCTCCCATATAGAACACGAAACCACTCGTACTCTTACGATCATCTATGTCTCCAGCCCAATCACTATCACTGTATCCAACTAGCTTGAAGTGCTCAGAAGGCGAATAAAACAGGTCATAGTCAATCGTACCTTTGATGTAGCGAAGTATCCTCTTGGCCGCCTTCAAGTGATTTATTGTAGGTGCTTCCATGTATCGACTTACTAGTCCAACTCCGTAGAGAATATCTGGCCTCGTGCAGGTTAGGTACCTCAGACTTCCAACCAAACTCTTGTATTGTGTTGGGTCTACCAAGTATCCTTCATCATCTTTTGACAATTTGAGATTGCAATCCACCGGTGTGTTCATTGACTTGCAGTTATTCATCTTAAACTTCTTGAGCACCTCATTCGCATAACCTTCTTGGGATATGAATATTCCTTCTTTCTTTTGTTTCACCTCGATCCCAAGATAATAAGCCATAAGTCCAATGTCGGTCATCTCGAACTCCCGAACCATTGCTTTCTTGAACTCCTCAAACATTTTGGGATTACTACCAGTGAATATCAAGTCATCCACATATAGGCACACAATCATAACATCTCCTTCCTTGCTTACTTTGGTATAGAGAGCATGCTCATATGGGCATTTTGTAAAGTCATTTTGCTGGAAATACTTGTCTATCCTGCTATTCCATGCTCGAGGCGCTTGCTTCAACCCATATAAGGCCCTTTTCAATTTCAGCACCTTATTCTCTTGGCCTTTCACGATGTATCCCAAAGGTTGTTCTATATAGACTTCTTCTTCTAAGTGGCCATTAAGGAACGCGGATTTGACATCCATTTGATAAATCTTCCAATTATGCTGAGCCGCAAGTGAGATTATTAATCTTATAGTTTCTAGACGAGCGACGGGAGCAAATACCTCTTCATAGTCTATGCCAGCTCGTTGACTATATCCCTTCGCCACCAACCTTGCTTTGTATCTTTCAACTTCACCTTTGGAATTTTTTCTTTGCCTTGTACACCCACTATACACCAATAGCCTTATGTCCCTTTGGTAGTGTGGCAAGATCCCACGTATTATTCTTCTCGATTGCTTGAATCTCTTCGTCCATAGCACATTTCCACTTTTGGCTTTTTGCTGCGTCTTCATAACTTATTGGCTCACAATCGGCAAGAAGGCGGAACAATGATAGATCCTCCATAGGCTGGGTTACCTCGTACAACTCCCTAATGCTCCTTGTGTGATGTTGTAGCCTACTTGATTCTTCTCCTGATGTTGGTGTCACTTCATTAGGTGTAGTGGTTGGAGTACGTGGAGAGTGCGGAGATGTTGTACTAGAAGGTTCTTGAACTTCTAGATATTCTTCGTTGCTTGCAGTACTTTTGAATGGATAAGGGAGAAAGTCGTAGTTCTCCTCTTCGGGAACATTCCAATCTCATGTTGCTTCTTCATCGAACACCACATCTCGACTTGAGATTACTTTACCGGTCTTGGGATTCTATAACTTGTAACCCTTCGAACTTGAGTCATAGCCCACGAATATGAGTTTTTCGCTTTTATCATCGAGCTTCGTCCTCTTCTGATCTGGAACATGAGCATATGCCACACTTCCGAACACTCGAAGGTGTGAGATGCCGGGCTTCCTTCCACTCCAAGCTTCAATGGGCGTTTTGTTCTTGACGCTTCTAGTGGGCGAGCGATTTGCTAGATAGATCGCACAGTCCACTGCCTCAGCCCAAAACTCCTTAGGCATCCTTTTGCTCTTTAACATACTCCGAGCCATATCAAGAATGGTCCTATTTGTTCTTTCCGCAACACCATTTTTATAACACCCTGCCAAATTACCATCTGACGGCGTGTTAATTCCGGTCCCACAGTTAACAGTTACGCCCTCTATATGAGACGTTTAAAGCAATCGCATTTAATTTTATTCAAAAATTAACTTTTTAAAACACAAGTCAATAATCCCAAAATAGAAACACTGTTGTGATCGTAACCACAAGCCAACAGTATTTAAACAGTATAAAAGTTTTAAATGCGAAAGTAAATAATGTTCTTAAAAATCAAATGCTGACTCCACGGCCAGTCATGCAGCAAACACAGCGGAAGCATACCTCTTAAGGACCTGAGAATAACAACACTCAAAAACAGGTCAACAAATAATGTTGGTGAATCTACAGCTTTAAAGTAATGTAACAGTATCTGAAAAAAAACAATTATCAGAAAAATAGTTTAGTTTTCTTGACCAAGAGATTCTATCGTTTGCATAAACCGAGCACCTGAATACTAGCAATGACCCGAGTATAGAAGCCACTATACCCGACCTTACCTCGTAAAATGTTATACACTTGTTCAAATGTATTTAATGTTCAAAGTAAATGCACCACTTTTTTATAGCGGGTGAGGTTGTCAACCTAACGGATCCGTCCATCTAAATTGTGCTTACACCGATGGTATTAAAAGTATTCAAGCTAGAGGCTTTTTGAACAAACTCATTATGCATATGTGTAGTACTCTTGTCAATATAAAAGTATTTAAAAATGTAAATATAACAGCGTGTATTCTCATCCCTGAAAACATGTAAAAAGCGGGACTGTAGACTCACCTTGAAATAAGCTCGGAATGAAAAGTGAACAAATAACTTGTACGGGTTATAGCCGAGTTATGCAACCTAAGTATACGTATGTAGGTTGGTCAATATATGTATCTTAAATAAGTGTGGTTTCATAGTGTACGTTGTCTTATTGCTCGACTCGACGCGTTTCAAAGTAAAAGTCAACTATATCATGCAAGTCAAACAAAGTCAACCGAAGTCAAACTGAAAGTCAAACTTGGTCAAAGTAGTCAACTAAAGTCAACATCAGTAGTTTCATGCCAAATATTGGTCAACATGTCAACCCTAAGGCAAACAATACGTTTTAGGTCATGAATGATCATTTTCACAATTTCAGTTTATCGTCATGCACAAAATTTATGAACACGTAGCATACTTAGCACATTATCTCATAGTACAAAATTCAAGTAAATATGAAAAACTCCAGATCATAAATAGACTTAAAATCGATTCCAAAGAGTCCGGCCAGGGACTCATACGACAATTAAAAGTCAGGAATCAGAAGGGATACATTTGGGGTTTGCCAAGTCAGTTTCTGACCGCGCACTGATTTCATTTTGGCTATAACCGGAGTTAGGAACATGCAATTGATACAAGACCAGTGGCCATAGTTCAAAGACAAATCAAAGTAACACATATCAAAATCTAGCAACTTTTGTTTGTAGCGACCCGACAAAATCGTCATTTGACGGCGCCGTCTACTTAGGTCCCATTAAGTGGTCATAAGTCTTTAAAACAACGTTTGACCAAAAGTATGTCGCATTCATTTCAAAAGTAAAGATGTTTCAAGGTTTACAAGGTAGTTTGATAACTAGTTACATAACAAAGTTTAAAGTACAATTTAAACATATGCGACACAAATGAAAGTAGCCAAAAGACGCTCCACGTATGCATGTTTACTCGACATCCAAGCAAGTATCAAAAGTAATGAGCGGAAGCATGTATCACACAAATGTTCAAGGACCTGAGAAAAACATAGAAATCTGTCAACGAAAACGTTGGTGAAATCATAGGTTTGAGTAAGTAAGTACAAGTGAACCACAAGATTTGCAACAATGATATAATAGTAATACATTCCAAAAGTTTGTTTCACGAGCACCCAATTATCAATGCTTAACATTCCTTCCATAGAACCCCATCACAATAGTGTTAGAACATACACTGTTTCTCGAAAATATATTTCATTCGTAAATGGTAGCGAACCGTTTGAATGAGGGTTTGTCAAACCCATATGGCCATATAACATAAGTTCTCGCTTACACCCGGCAAGTGTAACTAATGATAATCGAATTGAGGATTTTTGTTCAAACTCGTATGTAGAATGTTTGTTTTCCTGTACTTGTGTTCACTTAGTAAAAAGAAACGTTTATGTTTTCTCATCCCAAATGTAAGTGCAAAAGAGTAAAAGTGGGACTATGATCTCACCTTGTGTGCACGAGTAATAAGTACTTCAACAAGTAATGTGTGCAAAGAACAATGCTAGTCTTGACCTAAACAAATAGGTTGTATCAATAACGATAGTCACGATTGGTCAAAGATGTTCAATTAGTCCTATGGCTCGTTAAGACTCGATCATAATAGCATGTGAATCAAATTGTCATGTTTCATGCAAGGTATAAGTATAAAAGCATGTTAGAACGATTGCACAAACATTTGGTTAAGTTTGATTAAAAGTCAACTTAGGTCGGGTCAAATTCAACGAAAAAGTCAACACGTTCGGGTCGGGTCCCGAACTATTTTTCTGAGGTTTTTAATCATATATGAGCATGTTAGAACAAGTTACATGTGAATCGGAGGTCCATAGTATAGCAAACATTTTCCGTAAAATGACCAGCGAAGACAGAAGCCTGCCAGTGTATCTGGACGGCGTCCAGATTGTCTGGACGGCGTCCAGCTTTGAAGGCTGAGACGGCGTCCAAAGATCTGGACGGCGTCCAGGTCCGTATTCAAGTCTGATGCAGAAAACTCCTAAGTGCACGAACCAAAAACCAAACTAACACATTTTATGATCCGCAAACAACCAAAACATGTGTCTTATATCATCGGAAAGGTATTTTGATGAGGAAAATGAATATACACATTTCAACGAGTAATTCAACACTTACAATAACCTAAAACCGCATTAAACGTTCATAATCAAAGGTTCAAGTTCTAAAAACGCATTTCATGATTCGGGCAACCAATTTACATGTATGATATGCCGTTTCGAAGGTAATCAAACACACATTGCAACAAAACACTTATCAACAATATTTCATAGCATTTGATACATCAAAAGTTCATATAAAGCTTATCAAACCCTAACCAAAATCTCAAAACCAATAATCATGTTAATGTAAGGTTTTCATGTCAATCAACACACCAAAACGAAGCTAATGAAGTAACTAACACATCTGAACACACAACCATTAACATCTAAACACATTTCATCATCCAAAATCAAAGATTTAATAAGCTCTTTTTGAAGTTCATGCTAGTTATGTCAATTCACAAGATCGAGCATACAAATTACATATACGACATCACAATGAGCCATAGACACTAATTAACACACCTTTAAGTCAAGAACACTAAGATTATGAAATTTAGAGTTTTTAGAAAGTTACCCAATCGAGATGAAATTAGTATCAAAACGTAGAGAATGAAGAGAGGATTCCAAATATGTAATTTGTTTTGATGTTAGCCTCCAAAATCGGATTTAGATAATGAATTAAGGATTAAATGTTGAGAGGATTTTGAAGTAGTAAAAGATGAGGATGAAAATGAATGGATGAAAGGGGTTTGACCCTTTGACCTAGTCAAGGGTTTGATCCCTTGTCAAGTGTAGTCCCCCAACTTTCGTTTGGGTGCGTGAATTACCTAAACGAGATAATTTAAAACGCGTATTAACGGGAGATGTTATAGTCATATAACGGACATTAAATAATTAAACGGAAAAGTAAACGGAAAAAGGCAGGATGTTACATTACCTACTCCTTAAAAGAAATTTCGTCCCGAAATTTAAGTAGGCGTAGTAGTCGTTGTTTCTTCCTCGAAATCTTGCGTTTCCGGAACCGGGAATAAGTGAGGGTACTTCCTTTGCATTTGATCTTGCCTTTCCCAAGTAAACTCGGGTCCCCTTTTGGCATTCCAACGGACTTTAACAATCAGAATTCGGCTTTGTTTCAATGTCTTGATGGAGGTGTCCACAATTTCAACCGGTTCCTCCACAAAATGAAGTTTGTCATCAATAGTAAGTTCCTCGAGAGGGATGACGATATCGGGTTCGGAAAGACACTTTTTCAAGTTAGATACATGGAAGGTAGGATGAACGGAGTTCAATTGAGGTGGAAGATCTAGATGGTAAGCAACGGTTCCAATACACTTCAAGATTTCGAAAGGACCAATATACTGCGGATTTAGCTTCCCGCGTTTCCCAAAACGGATTTCACCTTTCCAAGGTGCGACTTTTAACATTACCCGGTCACCGACTTGAAATTCGAGGTCGTTGCGTCGTTTGTCGGTATAGCTCTTTTGACGACTTCGGGCTGTCCTAAGCCTATCTCGGATTTGAACGATCTTCTCGGTTGTTTCATGAATGAGTTCGGGTCCGGTGATTTGTGTGTCACCTACTTCAGCCCAACAAAGAGGTGAACGACATTTTCGGCCATATAAAGCTTCGAATGGTGCGGCGTTAATACTCGCGTGATAACTATTGTTGTAGGAGAATTCGGCGAGAGGCAAGTGCTTATCCCAAGCTTTTCCAAAGTCGATGACGCAAGCTCGTAGCATGTCTTCCAAGGTTTAAATTGTACGTCGCTTTGTCCGTCGGTTTGCGGATGGTATGCTGTGCTCATGTCTAAACGCGTTCCCAACGCTTCTTGCAATGTACGCCAAAATCTAGAAACAAAACGGCCATCTCGGTCAGAGATAATCGATAAAGGTATACCGTGTCGAGCTACGATCTCCTTTATGTAAAGTTGTGCAAGTTTCTCCATTTTGTCGGTTTCTTTCATAGCGAGAAAGTGTGCGGACTTGGTGAGACGGTCAACAATAACCCAAATGGTATCATAACCGCCCGTCGTTTTTGGTAACTTGGTGATGACGTCCATCGTTATTCTTTCCCACTTCCATTGATGGATTTCGGG
Source organism: Rutidosis leptorrhynchoides (assembly GCF_046630445.1). Taxonomy (NCBI): domain Eukaryota; kingdom Viridiplantae; phylum Streptophyta; class Magnoliopsida; order Asterales; family Asteraceae; genus Rutidosis; species Rutidosis leptorrhynchoides. The sequence continues at coordinate 637,570,818 of NC_092336.1, forward strand.
TTGTTGAAGTAACCCGGACGGTCTTTGGTGTTCGGCTTTGACTTTGGAACATGTCAAACACTTGGCAACATAAGTAGCTACGTCCCTTTTGATGTTCGGCCACCAATATTGTTCTTTAAGGTCGTGGTACATCTTATTGGCACCGGGGTGAATCGAGTATCGTGACTTATGGGCTTCATCTAAAATAAGGCTTCGTAGGTTCCCATAGCTAGACACCCAAATTCTTCCGGCATAATATCGGAGTCCGGTCTCCCTAATTTCGAATCAAGAGACGAGAATGTTCAAGAGCTCGTGTGAAACGTTTTCATCCTTGAGAGCCTCATCTTGGGCTACCCGAATTTGGCTATTAAGGTTGGTGTGGATGGTGATGTTTAAGGCTCGGACACGAAGAGGCACCGCTCTTTCTTTTTGACTTAAGGCATCGGCTACTACATTTGCCTTCCCGGGATGGTAACGAAGCTCGCAATCGTAATCGTTTAAGGTTTCAATCCACCTTCGTTGTCTCATGTTTAGTTGCTTTTGATCGAAGATGTGTTGGAGACTTTTGTGATCGGTAAAGATAGTACTCTTGGTTCCATAAAGATAGTGTCTCCACATTTTAAGTGCAAAGACAACGGCTTCGAGTTCGAGATCATGTGTCGTGTAGTTTCGTTCATGAATTTTGAGTTGTCGAGAAGCATAAGAAATGACTTTCGTTCATTGCATCAACACACACCCAAAACCATGTTTTGAGGCGTCGCAATACACAACAAAATCGTCATTGCCTTCGGGAAGTGACAAGATAGGAGCGGTGGTTAGCTTTGTTTTCAAGATTTGAAATGCGGATTCTTGTTCGGTCGCCCAATTGAATTTCTTTCCCTTGTGAGTTAAAGCGGTTAGAAGACGAGCAACCAAAGAGAAATCCTTGATGAATCTACGGTAGTATCCGGCGAGACCCAAGAATTGACGAATGTGAGTAGGTGTTGTAGGAGTCTCCCATTTACTAATGGCTTCGATTTTCGTTAGATCGACTTTAATACCTTGGTCACTTACAACATGACCAAGAAATTGAACTTCCTTCAACCAAAATTCACACTTGGAGAATTTGGCATAGAGTCATTCTTGTCTTAAAAGTTCGAGCACAAGTCGGAGATGTTGTTCGTGCTCTTCTTCGCTATTAGAATAGACCAAAATATCATCGATGAACACGATAACGAATTTGTCAAGGTACGGTTTGCACACGCAGTTCATAAGATCCATGAATACTGCCAGTGCATTAGTGAGACCAAATGGCATGACAAGGAATTCATAACTACCATAACGAGTCCAGAAAGCGGTTTTGGAGATGTCTTCCTCCTTAACCCTTAGTTGATGATAACCCGAACGGAGATCGATTTTTGAATATACACAAGACCCTTGTAATTGATCAAAGAGGTCATCGATGCGAGGAAGAGGATATCGGTTCTTAACCATCAATTTATTTAGTTCACGATAATCAATGCACATTCGTAGGGATCCATCTTTCTTCTTAACGAACAAAATTGGAGCGCCCCATGGTGAATGGCTAGGTTGGATAAAACCACGATCAAGTAGTTCTTGGATTTGACTTTGTAATTCTTGCATTTCGGATGGAGCGAGTCTATATGGTGTACGTTCTACGGGTGTGGCTCCCGGAATAAGATCGATTTGGAATTCAACTGGTCGATGAGGTGGAAGACCCGGCAATTCGTCGGGAAATACATCGGAATAGTCACTAACAATTGGCACATCATCGATGTGCTTCTCATCGGACTCGACTTTCTTAACGTGAGCAAGGATCGCAAAACAACCCTTACGGAGTAGTTTTCTAACTTTAAGGCACGAAATGAGGTTGAGTCCGGTGCAACTCTTATCGCCATAAACAATCAAAGGTTCACCATTCTCGATAGGAATTCGGATTGCGTTAAGATCACAAAGGATGTGAGATTTCGTTTTGGCTAACCAATTCATACCGATTATTACATCAAAGCTTCCTAGTTCCATGGGTATCAAGTCAATTTCAAACTCATTACCCAAAATGTTTAATGTGCACCCCCGGTAATATGTGTCGGCACTCAATAGTTTCCCGTTGGTCACTTCAATGGTATAAGTGGTATCTAGTGGGAGTGGTGGAGTGCTAAAAGAATGAATCAAAGTCTCGGATACAAAGCATTTATCGGCACCCGAATCGAATAAACAAGTAACATAAGTGTTGTTGAGAAGAAACGTACCCGTGACTAATTCATTGTCATCTCGGGCTTCCTCGGTGTTGATGTTGAAAGCTCGGCCGCGCGTATTGGGGTTATCTTTCCTCTTCGGGCATGCATTTCTATAATGGCCCGTTTGGCCACATTCATAACAAGTGCCCGTTTTTGGTGCATTGGGCCCCTTTCGAGCGATTGGGGCAACACTTTTACACTCATTGGCCTTATGACCAACTCCTTGGCACCGGTGGCAAATTAACTTGCCACATTCACCAAAGTGATGTTTGTTGCATTTGTTGCAAAGAGGTAGGTTCCCGGCATAACCCTTCTTGCCGTCGGAGGTGTAAGGCTTCTTAGCAAAGTTGTTGTTGCTTGATTGGGGGGCTTCCCACTTTCTTTTGTTGTTACCCGACTTATCCTCGGCTTTAGGTGCCGACACTACAATTTCGTCCACCGTTTCTATCAATTTGCGGGCCATGTTCAAAGCTTCTTGATGATTATTGGGTTTGGATGACATTACTCCGTGTTTGATGCTCTTTGGAAGACCATCCATGTAAAGTTCAACCCTTAAAGCTTCGGGGTTCACAAGATTTGGGCACATCAAGGCTAGTTGGGAAAATCGTTGATTATAAGCCTTGAGATCATTTCCGACCGCCTTTAAAGTTCTTAGCTCTTGTTCGAGCCTTCGGGTTTCTTCACGAGGGAAATATTAGACAATCATCTTTTCCCTCAAGTCGGCCCAAGAGAGGGCGTGAGCTTCATCGGTACCCACTGATTGTACATAGGTGTTCCACCATGTGAGGGCGACACCGGCGAAAGTGTGAGTGGAGTATTTGACCTTATCTTGGTCCCGACAACCGCTTATGCTAAAGACGGCCGCTGTTTGTTCGAACCATCGAGTGAGAGTAACCGGTCCCCCGGTCCCATCAAAAGTATGAGGTTTGCACCCCATGAAGGCTTTATAGGAGCATCCCTCGCTTGAGTTACCGGCTCCTTGATTGTTGTTGTTGTGGTTGTTGTTATTGTTGGAGGAGTGATCGGCCATGGCCGCTTCCACGGCGGTGGCTATCATTCGTTGTAGAGCTTGTTCGGGAGTCTTATGGCATGGCACACGACGAGGAGGCATTGTTCCTTCAAAACACAAGAATACCGTTGATTAGTATTTTCAATAATACTAATCATGATATGGAATAAGGATAGAGAGAAAAATTTTCCTTGACTCGCCTTAAATTCTTTATGCCACAATATCGGAACGTTCATATGAGTCACCGTAATATAATCCCGGAAATTATATTACCCTGATTCATATGTGCATTCGACATCATTTCATATAGTCAAGGTGGCACGTCAATCAAATTAAACAACGTGAGGTTAAGATGAAACAAGAGTAGATATGAGTAGAAACTTTCGAGTATAATGCACAAGTAGTCAAGTAATTCCTACTTCAAGTCTATATGCCGGTTGTAGTCTAGACTCACTAATGTACCCTATGACTCAGGTTGACACCAATGAACTCTAAATCCCTACAACCAACGCTCTGATACCATCTGTAGCGACCCGACAAAATTGTCATTTGACGGCGCCGTCTACTTAGGTCCCGTTACGTGGTCATAAGTCTTTAAAATAACGTTTGACCAAAAGTATGTCGCATTCATTTCAAAAGTAAAGATGTTTCAAGGTTTACAAGGTAGTTTGACAACTAGTTACATAACAAAGTTTAAAGTACAATTTAAACATATGCGACACAAATGAAAGTAGCCAAAAGACGCTCCACGTATGCATGTTTACTCGACATCCAAGCAAGTATCAAAAGTAATGAGCAGAAGCATGTATCACACAAATGTTCAAGGACCTGAGAAAAACATAGAAATCTGTCAACAAAAACGTTGGTGAAATCATAGGTTTGAGTAAGTAAGTACAAGTGAACCACAAGATTTGCAACAATGATATAATAGTAATACATTCCAAAAGTTTGTTTCACGAGCACCCAATTATCAATGCTTAACATTCCTTCCATAGAACCCCATCACAATAGTGTTAGAACATACACTGTTTCTCGAAAATATATTTCATTCGTAAACGGTAGCGAACCGTTTGAATGAGGGTTTTTCAAACCCATATGGCCATATAACATAAGTTCTCGCTTACACCCGGCAAGTGTAACTAATGATAATCGAATTGAGGATTTTTGTTCAAACTCGTATGTAGAATGTTTGTTTTCCTGTACTTGTGTTCACTTAGTAAAAAGAAACATTTATGTTTTCTCATCCCAAATGTAAGTGCAAAAGAGTAAAAGTGGGACTATGATCTCACATTGTGTGCACGAGTAATAAGTACTTCAACAAGTAATGTGTGCAAAGAATAATACTAGTCTTGACCTAAACAAATAGGTTGTATCAATAACGATAGTCACGATTGGTCAAAGATGTTCAATTAGTCCTATGGCTCGTTAAGACTCGATCATAATAGCATGTGAATCAAATTGTCATGTTTCATGCAAGGTATAAGTATAAAAGCATGTTAGAACGATTGCACAAACATTTGGTTAAGTTTGATTAAAAGTCAACTTAGGTCGGGTTAAAGTCAACGAAAAAGTCAACACGTTCGGGTCAGGTCCCGAACTATTTTTCTGAGGTTTTTAATCATATATGAGCATGTTAGAACAAGTTACATGTGAATCGGAGGTCCATAGTATAGCAAACATTTTCCGTAAAATGACCAGCGAAGACAGAAGTCTGCCAGTGTATCTGGACGGCGTCCAGATTGTCTGGACGGCATCCATCTTTGAAGGCTGAGACGGCGTCCAAAGATCTGGACGGCGTCCAGGTCCGTATTCAAGTCTGATGCAGAAAACTCCTAAGTGCACGAACCAAAAACCAAACTAACACATTTTATGATCCGCAAACAACCAAAACATGTATCTTATATCATCATAAAGGTATTTTGACGAGGAAAACGAATAGACACATTTCAACGAGCAATTCAACACTTACAACAACCCAAAACCGCATTAAACATTCATAATCAAAGGTTCAAGTTCTAAAAACGCATTTCATGATTCGGGCAACCAATTTACATGTATGATATGCCGTTTCGAAGGTAATCAAACACACATTGCAACAAAACACTTATCAACAATATTTCATAGCATTTGATACCTCAAAAGTTCATATAAAGCTTATCAAACCCTAACCAAAATCTCAAAACCAATAATCATGTTAATGTAAGGTTTTCATGTCAATCAACACACCAAAACGAAGCTAATGAAGTAACTAACACTTTGAACACACAACCATTAACATCTAAACACATTTCATCATCCAAAATCAAAGATTTAACAAGCTCTTTTTCAAGTTCATGCTAGTTATGTCAATTCACAAGATCGAGCATACAAATTACATATACGACATCACAATGAGCCATAGACACTAATTAACACACCTTTAAGTCAAGAACACTAAGATTATGAAATTTAGAGTTTTTAGAAAGTTACCCAATCGAGATGAAATTAGTATCAAAACGTAGAGAATGAAGAGAGGATTCCAAATATGTAATTTGTTTTGATGTTAGCCTCCAAAATCGGATTTAGATGATGAATTAAGGATTGAATGTTGAGAGGATTTGGAAGTAGTAAAAGATGAGGATGAAAATGAATGGATGAAAGGGGTTTGACCCTTTGACCTAGTCAAGGGTTTGATCCCTTGTCAAGTTTAGTCCCTCAACTTTCGTTCGGGTGCGTGAATTACCTAAACGAGATAATTTAAAACGCGTATTAACGGGAGATGTTATAGTCATATAACGGACTTTAAATAATTAAACGGAAAAGTAAACAGAAAAAGGCGGGATGTTACATTGTTTAGCCAATTGGTACAGTTTATTCGCGCAAGTTGAACATTCAGTTTTCAGCTCAAATCAGAATTCACATAAAGTATGGCTCTATTGTGCCCAATGCATAAAGTTTCAGAGATTGACATAACTAACAATAAGTCACATATTATGTTAAGTTTCATTTCCCAGAATCATACATGCTCAAACAATTCACATAATCCACAGAGTACAAAACAGTGATTAATTTACAGATTCGATTCTCATTTAGTTAGTCACATTCGCATACGATTATCCGAAGATCTAGATACAATTAGCCTATGATATCCACATGAAAGATGAAGTAATTTTTGTCTACTTTTCAAATATGCAAAGCTTTAATCACAGAAGTTAACACATTTTATCATACAATGTTATTTTCATGCAAGTGCTGTATAAAACTACATTTACACTAATTCTAGCATATCTTGGGCTATACATAAGCAAACGACATGATATCCTAGTCTTACTTGAGTGTTTTTAAGTCTTTCCAGTGGTATAAGTTTCACATTCCAATTCATTTTCTATCAATACCAGATTTCTGACCAAGCAACAAAAACACAACGATAATTCAAATCGACATAACTTAATCATACGGAAACGAAATCAAGCGAATCCAAAGCCTAAACTCAATAGTTTTTCGCAAGAAATCTAATTATAATATAATAATTAACATTTGAAAAACTTAATTTTTCTGATCAAACAAATATAAATTCGTTTTTAAACCCTAGCGCATCAAACAATCAAAATAACGATTACAATTAACACGTACGCGTATAGACTTGAGCAATTGACAACATAACTATGAAACTTTAATAAAATTCAGATTTTAAGAATTAGGGTTTATGCAATTATACCTTAGATCACAAAATTGTTTATACCAATGGATAGAGAACGAGGAGATGAACGCGATTCGTGTATAACACTTTTGCTAATTTTGAAAGATGAAGGTATGGTGGTGATGGTGTTGGTCGACGATAGGAGGAGAAGGAGGAGGGAAAAGCTGCGTTCTTTGTTTCTAATTAGGTTTAGGGAAAAGAATACAAGTACTAATTAATTTATACATGGACTAAATACCCCTAATTGCACTTAAGTCCCTCCATTAGCTAAAAATTAACAAAATAAGGGGGGAGGGGAGGGGGTTTGGCCAAATGGGGCCCCCATGGGGTTCCCGAGCTCTCGTTTTGCAATCCCGTGTAATCGTGGTCCGTTTTAAGTGTCGTTTAGTCGTACCGAAGGCCCGGAACGCTAACCCGATCGTTAAATGCAACCAATTGTTTAATTTATTAAAAACCCAATAAATTAAATATTTTAAAAAGTTAATAATTAATAAAATTAATTATTAAAATAAACCCGAGCGTTTCGTTGCTCAAAAAGCTATGATCAAAATCGTATCGTTTTCATCGTATTTCATTATTCAAAATATTTATTCGAATTAATACCAACCCATATTAATTATTAAAACCCTCCGAAGATCAAGTACGCATTTAATACACGTAAACGCATAAAAGTTAAATAATCGCCGTTAAATAAACTAACGGAAGGTTAACGAAAGTAACGGAAAAATCAGGGTTGTTACAATTTTGCTGAGGTGAATACGGAAGGGTTAGAGGACGTCGTAACCCATTGTTGTCGAAAAATTCCTTGAATTCCTTGGATGTGAACTCTCCTCCACGATCGGATCTCATTGCCTTTATGGTGAGACTACTTTGATTCTCCACAAATGCTTTAAACTTCTTGAACATTCCAAAGGCTTCCGGCTTCTCTTTTAGAAAATAGACCCATGTCTTTCGACTAAAATCATCAATGAATAGAAGAAAATATCTATTTTTACCAAAAGTCGATGGGCTGATGGGTCCACACACATCCGTGTGAATAAGTTCTAGAGGTTTCTTCGATCTACTAGAAGCTTCTGTTGGAAAACTGTTTCGAAAGTGCTTTCCTAGAAGGCATCCCTCACATATTTGATCCGGATGATTAATTGGAGGTAAACCCTTCACCATTCCTTTACTTGATAATAATTGTAAGCCTCTAAAATGTAAGTGCCCGTATCTCATGTGCCAAAGCCAAGAATTATCTTTGAAACATGCTTTTAAACATCTTGGAATGTCATGTTGAATATTTAGCATGAACATCCTATTCATTGATATTGGCACCTTAGCAATCAAACCTCCTTTTTGGTCTCTTAAAGAAAGGGTACGATTTATCATGTGAATATCATAGCCTTTCTCTAAGAGTTGTCCAATACTCAGTATATTCGTCTTCATATTGGGCACATAATACACGTTAGAGATAAATTGATGCCTTCTATTTTCCAAGCGGATGAGGATCTTACCTTTGCCTTTAATCGGGACTTTTGAGGAATCTCCAAAGGTGATATTTTCACTTGTTACCTAGTCTAACTCCACTAACATGCTTTTGTCACCACACATATGGTTGCTTGCACCCGTGTCAAGATACTACAAATTCGATTCTCCGTTGTCTTCACCTTTGCATGCTAGTAACAAAGTGTTTTCCACGGCTTCGTTATCTTCTTGTGCAAAATTTACTCTTGGCCTTCTACTTGTGTAGCCTCTCCCGCGACCTCTTGTCGGGTGAAAATTTTGACTTCTTTCTTCATTTCTGTAAGAACTATAACCTCCATGTTTGATATATCCTTGTCCTCGTCCTCGGCTACGTACTTGACCACGAGCTCGTTGACTCGTTTGATGAGTCTTTTCACTATTTTCTTCCTTGAAAGAGAGTTTTGCTTGTAAAGCTTGCTCCAAAGGCTCTTTACTTTTCTTATTAAACCTCTCTTCATGGGCTTGTAGTAAACCCATGAGTTCATCGATAGTCATTGATTCTAGATCTTTAGATTCTTCAATGGTTACGACTATATAGTCGAATTTTGAATCTAATGATCTAAGAATTTTCTCAATGACTCTTACATCACTTAAAGTTTCACCATTCCTCTTTAATTGATTGACAACCGCCAAGACTCTTGTAAAATAATCGGAAATTGATTCAGAGTCTTTCTTATTTAAGGATTCGAACTCACCTCGTAGTGTTTGTAGTCGAACCTTTTTCACCTTATCAACTCCCTTGTGAGAATTCTCCAAGATCTCCCATGCTTTCTTGGCGGTGGTTGCACTTGCAATTTTCTCAAAAGCTCCATCGTCTACACTTTGTTGGATGATGGAAAGAGCCTTTTGATCGTTGGTCTTCAATAGTTTTTTCTCCTTGCTGAGAGAACCTTTTTCAGTAGGTTCCTCATAGCCTTCCTCCACAATCTACCATAGGTCTTGTCCACCTAGGAAGGTCTTCATTTGGATGCTCCATCGATCATAATTATCCTTTGTGAGGCGAGGAAACGTGATGACATTGTTGGCCATCATCTTGTCGAACCAAGCTCTGATACCAATTTGTTGGAAATAGGAGGTTATGTATATTATTTGTGGAAGAGAGGATTGATGATTTAGAAGTTTGATTGATATTGAAAGCTTTTCTTTTATTGCTTATTGAATTGCTTTTTTGCTTGATTACAAATGAGGGGTGAAGCCCTTTATTTATACTACTCAATGGAGTAGTCTAGAATACTTCACAATCTACTAGCATCTAGATATTTCTTAGTATTATGATACTTCTAGACCTAGATATTTTATAAGATCATTCTACACACTTTCTACACACTTTGTCTACTACATTTTACAAGAAGTTTCTACATAATGGATTATGATCTTGATCCAAAAGACTTGATACTTGCAAGCCCAAATCCAAAACACATAGCCCAAAATCAAGTTTATTTTCCAACATTGAGGTCTCGGGTGGAGTTGCAGTCTCTGTCTGTAGGTCGATCCTTACTAGTTCGGTTTGTTTGATGATTGGGCTAATTATGATGTTCCGGTATCTTTAGTGCTAGGATGTTTCGCTTGTTTGATGTGTCTAGGTGATCGATGGGTTTGGGTGTCTTCGTGGTTTCAAGAAATGCTTTTGCATTCATCAGAACATCGCTTGTTTCTCGCATTCAATTGCTAATCGACGATACTTTCTGATGAATATTTTGGTTCGTGTAGTGGGAAGTTGCGATTTTTTATATATAATTTGTATTGTGTTTTATTGTACTCCATTGTTTTGTAAGTAGTTGGTTAATGTATGTACAATGTTCGATTTCACTTACATTTTCATTTGGATCGGGATCTATTCAATTTATAAACTAGTTAAGGAACGAATCACTATATTACAATTTAGATATTTGAATGTATTTTAATTTAAATTGTGTTTATCTTAGTATAAAAATAGATAATCTTTTCCATGACCATTTAAAAGAGGTTCTACGCATATTTAATTACTTCTTAAGTTCTTATGGTGACAAGATCATCTATGTATCCCAACAGTACAACTAATTTTTTATTTACGGAATATTTAATTAGAGATTCTTATTATTAAAATAAATTTGAATTGAAATGCAAGAAGGAGAAGAAAAAAAAAATACAGAATAAAATCTAGGCAAATATATAGAGGCAAAACCTGCAAGGTATATCAAAATGCAATCTGATCAGTGAAGTTTTCTTTAAAAAAATCGACAGCTTTAAAAAGAGGACTATAATTGATCGATCAGCATAAAGAGAGATCAATCACTTCTATATATTTTACTGATATACTACTCATCTTAATTTGTATCAGATTTCAAGAAGAACAAGTAAAAGAAGCTGGTTTTAAAAAGATCAAAGTTGGTGAAAAAGCATAGCTAGATTTGTTTATATTTATATATGAGATATATAAAAGGATTAATTTCGAAGAAAAAAAGATGAATTACTTTAATGGTAATGAAAGATCTTGTTATTCATCTGCAATTACAAGTGGATCATCATCAAGAAAAGGAAAAAAGAGTAGTGGTTCTGCTTCAGATAAACAACAACCAAGGCAACCACAAAGAGGTCTTGGTGTTGCTCAATTAGAAAAAATCAGACTTCATACCCAAATGGGAGGCTATCTTCCTCAGGTATATTTAGATACATATGGTCTTTAAAATTTGAACTTATATTATACACGTACATTAATTGTGAATACACACACACAAAAACAATATAAAGGTTCAGCCTTTAAATTAAAGTTATATGATCATGGCTGCGAACACTTATATTTGATCACGTACGGGTCAAGCGATATTTGGTATTCTGAATCGTCCATTGACGTCTCAAATACTCGATCGCTTGACTACTATATATGATCAAATATAAGGGCTGGTAGCTAGGGTTTCATAAAGCTCAACCTTTTATGTGTTTAAAATTTATATATGTTCATAGATATCTTCATTTCATTTCATTTCATTTTACTCATTATTATATATATATGAAAATTTAGTTACTTTCTAAGCTATAGAACTCGATTCATTGTTAGTTGCAATGCATCTTCATGCATGTAAAATACTCCGTACTAAAGAAAACACAACACTACTTTTCAAGAAGTAGAAGTTGAGCTACAGTACATTTTTGTGGAAAACCATTCACTATGTCAAATGTTATTACTTCATCTTTTTTATGTACAGTATTATTTTTATACAACGACTAGCTTAATTAGCGAAGTTTTCACTAGCGAAAATAGTAAAAAGTCAAATCATTTGATTGTCTGTATGCAGGAGGATATCAGAATTCAAACAGCATATTCATCATCATCATCATCTTCTTCTTTCTCATATCCTTCACAATCTACAGCTTCTTTTAGTACTTTGCCTGGACACCATTCCCACATGGTATATAGATAAACCCTAGATATAAAGTCAGATTAATTAATATATGTATACAATATACTCCGTATTATCACCCTTCTAACCAGTTATATGTTGGCGAAATCTTGAAATATGCAGACGGGTATGGGCGAATTTGAAAGACCAAACATCGTATATGGTGAATCACATATATCTAGCATTAATCATAGGTAATTAATCAAACCTCCTCTTAATTTATTTTTCTTGAAATATACTACATATACTATATTATCAGAAAGGTATAGTATAAATTAGTAACTGATCATAGTTAATTAATTACCACATTATAAATCAGATGGGATGCAAGTTGTGGTATGTTTGAAGCTCAAGGCTATGCACAACCTGCAGGCATAAGTAGACACCTTTTTAGCCCAGATTTGCTAGAGGTGATTATGTAATATAAATAGTTACTACACTACATTGTGCTTTTTATGAGATAAGCATTGAAAATTAATGAAAATTATATTAATCTTGCTTAGTTTCTGCTGTGTGCATTTATTTTAGGAGTCATTGAGGAAGAATAAAAAGAAAGATCAAAATAATTCAATGGGATCAAGCAGCTATCAGAATTCTGATTCAAATGGCAATCAAGAGTTAGATCTGGAGCTAAGACTTTCACTTTGATTCAACAATTCTAGCTCCATATATATGTGATCATATCTCAATTACTTGTTGTGTTTGCAACTTCTTATGATATTGGAGTAGTTATTATGCTTTTTAGGAAGAAAAAAAAAAAAAAACTAGTGTTTCACAGAAGAAATGGAAAAAATATATAAAGATTGATGATTGAATTGAAACCATCTCCGGTTCTTTTAGTGATTTTTAGAACGACAACCTCAAAGTTGATGGGTTAACTTAATAATTTTATACAAATAATGTACTAAGCAAGACTTGAACCCATAACCTCAAGGTCAGAGGGGCTCCTGATACCGTTAGGCCAAAGGCCCTTTGGTAGCGTTGATCTGTTTTATTTAGCAAAAATCACACATTTACACTTATAAAGACTGCTTATCTTCTTATTTTGTAAACAGCTAAACATCTATATTATAGTAATTTATAAACACATCTAATTAGAACTCCTATATTCATCTACTCTGATATGGATTCTAAGTGATTTATAAAGAAAACAATATATATAAATGATTAGTTTTATACTTGTATTCAATTCTAGACATTATCAGTATATATTTAATTTATATTTATTTCGGTTAAAATCTTTCTGATTTACCATTATCTTTAGTGTACATTTATCACGATTAAACCACATCATGCAATTATTTGAGCAATCTATATAGTCATATAAAGCTCTAAAAAGATGATGTCGTCATTAAGCTAATTACTCTTTAATTTTCATAATGATGATGTCATAATTTTATATTAATTTAAATAAAAAATAATACGAAATCTTTTATAAAAGAAAATACTAATCTCTCCTAAATTATAATTTTTTTTACAGATTTTAAATTATATTGTACAACTTTTATATAATAATTGTATTTTAATTTTCTAAAAAATTTTAAAAGACATTTATTATTACTAATTATTATTTTATTATTAAAAATATAAATACTCAATTTTGAGCAAACTTTATTATTATTATTTACTTTTAATATAATAATAATAATTATAATTACTATATTATTAATATTCAAATATGGATTCTTTTTACGAAATTAATTACGTTACACATGTATGCGAAAATACATGTCTCTATATAATTGTAGAAATAACGACAAGTTTCTTACTCAAACGGGTCATTAAAATAAATGACTTTAGCGTTTACATTCACTTAATACCTAAAATATGTTATTAAATTGTTTTCTTTAAATAAACCCGTGATTTCACGGGTCATTTTACTAGTTGTAATTAAACTAGTGAAATGACCCGTGATAAACGAAACAATTTAATGACATATTTTAGGTATTAAGTGAATATAAATGCTAAAGTCATTTATTTTAATGACCCGTTTGACTAAGAAACTTGTTGTTTTTATAAATATATAGAGACATGTATTTTTGCATACATATGTAACGTAATTAATTTGGTAAAAAGAATCAATATTTGAATATTAATAATATAATAATTATAATTATAATTATAATTATTATATTAAAAGTAAATAATAATAATAAAGTTCGTTCAAAGTTGGGTATTTATATTTTTAATAATAATTATTATTATTAGTAATAATAAATGCCTTTTAAATTTTTTTAGAAAATTAAAATTAAAATTTAGTAGAGATTAGTATTTCCTTTCATAAAAGATTTTGTATTATTTTTTTAATTAAATTAATATATAATTATGACATCAATCATTAAGAAAATTAAATGATAATTAACTTAATGATGACATCATCATTTTAGAGCTTTATATGACTATATAGATTGCTAAGATTTGTTTGACTTTCGAGGCACTTATTTTATTATGCGTTTACTTACTCCTTACAGATATACAGTATTGTAATGATGATGCAATAAACAAGCTAGTATTATATAGTTTGGAACCATTTATTTGACTAAAATGCAGCATGCTTGACACATGTGTCTTAACAACTAGAACTCGATTCACATGTGTATAAATATTTATATATTATTTAACTGTTAATATACATACTTAAATACTTAGGCATTGTTTATTTTTTAGCTGCAGATCCTACTATGTCTTATGTCTGCAAACATTTTATTGCAGACTGTTTATTTTTCTGAAGACATAAGATAACTAATGTCTTATTTTGTCTGCAACCTCGCAGACTTAAAAAATATGCTTCTAACTGCTCGAGATGAATTTAACATATGTTGCTAACATAAAAACAAGCAGTCTTCACTATTCCACATATAGATCTTTAGGCCACATCTTCTTTACAGACACGGTTCACAGATTTCCGACAAAACATCTTAAAAAACAAACACCACTTTAATGTCTAGAAAGTTCAAATTTAAACGGTATTGAAATGTATTTTTCTATTTTCTTTTACATTTTATTTTGCTATCTCAAAGACTTTACGAGGGTAGTGATAAGTTTCACGCGCTCTAAGTCTGGCCCGCAAATTAAATAATAGTTAAAAATAATACCTTTTTTTTTTTTTTTTTTTTGGCAAAAGAAAATAGATAGGGTATGTTTGGTAAACCGATGTTTGTTTTATTTACTGAATAACCGTCTGAACAATTGAAATTCTCAAATTAATCTTTATGTGGGTAGTTATAAAATCAATTACTAATAATATTTAAATATTATGACTAAAATGTAATAAGAGACCACTTATTAAATAATTCGAAAACAAGTATCTTCTTACTACTTTCATATTAAGTTCTATTCTATTAAGCTCATTAAGTTCAAATCAAATATGGCTTATACATTGTTGCAAAGTAAGTGTTAACACTTTTTCAGCAAATGTAACCCCCAAAAATATATGTTCAAGTTGTTGATTTTCTTTTCGAAAATTAATATGTATGGTTGACTGCAATACAACTAAAAAATTGACAACGATATACATCGAGACATATTATAAATATCCTAAACGATCTGATCAATTTGCATTTGATTTTATTAACCATCGTATGCAGCATCAGATTGTATCTTAAAGAGTTGATGGTCAATATAATAAATTTTTAATTTGTAATATTTGATACATTAAATAAATAAATGCACCTAGAAAACAAAACATAATATACTAATAAGTTTGGAAACATTCAAAATCACGTACGGTTCTTAATGCATCAATTTAATCCGCATACCACATAACCACATTACCACAACAAGCTCCTACTTTTATTGACGTCCTTAGACAACGATTAGAAACACAACCTTCTAAAGTTAGAAACTTCTAATTTTACGATGCAAGAGCTCAAGTATAAAACTGTAAGAATATGTTGATTACAGAACTAATAATTTTAAATTGCCAAATATGGCTTCAATCAAATTTTTATTGTTACTCAATATATTACTGTTATTTGCAGCTGCTGTTATTTCCCATGACCTAAAAGAAATTCAGGGCCAATGCAAAGATGGCAAGCCTTTCAACTGCCCTGAACAAAAAGGGCCTAAATCTCCAGACCCGAGTGGGAAGGACGGGCATATAGATCCGTCAAGCCAAGAAGACGTTCCTTCAGATCCAGGCGCAGATGGAGGCGGAGATAAGCCTGCTGATGGAGACAAAAATAAGCCTGATTGTCCCAATAAAAATGAGGGAGGCAATAAGCCCCCAGATGGAGGCAATACGCCTACGCCCACAGATGGAGACAATAAGCCCAAGCCCAATGGAGACAATAAACCCGCAGATGGAGGCAATAAGCCCAAGCCCGATGGAGACAAAAATAAGCCTGCAGATGGTGGTAAAGACAAAGGAAAAGATGACGCGAAAGATAAGCCTAAGCCTAAGCCACCGAAACCCAACGATCCAGTTTCTCCTAATGGACCGCCTGCTGATAAACCATGGTACAATCCGCCATTATATGGACAACCTACATTAAATACCGAGTATAAGGGTGAATGGGTCATACATAACCCGAATGTGGGTGTTAACGCTATGCAATTACAACTGATGCCAAACAACAAGGCTGTTTGGTTCGATACTACAAACCTTGGCCCGTCGGCCCGAGAACTTGGTCCAAAAGGGAACTGCCCACCGAATCCTGATAATAATAACGAGCCCGATTGTTTCGCTCATGCCGTACAATATGATGTCGAGAGTGGAGAAGTTGTGTCAGCTTATGTATGTGGCTTACACTTTCTAACACTCACACTGTTACAAGACAATTGTCATTTTCAAAAAATTAACGATATTGTCTGTTATGTATTGTAGGTCAAGACCGATCCATGGTGTTCTTCGGGACATTTGTTACCCACCGGTGATCTTATATCAACAGGAGGTAATAAACTTGGTGAGAAGTCAGTTAGATTGTTCAAATTGAATGACCCTGAACCAAAGTTCGTCGAACGAGAAAATGGGCTCGGTGGAGGTAGATGGTACGCGTCTAACTGTGTTTTGGAAGACGGTAGTGCAGTTGTTGTAGGAGGACGAAACTCGTTTAGTTACGATATCGTGCCACCAAAATTCGACTTCCAACCAAAGGTGATTAACTTCCCATTCCTTCAACAAACAACCGAGCCCGCCAAAGGAAACGGCCCACCCGTTGAGAACAATCTTTACCCGTTTCTTTTCCAACTCCCGGATGGGAATGTGTTCATATTCGCAAACGACCGGGCCATTAGTTTTAATCCGAAAACGGGTGAGACCGTAAAGGAGTACCCAGCGTTACCAGGTGGGTCTCGTAACTATCCACCGTCGGGTCAATCCGCCCTCTTCCCGTTAAGACTCAGCCCGGATAATTCTAAACCGGTTCCAGCTGAGGTCATCGTTTGTGGAGGTAATAAAAAAGATGCTTTCCCTAATGTCGATGAAAGGTACACACAAAACAAAGTGTTTACGCCTGCATTAGCCGACTGCAATAGACTTAAGGTGTTAGCCGATAAGCCCGCTTGGGAGAAAGAACAGGACATGCCATCACCAAGAACCATGGGTGATCTATTGTTGCTTCCCAATGGACAAATGCTTTTAATCAATGGTGCGAAAAAGGGTACATCCGGTTGGAATGATGCCGAAGATCCAAATCTTACACCGACTGTATATATGCCCGAAAATGAAATGGGTAAACGGTTTAAAGAGTTGACTCCTACAAACATTCCTAGGATGTACCATTCGTCGTCTGCTGTGCTTCCCGATGGTAAGATATTGGTTGTGGGAAGTAACTCGCACCAGTTCTACACATTTGATGGTCCTTTCCCAACTGAACTACGAGCTGAGAAATTTTCACCCCATTATCTTGATCCTAAGCTCGATAACAACAGGCCCGTTATCAAGGAAGATGCAACTGATAAGGTTTTGAAGTATGGTAAACCGTTTAAGGTCACATTTACAATAAAATCGAATACAAATTTGGGATATGGTGATGTTCTAGTGACTCTTTTGTACCCACCTTTTACAACCCATGGTTTCTCTCAAAACCAAAGGTTGCTCATTACCGGGGTGGACAAGATCGAGAAGAATGTGATCACTGTTGTAGCACCACCGTCTGGGAAGGTTGCACCACCAGGTTATTACATGATGTTTGTGAATCATCTCAATGTTCCTAGCCGTGGTATGTGGGTGCACCTTGATTAGTTTAGATTAATAGTCCATAGTTATTATTCAAGGTTTTCGTAGGTAGATGTTGTTTGAATTTAGTTGTACTCTCTTTTTGCACCAGTTGCATTTCAATAAATAATAAATAGGGAGACAATTTTATATTATCTACTAGAGACAAGTCATTTTGAATTACATATCATACATTTACAGGAAACAGGTACGTGAACAGATCATTGACAAAAGGGGAATCAATTTAAATGGACCCCTTCATTGTCTAATAAAAAATGCTTTCACTAATATGTATCTATCAGTGTAATTACTACACTGGTTGTTTATATTAATTATGATACTTCACAGAGATGAGCAGAAATTGATCATTGGGTGATAATTTGGTAATACGTAGGAAAAAATGTTCACACTGGCATTACATCAAACACTTGATGGGCAGTACATAATAATCAATTAAGCAACACAAGAAATTCATAAAAATCCAATCATTATTCCAATTTGTAACGTTACTAATTGAATTTATATAACACATATATAAACACCGAGAACAATCAAGAAAGTACCAAGTAAAGTTAACCCGACACGTGTTTCTTCACCAAGCAACATCCCAAACACAGCGGTGGCAGCAAACGTCGTCGCATTGGTCACCGGAACAGCAAGTGAGATCGGCGTGTCATTTAATATCGCAAAAAATGTAACAGAAGCAGAAAGATTGACTAAAAAGGGAACAGAGTATTGCCAAACTAATAGCAGACTGAACCAGTCAATTAAGATTGTAAAAATTGGATTTTTGGTTTTTGTTGATGATGATTTTTGGGTGTGAATTTGTTTTTCGGATATAATTGCACCTCGACGCATTAGGGCATTTGTAGCTCCCCAAATTAACCCCACGGCCACCATCTTCTCAACGTCTCCGATCCCCATCCCGGTGATTTAGGTTTCGGTACGATAGTTGTCTGTAAATTTTACTACTCCGTAAATTGTAAAGCAATATTTCAGTTTTAATCCTTTAACAATCATAAAATATCAAAATTGTCCCACTAAAGCTTTATTTTAATGTTTAAAGCGTAAAAGCTTTATAAGCGTTATATATATTTGCATGACCCTAATGCGATTACGCTTGTTCAGTTGTTTGTAATTGAGATTTCTTAAGAAACGTTTTTCAATTAATCATATGTTGTCAACATATTTTATTAAACCATTGAAAGCTTATGGGTCAGGATCAATGGGAAGTAACTAATCGGGGGGAAGCAAATTTTTTTTTTTTTCGTTTTTTTTGAAATTTTTTTTTTCCGGCATCAAGATCACACGAAAATATGAACATTTAGAAGAGACACTTCGTGATGAATGTTATTATTTAGGCGGGAAAACGATCGACAAAAATAACATTCAAGATAATATTGTTCGTGAAGAATATGAAAGTTTTTTTTTCATGTTTTGTGAAGTAAAATTTAGCCCGATTTAGAGTTTAGGGTTTAGGGTTTAGGGTTTAGGGTTTGGTGTTTTGGGTTTATTCCATAAACCCAAAACACCAAACCCTAAACCCTAAACTCTAAACCGTTCGTGTTAAAAACTCAATCTAAATCCTAAATCTAAACTCTAAACCCTAAATTTCTAAACCCTAATATCTAAACACTATAAACCCTAATATCTAAACACTAATATCTAAACCCCAATAGCTAAAACCTCAAAATACGCTCGAAAAACACGATAATTGTTATATATTACTTCTTCGAGCGTTTTCCTGCCAAAATAAAAACATTTATCACAAAGTGTCTCTACTAAATGTTCATATTTTCATCTCATCTATAATGTTCGTGAACAAAGTTTTTTCAAAAAACGTAAAAAAAAAAAAAAAAATTTGCTTCCCCCGCTTCCCCCGAATGGTTAATTCCCTCTTGATCCTACCACGAAAGCTCATTAATATTTCATTAATTCATTGTTTATGTATTAAATTATGTGTTCACTCACAATGTCTTGTCGAGGCAATGGCTCAAATTGAATATTTGAATTACAAAGTATGATATGTATAAATAAATAATACTAGTATTTCATATACGAAATATTACGAAAGAAAATGAAGAAACATGAAATTTTGAATTTGCATGGACTGCAGTTTAATCTTCCCCTGGTTAGTATTGCGGCATAGAGCACTCGGGTGGCATCTGGCCGTTGAAACGCTTGAAGTCAGTGCAGTAGTTATATATCATGTGGTTATTTCTAACCCATTTCAGTTGACCCTGTTGACTCATAGTCAACTGCTTATAAACAGGAGATGTCCACCAGTTGCCTCGGGTAGGAATGGCACATTGGGTCATACTAACAGGCCCGTTCCACTTACAAGCTCTAGCCCTGAACCTACGGTAGTTGGCCACAAATGGTGCAGCGGTCCAGTCGATTTTTACTAGACCACCTCTTGTAGCCCAGTTATCAGCATTCCATAAACTGGAGTAGACTCGCATGCCTTGTTGGTTTGGGTAACCGATCCCTTGACTCTGATAGTTTCTGAAGACCCTGATCGGTAGACTATCAACATACCATCTGCAACACATTTACATGACAAATATAAATAATTAGTATTATTGACTAATCAACCGTTTGACTTTAATTTACTACTCGTACTAATGTTGCTTTGACTTGTTTGACTTACACAACTTCCGTAGGGTTCCAGTGAATGGTGTAGTTATGATAATTAGCAGTCGGGTCAAACCATAATTGGAACTGCTGCTCTCGGTTACCTTGACCTTGAGTAAAGATGTTCGTGTGCACAGTATAAGGCTCTCCCGTCGAATTTCCTAAAAACTCAAAATCAATCTCATCATGTTTGTCACCCGTAGAAGACAACTGTCACGATCCAACACAAGTAGTTAGTTATCGTTTACTGCAAGCAATGTACGTAAATTTCAATATGGTGTTACTCAAAAACTTACATAATATGTTGTCACAGTTCCAGCAGAGTTGCCCGGAACCAACTTGATTAGCATTTCGAAGCTTCCATATAAGAACGACCTCTTTGATTGGATGCCAGATCCTGCAAGTAGTTCGATTTTTGTTATACAATCTTGAAGCATATATGTATTACATTCTGTCTGTAAAGAATATAAATTAAGGTCAATTTTTTATACCTGAGGTTTTGTCTAAAACAAGACGAAGGTCATCACCATTTCCTAAAATCGATGAATGCTGAGCACCCCAATTGAAAGACATACTTTTTCGGAAGTTTGCACTAACCATGGACGAACTGAATGCTATTGCAAACACAAAAACAGCCATAACCAAATCTCGATAAAGCGCCATTTTTCAAGCTTATGGATGCTTCTCTATGATTCGTTAAGTATGTAATAATGTTTGTTGTTGATTGTTGATGTTCTTGTTTCTTGTTTCTTGATCCTTTATATAGCTTATGTCCTAACATATGCACTTCACGAAGATGAGTCCATTGTTCTTTTGACTTTAGAATTTACAAATAATTTTGACCCTTTCTTGCTTTTTTTTAACATTCTTGTAGCTGTCACCATGACATTAATGTTGTCTTTTCTACAGAAACCTATACTTGTTTAGGTTCCTGCATCTAAACATTCCTCTTTTAGTTGTCTGCATGTAACATTGATGTTTTTTTGGTTAACACTACAAGTGGTTAAGTTAGGTGAGTACAGGGTACAAATTGAAAATCAAGAAGTTGTTGTGGCTAGCCAGCTATGTTCTTTAATTGGATCCTAATATAAAGACGTGCACCCCAATGAAAAATTGACAGCAATAGTGTTATTCATAAAACATTGATTACAATTTTATCCATAACATTTCACTTCATTGGGTGGTAATAAAAAAATTGTCACTGAGAAACTTATTTGTCCCATTGCATTATGTTAATTAGTGTCAATTTGTTAAAATATAGATAAATCATAAATGTCACATTTGTTTATATCACACAAAAATGATATATATGTGATATTTAGATTTTGTAATGATGTAATTACGAGTATTTCACACTGGGATGCACGTCTTATAAACCAATTTGAAAATGCATGACAAGGTCAAGAAAATATGGAATGATATAAAATAAAGTCAAAAAATAAATGGACAAAACATGACTCAACTTGGTGAGGTGCATATGCTTTTTTGAGTGTATATATATATATATATATATATATATATATATATATATATATATATATATATATATATATATATATATATATATATATATATATATATATGAAACCAATAGGGGGAAGCAAATTTTTTATTTTTTTTGGTTTTTTTAAATTTTTTTTCCGGCATCAAGATCACACGAAAATATGAATATTTATAAGAGACACTTCGTGATGAATGTTATTATTTATGCGGGAAAACGATCGACAAAAATAACATTCAAGATAATATTGTTCGTGAAGAATATGAACGTTTTTTTTCTTCATGTTTTGTGAAGTAAAATTTAGCCCGATTTAGAGTTTAGGGTTTAGGGTTTAGGGTTTGGTGTTTTGGGTTTATTCCATAAACCAAAAACACCAAACCCTAAACCCTAAACTCTAAACCGTTCGTGTTAAAAACTCAATCTAAATCCTAAATCTAAACCCTAAATCTAAACCCTAAATTTCTAAACCCTAATATCTAAACCCTAATATCTAAACCCCAATAGCTAGAACCTCAAAATACGCTCGAAAAACACGATAATTGTTATATATTACTTCTTCGAGCGATTTCCCGCCAAAATAAAAATATTTATCACAAAGTGTCTCTACTAAATGTTCATATTTTCATCTCATCTATAATGTTCGTGAACAAAGTTTTTTCAAAAAACGAAAAAAAAAAAAAAAATTATTTTGGCTTCCCCCGCTTCCCCCCGAATGGTTACTTCCCTCTTGATCCTACCAATATATATATATATATATATATATATATATATATATATATATATATATATATATATATATATATATATATATATATATATATATATCATAAACCAACATATTCAAGAGCTACCAACAACCTACATGGTACATACCTGATGAATCTTATAAGAGAATTATCGTTCTTAATTTAAAAATGGCAGGTTCTCGAGCTTTGTTCATGGCGGTTGTTCTGCTTTCAGTAGTATTTCGAACTTCTAAGGTTGATGCGAACTTTCCTAAAAGCATGTATTTCAATTGGGGTGCTCAACATTCTTCAGTTTTAGGCGACGGTGATGATATCCAGCTCGTTTTGGATCAAACTTCAGGTATACATACTAAAATCTTCAAAAAATATCCTGAAAACAATTTATTGTTCCGGATTTTAATGACAAAAGTTTTATTTTACTTATAGGAACTTGTATCCAATCAAAGAAGGTGTTCTTATTCGGAAGCATTGAAATGCTAATCAAGTTGGTTCCTGGTAACTCTGCTGGAACTGTAGCAGCATTTTATGTAAGTTCAACAAAAACTCATTACAAACTTCATAATATAATGTCACATCGAAAAATGAGAACTAATTTATTATGTTAGATTGTGATAGTTGTCGTCAGCAGGCGACAAACATGATGAGATCGACTTTGAGTTTCTAGGGAACTCGACTGGAGAGCCGTACACAGTACACACAAACATCTTTCTTCAAGGTCAAGCGAACCGAGAACAGGAGTTCGGGTTATGGTTTGACCCGACTGCCGATTTTCACAACTACACCATTCACTGGAACCCAACTCAAGTTGTGTAAGTCAACTACCATTAGTCTTCACATCAAACGGTTGTTAAATCAGTTACTTTAATATTATTATCTTCTTAATATATTAATATATTGCAGATGGTATGTTGATAGTATACCTATCAGAATTTTTAGAAACTACGAGAGTGAAGGGATTCCATACCCTAATCAAAAAGGGATGCGAGTCTATTCAAGTTTATGGAATGCGGATAATTGGGCTACGAGAGGTGGTCTAGTCAAAATTGACTGGACCGCAGCACCATTTGTGGCTAACTACCGTAACTTCAGGGCTAGATCTTGTGAGTGGAACGGGCCCTGTAGCATTAGCCAATGTGCCTTAACCGCCCGAGACAACTGGTGGACATCTACGGGTTACAAGCAACTGACAATAAGTGAACAGGATCAACTCAAATGGGTTAGAGATAATCATATGATGTACAACTACTGCTCCGATGTTTGGCGCTTTAATGGACAGATGGCACCCGAATGCTCTAAGCCACAGTATTAACATGAATAAGATGATAACTCAGTCTGAATTTATTGAATTGTAATGTATTATTTTATTTTTATAGAACTCTATTCAATTTCAGAACTCTTTTTTTCTCTTTTGTACATGATCTCAGAAAATAATATGCATATTGATAACAATTAGCAGTTTGTGTATTTATGATCCGGTGCCTCACATTGTCGTTTACATCACATGAAACTAACAAGAACTGCATACACATTCAACTTTATTAACTGTGATAAAGAACAACAGAAAAGTTACAGACTACAGACTATCCTCATAAAACTTCTATATAAATCTAAGTACTATAAAATCTAGTACTATAACATTTTTTTTTTATAAGATCATATTCACATTTCACATACTGTATAAAATCTAGTACTATAACATACTACCGTTGGAGTATGATACAAATTCAAAGCGAGCGGAAGCATTTTTAAAACTTTACAAAATCATACTCTTCCACGGATCATTGTACAAAACTTTAGCAAACAAAATAAATTAACGAAACCGAACAAGAGAAGATTAGAATACAACCTTTGTAGCCTTTTGAAGATCGAATTTGAAAACTCAAAGAAGAGTTCCTCTAAACGGTAGACACCCAAAGTTCCAACCTTGTTTCGATCTATACCTTCTACTTAACGGATATTTTCTTCTTCCTTATTCCCACCAAAAACGGAACCCAATTATAGATTTCAAGTATTTTGGTTACTTGAAAATGTGAAAGAAAATAGCATTTTTGTATGTGTGTTTTGTATCTTTTTTATATATTTCCAATACCAAGACTTGGTATTATATATTACATAATTGATACAATAATACATATAGTAAAAATATAATAAATGAAGATTTGGAAAGATTTGCAAAATCAAATCTTTATATAAAATCATATTTTATAAATCAAATCATATTTTATAAATCAAATCAAATCAAATCTTATATCTTATATAAAATATGATTTGCAAAATCTAATCAAATCTCTACATATTTAGATTTGTAAGTATATGTAAACACATAAAAAACTTACTTGATTTATTAAACCATTAACTAATGATTAATAAATTAATTTCTGATTAGAAGGTATATCAAACAATTTACGATTGGCATTTGTGTGTGACCGAATAGGATAAATGAACTTTTATTATTTAATGTCATGGGCATATCTTCGGAATATATGTACCACGGTTAAACCACGGTCGAACCGTAGCCAACCCGAGAACATATTTCCAACAGACTCCCACTTGCACTGACATTAATAATATTGGCCTGTCTTAAAAGACACACCATGTGTAACAACTAGTCTGCTACGTTACACTCCTATATTTTGATTTATATCAATCATCCTTTTGTTCAAGATATCTATATGAATGTGTGACATGGTTAAGTGTCAATCATCATCGTTCAAGATTATGTTTCCTGATGGTGATTTGTGGTGATCAAATAGACTGCAATTGCATTAATTCAGTCGTAGCATGGCCATGCATTTAATTCAGCACAAATCAACGAGGGGCCCAGAGATATCGCTTAAACTCGCTTAAAGAAGAAGGAACAAATTGCTTCAACTGTATAGACATCCACCACATTCCATGATATACCCAATCTGCTTGATGTTTCGCGAGGTGTATATAAAATACTATTAATTTTTGCAGAAAATACTATTAAATACGATACAATTTTACACAAGATATTTATTTATTTATAGAATGGATATACTTAAACCTTGCTACAACACTTATAGGCAGTGTACCTAATCGTACAGTAGTGTAATTTTTAGTAAGTCCGGTTCGTTCCACAGGGAATCTTTTTAAACAAAGCTTAACGCTATATTAGTTTACTTTTATAAAAATACAAATATATATATAAGTAATATTATTATTATAAAAAGGGGGTTTTTACCGTTTAATGACCGGTTTGTCGATTTTAAAACTTTAGTCGCAGTTAAAACCAAATGTAAAATATTAAAAATAAATACAAGACTTAAATTAAAGCGTAAAGTAAATAACAATAATGAAATTGCGAATAATAAAAGTGCGATAAAATAAACTTGCGATAATTAAAAAGTACGATAATTAAAAATGCAATTAAATAAAATAACAATAAAAATGCGATAATTAGAAGTGCAATTAAATATAAAATAAAGGAAATTAAATATGAAATAAAAGAATTATGCTTATTTAAACTTCCGTAATCATGATGTTTGACGTGTTGATTTTAGTTTTATGCCCATGGGTTAATTGTCCTTTGTCCTGGTTTATTTAATATGTCCGTCTGGTTTTTTGTCCATAACAGTCCATCAGTCATAAATATAAAGTGCGAGTGTCCTCGTCAAATTATCCTTATACCCGAAGTTAAATATTCCAACTAATTGGGGACTTAAACTGTAACAAGATTTTAATACTTTATTTAATAATTACACCAGGATGTCGACTGAGTGTAACCCAAGGTTTTAATATTTTGTTATCAATTATACCAAGTGTCCTTGTACATAATTTCACCCCTGTTTTAATTATTCTAGTGGCTATTAATCCATTCCCGTGTCCGGTTAAATGAACGATTATTCGTACATATAAATACCCCGCCCATCGTGTCCGATTGAGTGTATATGGTAATTTATAGGGACGCCCAATTGTAAATCTTTATATTAACATTAACAAACTATCATTTAGTTAAACAAATATAAAGCCCATTAATAGCTCATAGTCTAATTTCCACAAGTGTCGTTCTTTTGTCCAAACCCCAATTATGGTACAAAGCCCAATTACCCAATTTTAGTAATTAGCCCAACATCATGATTACTTTGGATTAAATAAGCATAATAATAACTTAGCTACGAGACATTAATGTAAAAAGGTTGAACATAACTTACAATGATTAAAAATAGCGTAGCGTTACACGGACAGAATTTCGACTTACACCCTTACAATATTCGCTAACATACCCTTATTATTAGAATTATAATTAAAATTAAAATTAAAATATAAATTATAAATATAAATATATCGTATGAATGGAGAAAAGAGAAAGATAGATTGATTTGTGGTGCACCAAAGCTCGATTTTTATAGGCATGTGGGCTGGAACTGGGGCTCATGCGATCGCATGGATTTATGCCTTCCAGGCCATGCGATCGCATGGCCAGCTGGGGAGGCTCATATTTGGTTGTTTTCTTCTGCCGACGGTTTTATAAATAATATAATATATTAAATAATTATAAGAATTATTTAAATATTATATTATATTTATGTGCATAGTTGACTTGTAATTTTTAGTCCGTTGCGTCGAGCGTTGAGAGTTGACTCCGGTCCCGGTTCCGGATCTTCGAACGTCCTTGCGTACAATTTTATATTTTGTACTTTGCGTTTTGAATCTTGTACTCTTGTAATTTCGAGACGTTTCTTATCAATAATTGGAACCTCTTTGATTGTCTTTTGTACTTTTGAGCTTTTTGGTCGTTTGCGTCTTCAATTCGTCGAATCTGTCTTTTGTCTTCACCTTTTATTATTTAAACGAATATCACTTGTAAATAGAACAATTGCAACTAAAAGCTTGTCTTTCTTGAGGAATAATGCTATGAAATATATGTTCGTTTTTAGCATTATCAAATATTCCCACACTTGAGCGTTGCTTGTCTTCAAGCAATATTGTCTTGAAATACTAGAATCACTTCTTTATTCTTCACACTTTGTACATCAGTGATTTCTATACGGCGGTATAAACAATGGTAGTAACGATATGGTTTACAGTCCCACATGACTATAAAAATTTAGATCCATTAAGGAAATTGGATCTTTATGAAAACATTTGATCTTTTGAAAATTAAATCTAGTTTTTACCCTAGATAAGTTTTCCGGAATAACCCTTTATCGGTGTTTGTAAAATATTTTTGTGGGTTTGGTGGGTTTCAGATTTGAAAATTTTAGCTCAAAATTTATGGTTTTGTGTCACCCACTTGCTAACCTTGTATTTGGAAAGCAACACGTCCAGTTTACTTGTCCCGTATATTACCTTTCGGTAAACTACCGTCCAGTTGTAAAGGAAAGCGTTGAACAAGCAACTGTTAAGGCAATGTCTAATGACATTCATTTGATTATGGTCTATAACGTGTCGGACGCAATTACTATCCTTGGTAGGAGCAATAGTAAAGCTCGCCCTTACGATTTTTCGGTCTGGCACAAGGTCCTGTCTTTGACCATGCTATGCAACCACCGTTCTTACGGTTGACACCCGATTTGGTTCAGGTGACCTAATGAATTCCAGGTGAATTCCTAGGATTTTACGTTCAATGGTAATGAACGCATTGAAAATAGGGTTTTCAGAAAACAAATCGGTTTGTAATTTTGATCAAAATATTTTCTCGTTCAAGCTCGAGTTTAGATATCATTGAATTCCATAAGTTTGAATTCTCAATCTTTAAGGTCAATCTCTAGGATTGAGTAATATCAGGCTTAAAAGCTGATTTTTAATCTTTAAGGAGATTATCCTTTCTGGGGATCTGATTCATTATTCTTATCAAGCTAATTTGCATGGTGCCCCCCCCATTGTACGAGATAAATCCTTCTCATGGTTAGGATAAATCTGACCACTTGGCGACCCTGTTTAATGCTGAGGTCCGTGGATTTTCTGCTGATTTTAGTGATGACTTTTCTAGATTTTTCGTCAACCTACAGCTGGTCTGGACGACAACTTCTTGACCTAAATCAAGAAGCGCGTGTCTTTTTCGGAAGACTTTACTTCCTTTTAATGATGGAATTGATTCATCGTGTAGATCCATCTCTTCTTTTCTTTCATCGGGTAAAACAGTTTAGTTTAGTCCAAAGCAAAAGTATTTTCAGTTATTTGTACAAAAATATGTGATATATGTTTTGAATAACTTGGAGAATTTTCCCACACTTGGCTTTTATTTTCCTTTTTATCGTCCTCTATTCCATTTTAAATGAATTTTAACATTTTGGTTTGTTTCTCAATTTATGTCCTTTCCGAGGTAAAAATAATTTCGGTGTTAGAACCTAGTTTTATCGTTCATAAATATGTATAAACATGATTTTGAGTTCATTTAATTGAAAATTTTGAAAAATTTTACTAGAATTGGGTAGTCAGTATATAAGACTAGGGCTGTTCTTTATTATCAGAGAGCACTAGATTCTAATACAACTACTGCTTTACTAGTATTTTTAATGGTAACCAAGTGTTTAAGATAAAAATTTTAAAATCCGAAAGAATTTAACCTCTTCCCACACTTAAGATCTTGCAATGCCCTCATTTGCAAGAAATCAGTACAATTTAAATTATTGAGGGTGATTAGCGTAGAAATGATTAAATTTTACCAAAGTTTCCAAACATATTGGCGTTTGTTTGCTGAATGATAAATGGTGCATATCATTTGTTCATTTCGTCTTTTGTTACATCACATTTATTTGTCATCTTGTCGTCAAAATTAGTAGCTTTTGCTGAACTTAATGCCAGTCTTTGAAAATGCGTTGTTTTACCCTGTTTTGTACAATCGACAATATACATACACACAAATATAATCATGCATGGCAATTTGAAATGGGACTTAATATCCCACTTTCAAATTCTAAATATGAAATATTAGTACACAATAATAATAAAATAATAAAAATTACACAAATATATCCAATAACATAAGTTTAAACATGAAAAATTCAAAAGATAAAAACATAAAAATCATAAAAATAACCAAATGGAACTAAATCAGTCTGGATAGGGGTTCCAGTTCATCTCATCGGGTGGGTTCCATTGTTGGTTATAGGTGTTCTGATAGGCTTGGTTATAGTCATACTGGTTAAAGGGTGGTCGGATATCGGGGCTATGTGGCGGAAAATGAGCAGGTCGAGTAGGTACATAGTTATTTGGTACCTGATATGATAGCTGGCTCATGATTTGGTGCTGATGAACTAACCAGCTATCGTGTTGGTGTCGCCTATAATCCTCGTATACTCGCTCGGAGTTCCACTGCTCATACATACTATGTCTGGCCGCGTTCGTCATTGCTTCCTCATCTATACGAACGTGGACGTCAAGAATAGCATCTCGAAAGACATCCCTAATGTCTTCCGCCTCCTCCATTTCCTCGTCTGAGCCTCTCTCTACCTGAGGATGAGATCCCTCATAGGGTACTGCCTGGTTACGTCTACTTTTCAATACCTTAGCACCCACATAAACTTTCAATCCTAAGGGCTCAACCTGTTCTCTACAAATCTGTAATGGACCCCCTTGGTTCCTATCAACACCTAAATACTCTCCAATGAGAGTAACAAAAATACCTCCTCCTATTATACTCCCGTCCTGCAATCCCTCTACCATTTTAGATAAATAAAAAGCAATACAGTAAGGGATATTGACAAAGCTTCTAGGATCCCGAATACACTTTAGGTAGAATAAATCATATAAGGTAATTTTTTCTTTATTATGACCTCTTTGTGTAATCGAGTTAGCCAAAAATCTATGAATAATACGAAGCTCGGCTCTGTCAATATGTGTATAGGAGTGTCCTCCTGCTCGTGTAAAAACATCAAAATGTGACATACGCCTCCAAATGGCGTCAGCGTCAAAGTTACTATCTACCCGTTCACCATAATGAATCAAGTTTGTACAATCGGGTAATAGCAACTCACCAGGAGTATATATCTGTAAGGCCCTGGCCATGTCCAGCATGGACATTCTGTACATCCTACCGCCAAGGATAAACTTAAGAAATCTTCTATCATCTATTCTAACTATATTTGTATCAAGTGATACAGTACTCATCAACTCAACACACCATTCCTTATATACAGGTCTACGAATGGTGAAAAGACGTTCCCAATCTGTAAAAGAAGAACTGCCATACCTTTGAACTAAAAGCTGTCTAACACGGTCAGCTAGATGGACCGTTTCCAAAGCGGCCCAATCGATTACCCTTGGCACCTCTACATTTTTTGTTACCAATTTGAATTTGTTCCTTTGATATGTCTCGTAATCTCTCCATCTTCTATCAAATCTCAGATTAGGATGTAGAGTGTGCTCAGGAATCGTTGAGAATTCTACTGGCGGCCTCATTGGGAATACTATGAATTCATCAACAAACTGTACCGGATCATAATAAGGTATGTGCTGATCAGGCTGTTGTTGTTCCTGTTGCGGTTCTTGTTCATGTTGCATTTCTGGTTCTGGTTCTGGTGCTGGTGCTGGTCGTCTAGATGATGATGCTCCTGAACCTCCAGTGTCGGCTCTCTGTAAAATACATTAAACACAAAATTTGTGCATCCAAATATGCATTAGTGTTAGCAAAATAACAACTTAAAACAATCACTATAACATGTTAAATCAAAATTAAACTTATACACATTTTCACAATTTTTCACAATTCTACATTTTTCAAATAAGCACATATGAAAATGTATACAAAATTCATAAGCATTTAACTCAAATAACATGTCAAAATATTCATTACTAATAATTTAACAAGTCTCAAATGGCAAATATATCAAATAAATCAAGTTCATGAATTTTGGACTTAAAAAGTCTACTTTAATCTCCAAAAATCATGTTTAGGATCATTGTTTGGATCATTTAACTATCTAAACATGTTACACTACTCAATTTAGCAATAATTCATGACAAAAATCGGCCATAACCTGTTTATATCAAAAAGCCCCAAATTGCTCAAGAACACAAACCCTAGATTTCTAAAAATTTTGAAGTTTTTGACTTCAAATCATGTTAAATAGCATCAATCTAGGTTATACATGCATAAAATACTAACAATTTAACACTAATTACACTAAAAATTAACAAAATTGCATTAGGTAAAAAATTGGTAATTATCACAAAAACTAGGAATTTATAGAGTTTAGGGGTGTAATTTTTACCAATTTGCTGAAGAATGAGAATCTAGGCATGATTAGAGCAAGAAAAATGACGAATTACGGTGGAAAAATGGCGAAAATTGGTGAATTTTTGGGTGAGTTTCGTGAATGTGTGTGTGTTGTGGTGAGGAAGACAGAACAGGCTGCTGTATGTATCAGGCCTGAATTTCAGCTCCATGCGATCGCATGGGGGTCCGGGTACAGTGTTTTCAGCTTTTTTTTTTTTTTTTAAACCTTATACTTTATAAAACTTATAATTAATTAAATTTTAAAATTTTATTTTCCTTTAGGAGCGAGGGCGTTTCGGATCGTTGTCCTAGTCTGTCCCTCGACAAAATTTTAAAATTTGTCAAATCAAAGCGCGATTTTTATAAGTAAAGATTTTTGGGTTTTTTTTTTTTTTTGATGTTTTTGGCATACTTTAATTCAATAAGATTAAAAATAATGATAATAAAAGTTCTCGTCCCTCCCGCGGGTAAAGCAATTTCGGTTCAAAGACATAGTCTTCAACTTACGACGAATTTTAAAAATCATATTTTTAACTTAATGAGATAAAGTAAATTTTTGTTTTTAAATTCACACAACTTAAATATAAAATTCAAAATTAATATTAAAAATTCACACCAAACTTAAAATTTGAAATGCATAAAATTAAAAATTCATATTTTAAAAATTAAAAATTCACACCAAACTTAATTTAAAAATTCAAATATTTACAATTTTTAAAAATATTGTTTTTACAAAGTTTACAATATTAATTTAAGATTTAAATATTAATTTTAAAAACATGGTAAAAATAAAATTAAAAATCTTTTTGGCTTTTTATTCCACTTTAATCAATCAAATATTATCAAAAATATTCGCCCCTCTTTTCGGTAAAGTAATTTCGGTTCCAAGACCTAATTTAACTCATGACGAATTTTTGAAATATTTTGGGTTGATTGATTAAAGATATTTATACCTTAAGAATAAACGTTAAATTTCGCAGTGATGTAATAAATTTTTGAATGATATCAATAATTTCGGTCGCCAAACCTAATTTTATTTAATACCAATTTAATACTTTATAGCGAACAAATTAGCGTTTATTATCAAAAGGTTTAAAAATAAAAATAAATAAAATAAAAATTGTACAGACTTACCTGTGAAATAGATTTCTTAGTTATATGATCTATCCCATTCATAAGATAGTCGGTTTAATTGGTTTTCCATGGCTACATAGGCGTAACCTCGAGCATTCAGTGTCTTTTCTTCTAAACATATGAACGGTCCGTCTCTGCATAAAGTAACAAATTCGGTATTTGAATAGGTTTGATTATTTGAACATTTACCTCCATGTGACCATTTTCCGCATTTGTGACATCTTTCTAGGTGTCGTGCTCTTCTTTTCGCTGCGGATTTTGATTTTCCTTTACCAAATTGTAACTTATTATCTTCGCATCTAGATTCTTTTCTAACTCCGTCCATTCTTTCTCTTATTACTGATACTAATTCACTTGGTAGTATGTCTTTATTACGTTTAGTGATCAAAGCGTGTAGCATTAGACCATGGTTTAGTTCACAGGCAGTCTTCATTTTGTAAAAACCTAAAAAAAATAAAAATTCAGAATGGGGGGAGAAGACTAGTTCTTTAGGGTCTGCTAGGGAAAGACCATTCGAGTTCCATTTTCGAGAACTACACGAAAACAGACAATCTAACTCTAACAGAAATACATATTATCCTTTAAAGACTTGATTCTCCCCACACTTAGTTAGCTGTGGTGTCGAAATTGTGATTAACTTCGTTGTCGACTTCCATCGGACCATGTATGTAATGTTTAACTCTGTGACCATTAACTTTAAATTCAATCCCATTTGAATTTATTAATTCTATCGTTCCGTATGGGAAAACTCTTTTGACTATGAATGGTCCAGACCATCTAGATTTCAATTTTCCAGGAAATAGCTTGAATCGTGAATTGAAAAGAAGAACTATGTCTCCTTCTTTAAATTCTTTTGAACTTCTGATTCTTTTATCATGCCATTTCTTCGTTCTTTCTTTATAGATTAACGAATTTTCGTATGCTTCATGTCTTAATTCTTCTAATTCGTTTAGTTGACTTAATCGTAAACGTCCGGCTTCATGTAAATCAAGATTACATGTCTTCAAAGCCCAAAATGCTTTGTGTTCAATTTCTACTGGAAGATGACATGCTTTCCATAAACAAGTCTAAAAGGTGTGGTTTCAATTGGAGTTTTGTAGGCTGTTCTAAAAGCCCAGAGTGCATCCTCCAATTTAATGGACCATTCCTTCGGATTTGATCCTACGGTTTTCTCTAGAATACGTTTTAAGGCTCGGTTGGTATTTTCAACTTGTCCACTTGTTTGTGGATGATATGCGGTGGAGATTTTATGAGTTACTCCATATCTTTTAAGAACTTTCTCAAGTTGATTATTACAGAAATGAGTACCCCGATCACTTATTAAAGCTTTCGGTGTTCCAAACCTTGCAAAAAGACGTTTTAAAAAATTGACTACAACTCGTGCATCGTTAGTTGGGAGAGCTTGTGCTTCCGCCCATTTAGATACATAATCAATGGCTACGAGTATATATAGATTATTATGAGATTTTGGAAATGGACCCATAAAGTCAATACCCCAAATGTCAAATACTTCACATACTTGGATGACATTTTGTGGCATTTCATCACGTTGACTTATTTTTCCGGCCCTTTGACATGCATCACAGGATTTGCAAAGAAGGTGTGCGTCTTTGTAAATTGTAGGCCAATAGAATCCAGCATCATAAACTTTTCTTGCTGTTAGTTGAGGCCCATAATGCCCTCTTGTTGGTCCTGTGTGACAATGGTTTAATATTTTACTAGCTTCATCTCCAAATACACATCGGCGTATTATTCCATCGGGACAACTTTTAAACAGATGTGGATCTTCCCAAAAATAGTGTTTTATATCACTGAAGAATTTCTTTCGTCTTTGGTACGATAATCCTTTTTCAAGGAATCCACATACTAAGTAGTTTGCATAGTCTGCAAACCATGGAATTTCTTTATAATCTATCTTCAATAGATATTCATCAGGAAAGTTGTCTTGTATGGCCGATTCATTTAGAACTTCTAATTCAGGATTTTCAAGACGAGAAAGATGATCAGCGGCGAGATTTTCTGCTCCTCTTTTATCTCGGATTTCAATATCAAACTCTTGTAAGAGTAAGATCCAACGGATTAATCTTGGTTTAGCATCTTGTTTTGAAAATAAGTATCTAAGAGCAGAATGGTCGGTATAGACCACCGTTTTTGCTAGAACGGGATATGATCGAAATTTGTCAAAAGCAAAGACAATAGCAAGGAGTTATTTTTCAGTAGTTGTATAGTTTGTTTGTGCTCCTTGTAATGTCTTACTAGCATAATATATAGGTTGAAATCGTTTTTCAATCCTTTGTCCTAAAACGGCTCCCATTGCAAAATCACTTGCATCGCACATTAGTTCAAATGGTAGATTCCAATTTGGTGTTATCATGATCGGCGCATTAGTAAGTTTTTCTTTAAGAATATTAAAAGATTTGATACACTCATCTGAAAAGATGAATGGAGCATCCTTTTCTAGGAGTTTATTCATAGGAGTGGCAATTTTAGAAAAATCTTTTATGAAACGTCGGTAAAAACCGGCATGCCCTAGAAAACTCCTAACTCCTCTAATATTGGTGGGATGTGGAAGTTTAGCAATTACATCTACTTTAGCTCTATCCACTTCAATTCCTTCTTTTGAAATTTTATGTCCAAGAACGATGCCTTCTTTAACCATGAAATGGCATTTCTCCCAATTAAGAACTAGATTTGATTGTTCGCATCTAATTAGCATTCGTTCCAGATTAACTAGACATGATTTAAATGTATCACCGAAGACTGAAAAGTCATCCATGAATACTTCCATGCATTCTTCTATCATGTCGTGAAAAATCGCCATCATACACCTTTGAAAGGTTGCAGGGGCGTTACAAAGTCCAAATGGCATGCGTTTGTAAGCAAAAGTACCATAAGGGTACGTGAATGTGGTTTTCTCTTGATCTTCGGGTGCTATTGGAATTTGAAAATATCCGGAAAATCCATCTAGAAAACAATAGTAACTATTTCCGGCTAATCTTTCCAACATTTGATCTATGAAAGGTAAGGGAAAGTGATCTTTTCTGGTGGCGTCATTTAATTTTCTATAATCAATACATACACGCCATCCTGTTACAGTCCTAGTAGGAATAAGCTCATTTTTCTCATTTGTAATGACAGTCATGCCACCCTTCTTAGGTACGCATTGAACTGGGCTTACCCATGGACTATCAGAAATTGGATAAATTAAACCTGCATCTAGCAGTTTAATAATCTCTTTCTTAACTACATCTTGCATATTAGGATTTAGTCTTCGTTGGCGTTGCACATACGTTTTATGACCTTCTTCCATAAGGATTTTATGTGTGCAATACGAAGAACTTATTCCTTTAATATCATGAATCTTCCATGCAATGGCTGGTTTATGAGCTTTCAACACAGAAATGAGTTGTGATTTCTCATTTTCAGTAAGAGAAGACGATATTATTACAGGTAATTCAGATTCACCATGTAAATAAGTGTATTCCAAATGGTTTGGAAGTGGCTTTAACTCTAATTTCGGAGGTTCTTCTATCGATGATTTGTATCGATATCTGTCTTCTTCTTTTAGCATTTGGATTTCTTCTGTTGTTGGTTCATATCCATTAGCTATAAGTGTAGCTAACATTTCAGCTTCATCAATTGGTTCATTACCTTCTCCTAAAGAACATTCTCTTGTTCCTTGTAATTCTGGAAATTCTTCTAATAATTCTGCATGTGCATCTATAGTTTGAATATAATAACATGTATCATCTGCAGATTGTGGTTGTTGCATTGCTCTATCAACTGAAAAGGTAACACTCTCATCCTCTATACTTAGGGTCAATTTCTTACCGAACACATCTATCATTGCTTTAGCCGTGTTTAAGAATGGTCTTCCTAATATGAGAGGAACTTGAGAATCTTCTTCCATGTCCAGAACAACAAAATCTACTGGAAATACTAAAGTACCAACTTTAACTAGCATGTTCTCCATTATCCCTCTAGGATATTTTATTGATCTATCGGCTAGTTGTATGCTTATTCTGGTTGGTTTCAATTCTCCAAGGTCTAGTTTAGTGTATAGTGAATACGGCATTAGATTTATACTAGCACCTAAGTCTGCCAATGCTTCTATTGAACTAAGACTACCCAAAAAACATGGAATTGTGAAACTTCCTGGATCAGATAGTTTTTCTGGTATCTTATTCAACAGCACTGCTGAACAATTAGCATTCATAGTAACAGCCGAGAGTTCTTCCATTTTCTTTCTATTTGAGATTAGATCTTTCAAGAATTTAGCATATCTAGGCATTCCTGAAATCACATCAATGAAAGGAAGATTTACATTTATCTGTTTAAACATATCCAAGAATTTGGATTGCTCGGCTTCAAGTTTCTCTTTCTTCATTTTACTCGGGTAAGGAAGTGGTGGTTTGTATGGTTTAACATAAGGTTTAGCCTTAACTGTGTTATCTTCATTAACCTTTTCAACTACCGGTTCTTTTTCCTTATCTTGATCAGGTTGTGGTTCTTGTGGAGTAGGAATAGTTTCATCAGAAGTTACAGGTATTTCCGGTGGTTTAAGTGTTGTACCACTTCTTGTGGTAATGGCTTTAGCTGTTTCATTCCGGGGGTTAGCATTTGTATCACTAGGTAGACTTCCCGGTTTTCTTTCACCTATTAACCTTGCTAGGTTACTTACTTCTTGTTCCAGATTTTGAATAGAAGCTTGTTGATTTCTAAATGCTTGAGCATTTTGTTCATTGGTTTGTTTCTGAGATGTGAAAAACTGCGTTTGAGTTTCAACTAGCTTCGTCATCATATCTTCTAAATTCGGCTTTTTATCATCGGTTTGTTGTGGTGGCTTGTTTTGAAAATTAGGTCTTTGCTGATTGTAAGTATTATTGGATACTTGTTGATTGCTAGGACCTTGTTAGTTGTTGTATGGAATATTTTGGTTATAATTCTGGTTTTGATTATAAATCGGTCTTGGCGGTTGATAATTATTCTGATAATTATTTCCAGGCCTTTGGTTTATGTATGAAATATTCTCTCTTTGTTCCATTGTTAATTCAATACTGAGACAATCTTTTGTCAAATGTGGTCCTCCACACTGCTCACAACTAATTCGTATTGAGTGAATATCTTTAGTCATCTTTTCCATTCGTCTCTCGACAGCATCTATCTTTGCGGAAATGGAATCTAAGTCATGGCTAGAATCGGCTCTAGCTGCTTTAGATAATCTAACGATATCTTTTTCTTGGTGCCACTCATGTGAGTGGGAAGCAGTGTTATCAATAATTTTGTAAGCATCAGTTTCGGTTTTCTTCATAATAGAACCACCAGCTGCTATATCTATGTCTTTCCTTGTAGTGATGTCGCATCCTTGGTAGAATATTTGTACTATTTGACAGGTGTCTAAACCATGTTGCGAACATCCTCTTAATAACTTTCCATATCTTGTCCACGCCTCATATAGAGTTTCATTCGGCTTCTGTGTGAACGTAACAATTTCTGCTTGAAGTCTTACGGCTTTAGATGCCGGAAAGAATTGTTTAAGAAATTTGTCAACTAAAACATCCTATGTATCGATCGCCCCTTCAGGTAACGATTCTAACCAATCTTTGGCTTCTCCCTTTAAAGTCCAGGGAAATAACATGAGATATATCTGTTCATCCTCCACTTCTCGGATTTTAAATAGTGTGCAGATCCTATTAAAGGTACGTAGATGTTCATTTGGATCTTCCTTCGGCGCACCACTAAATTGGCATTGATTAGTCACCATGTGTAGAATTTGTCCTTTGATTTCATAATCTGGCACATTAATGTCTGGATGAGTAATTGCGTGACCTTGGCCAGTGCGTTTAGCTCTCATTCGGTCTTCCATACTTAAAGGTTCCAGATTCTCCATAATTGAATTTGTTGAATCGGAATCACTAGAGGATTCTGATTTAATGGTTCGTTCCTCAACAATCTCTGTTTGAATGATTGGTGGTTCCGGAGGAAAGTTTAGTGGTTCAAGATCTACGAACCGTTCCTGAATATTCTCCGGATTCTCAATTGTGAGGTCGGGTTCAAAAAATGGATTATCGGAAATTTGAACTGAAGTACTTGGTCGACTGGATGACGATTCTAAAGAAAAATCAACGGCGGTTATATTTGCTAAATGTCTTGATCTAGTTACAGGTGGTGAACGTACAAAAGGTGGTGAACGTCTTGCTCGGTGCATTCACTGAATATCCTATTAGTTTTTAAAAAGGAAAGAAAAATTATAATAAGTTATCCAATCAATAGACTTTTCTGATTTTGCCCACGTTTCGAATAGCCAAAAGATGCAGCAGAGGGGCAGGATTCGTTTGGTCTCAATATAATTGAGGACTGTTTGGCTCCAATAACCCGGTCCACGTACAAATCCAACTATTACTACGAACCAGAAAATTTTGATGTCTATCAATTTAACCACTTAAAATAAATTTTCGTAATTTTAAGAATTTTAGATAAGAAGTAGAATAAAAATCTATGCCCTAAAACTAGAATAGCGAGAAATAAGAAAGAAAAAAGAGTTCGTCGGAAAAAGGTCGAAAAAGAAAAATGGTTGAAAAATAAAAGGTGACGAAAAAATTAAAGAAACTTATAAAAATTAAAAATACTTGACTAACCTAATCTTATTACTACA
The DNA here is from genome assembly GCF_046630445.1 of Rutidosis leptorrhynchoides. Classification (NCBI taxonomy): domain Eukaryota; kingdom Viridiplantae; phylum Streptophyta; class Magnoliopsida; order Asterales; family Asteraceae; genus Rutidosis; species Rutidosis leptorrhynchoides. The sequence goes on from NC_092336.1 coordinate 637,610,619, forward strand.
ACTAGCTTAAAATTATAATCGCAAATTGAGATTACTAATTGAAATGATAATTGATACATAGGTAAAAGTCGTCTAAAAATATTAAAGCTTACAAGAAAAACTAAATCCCAAATGGAAATAACTTAAAAAGAAACTAAAACTTAAAAAGGCGTCGCAAAATTCTAAAGCACTTAAATCTTAGTTTAAAGAAAAAGCACTTAAGGGATTTTACGGCAAAGCCTAAAAATCTAGAAGTAAAAATAACTATGGCAAAAACTAAGTTTAAAACTAAATATGAGCGAAAAATACAAATATTACGCTAAAACAAATAAAAAGTTACAAAATATAAAAATAAACTTAAAGTTGTAAAAAGTAAAAATTTTTATAAAAATATTATATTATTTATTTTTAAAGGTATCAATTTTATAATTTATTAAAACAAAATAAAATTAATTAAAACTAAAAAAAATACAAAATAAACTAAATAATAAAATAACAATACCCTAATTAGGGTTAATTAATAATAATTATAATTAATTTAAACCCTAAACTGGTCGGACTAGGTTACCAGACCTGTCAACTCACCTCATGCGATCGCATGAGATGTTAGTTGTTTTACCATGCGATCGCATGGCTTGCGAATTCGGGCCATACTTTGGGCTGCAACAGTGATCGGGCCGAGTGGTTTTTTACTACTCTTTTTTTTTTTTTCTGTTTTAATATTTATAAAAATTATTTATATAAATTAAATAAAACTTATCTAAAAAACTAAGATAAAAATAAAATACTTTATGATTTTATAAATAACAATCTAAAAAAATAGATTTATATATAATTTTTTTTTTTCTGTTTTTGCTGTAAAATATAAAATATATTTATTAATTAAATAAAACTTATATTTTTACAAAATAAAAAAAATAGAAATAAAGAAACTTTATAAAACTTAAATATTTACCAAACTCTTAAAAAAAATATTTATATTTTTGTTTTTCTTTTAATATTTTTGAATATTTAACACGTATTTTTACAAAAGCGTACTAAAAATAAAAATCTTTTTTTTTATATTAGCGTTGCGCTTCCGGCTTTTAAGCTAGAATGATGTCCCCGGCAGCGGCACCAAAAATAACTTGATGTTTCGCGAGGTGTATATAAAATACTATTAATTTTTGCAGAAAATACTATTAAATACGATACAATTTTACACAAGATATTTATTTATTTATAGAATGGATATACTTAAACCTTGCTACAACACTTATAGGCAGTGTACCTAATCGTACAGTAGTGTAGTTTTTAGTAAGTCCGGTTCGTTCCACAGGGAATCTTTTTAAACAAAGCTTAACGCTATATTAGTTTACTTTTATAAAAATACAAATATATATATATAAGTAATATTATTATTATAAAAAGGGGGTTTTTACCGTTTAATGACCGGTTTGTCGATTTTAAAACTTTAGTCGCAGTTAAAACCAAATGTAAAATATTAAAAATAAATACAAGACTTAAATTAAAGCGTAAAGTAAATAACAATAATGAAATTGCGAATAATAAAAGTGCGATAAAATAAACTTGCGATAATTAAAAAGTACGATAATTAAAAATGCAATTAAATAAAATAACAATAAAAATGCGATAATTAGAAGTGCAATTAAATATAAAATAAAGGAAATTAAATATGAAATAAAAGAATTATGCTTATTTAAACTTCCGTAATCATGATGTTTGACGTGTTGATTTTAGTTTTATGCCCATGGGTTAATTGTCCTTTGTCCTGGTTTATTTAATATGTCCGTCTGGTTTTTTGTCCATAACAGTCCATCAGTCATAAATATAAAGTGCGAGTGTCCTCGTCAAATTATCCTTATACCCGAAGTTAAATATTCCAACTAATTGGGGACTTAAACTGTAACAAGATTTTAATACTTTGTTTAATAATTACACCAGGATGTTGACTGAGTGTAACCCAAGGTTTTAATATTTTGTTATCAATTATACCAAGTGTCCTTGTACATAATTTCACCCCTGTTTTAATTATTCTAGTGGCTATTAATCCATTCCCGTGTCCGGTTAAATGAACGATTATTCGTACATATAAATACCCCGCCCATCGTGTTCGATTGAGTGTATATGGTAATTTATAGGGACGCCCAATTATAAATCTTTATATTAACATTAACAAACTATCATTTAGTTAAACAAATATAAAGCCCATTAATAGCTCATAGTCTAATTTCCACAAGTGTCGTTCTTTTGTCCAAACCCCAATTATAGTACAAAGCCCAATTACCCAATTTTAGTAATTAGCCCAACATCATGATTACTTCGGATTAAATAAGCATAATAATAACTTAGCTACGAGACATTAATGTAAAAAGGTTGAACATAACTTACAATGATTAAAAATAGCGTAGCGTTACACGGACAGAATTTCGACTTACACCCTTACAATATTCGCTAACATACCCTTATTATTAGAATTATAATTAAAATTAAAATTAAAATATAAATTATAAATATAAATATATCGTATGAATGGAGAAAAGAGAAAGATAGATTGATTTGTGGTGCACCAAAGCTCGATTTTTATAGGCATGTGGGCTGGAACTGGGGCTCATGCGATCGCATGGATTTATGCCTTCCAGGCCATGCGATCGCATGGCCAGCTGGGGAGGCTCATATTTGGTTGTTTTCTTCTGCCGACGGTTTTATAAATAATATAATATATTAAATAATTATAAGAATTATTTAAATATTATATTATATTTATGTGCATAGTTGACTTGTAATTTTTAGTCCGTTGCGTCGAGCGTTGAGAGTTGACTCCGGTCCCGGTTCCGGATCTTCGAACGTCCTTGCGTACAATTTTATATTTTGTACTTTGCGTTTTGAATCTTGTACTCTTGTAATTTCGAGACGTTTCTTATCAATAATTGGAACCTCTTTGATTGTCTTTTGTACTTTTGAGCTTTTTGGTCGTTTGCGTCTTCAATTCGTCGAATCTGTCTTTTGTCTTCACCTTTTATTATTTAAACGAATATCACTTGTAAATAGAACAATTGCAACTAAAAGCTTGTCTTTCTTGAGGAATAATGCTATGAAATATATGTTCGTTTTTAGCATTATCACTGCTCCCTTATGACCGGCATTTATGCACAGCGTTAGAAACAGGTCAAAGTATAACATAGTTTATGTCAGGATTTCTCATACATATCCACTCTAGGATAAATGATGTTGCCATCTTAGAGCTTACCTTTTGACTTAAAACCATGAAGTAATGTCTAACTATGGTCATTCCAGAACCTTGAATCAACTATCAAGTTCCTCATGAATATAGTTTCATATAAGCCTATATTACTACACTTCATAGCAGCCTTAATTCAAATCTCTCTTCCTTAGAGAATGACCGACTGTGGAAGTTTATGAAATAATATTCATTGGAAGTTAAAACATGCAAAATGAAACATGGCAATATACAATGAAATGATCGCATCGTGCGTATAATATAATCTCAATATATTAATCATCAGATCAATTGCAACATATATTATTACCCAATGTTTAAAGTTTCAAACTTAACATAAAAATACAATCAAACTTTATCATCAATGACACGAATGCCAATAGACATGCTATGAGCATCATGCTTAGTCTGTGGCAAAGGTTTGGTGAAAGGATCAGCCAAGTTCTTAGTCGTGTCTACTCTACTTAATAATATGTCATTTTCTGCTACAAGTTGATGGATGTAATGGTACTTTCTGAGTATGTGCCGCGTGCGCTTTTGTGACCTCGGTTCTTGAGCCAAGACAACCGCACTCACATTGTCGCAGAAAATCTCAACAGGATCATGGATTGTAGGAACCACACCCAGATCCTCGATGAATTTCTTTATCTACATGGCCTCTTTAGCAGCTTCATTTACCGCTATATATTCGGCTTCTGTCGTAGAATCAGCAATAGTACTTTGCTTGCCACTTCTCCACGTGACGGCTCCACCGTTCAACATAAATACAAATCCTGATTGTGAAGAGCAATCATCTCTATCTGATTGGAAACTAGCGTCAGAGTATCCTTTGATGCTCAGCTCGTCATTCCCACCATAGACCAAGAACATCTCTTTAGTCCTCCTAAGATACTTTAGAATGTTCTTGACTGCTATCCAATGAGCTTCACTGTGATGACCCGGAAATTTCTGATCAAATTTAAACTTAATCTTTAACGTTTCTGACACGATAAGCAAAGTCTATGAAGTTGAATCCTAAAATTCTTAAACTATTCAAATACCCTTCGGTTATTATCAACGAATCATGAACAATTATATGTAAATAGATACATACTATAACTTGAAAACGTAACAAAGTGATGAGTATATGATACTGTGCATTAAACTTATTGGTTTGATTATCTGATTGATATATTTAACTACGGAGTTAAAAGATTATGCCAAACGATTGAATTAAAAGATATTTATTGAGTCCCTTAAGGATTATGATATTATTACGGGTCTCTGTTGTGCGGTCCACGTTGATTTGGGAAATCATTCATGTTTAACGGTATTCGGAATAAATGGTAAAGTATTTGTTTAAATAACGTAATTTGGACACATACAATAATAAGAATATTAACTGTTAGAATTAGATATATGAATAACTTACGATGTGTATTTCAAAACGTGTTTATTAATATTGAAAATATATATTTAACAATATGATAAAATATAATATTAACTTGGTAATAAAATGATTTGATATTATATATGTATTAACAAATAGCGAGACGATGATTTATAGAAGTAAATGACCAAAACACTCAAGTGTATAAGTTACAATTCTAGTGATATAGTTTATGGATAATTTAAATCTATATTTTGACAAAGGTACGAGTCACGAAACATAAAGTACAAGTTTTCTCGGCGTACGAAAGGACGTTCGAAAAACCGGAACCGGGACATAAGTCGCGTGATGACGTACGACTTATCGGAACAAAAATTACAAATCAACTATGCACGGGAATATAATATAATATATAATTAATTAATTTAAATTATATATATTATATTAATATTTAATTATGTCGACAAACTAGAAGTTAAAAGAATGTGAGCTGGATCAGAGGGCCATGCGATCGCATGGCCTTGATGCCCAAAAACCATGCGATCGCATGGGGTACTTTTTCAGGCCAAGTCCTATAAATTGATCGAATTGGCTCTTGTCTCATTCATTTCATATACTCCGTAATTATTTACTTATTTATATTATTATTATTATTATTATTATTATTATTATTATTATTATTATTATTATTATTATTAAGATTAATACTATTATTAATCTTATTATTATTAGTATTATTAATTAGTATTATACATAAAATACTACGACGAGGTTATGAGCATGTCACATTCAAATATAGGTTTTCGAGCGGGATAGAGCTAAGGAAATTATGGGTTATAGCTATGGAGGTTATGGGTAATATTCATGGGTACTGTTCGCAAGTCAAACCTAGTGTTTATCATCTCTGTTGCGTCCACGTACTTTCCTGCAATATTGAATCTCAATATTGATACGTGAGCATTCATATCTTATCTTTTATATATTAATTGTGTATCCATGTCTAGTGCTCGAGTATATATATTTATATATGCTTGTATGCTAAATTTCGTCGTTAAACAGTTTATAATGAATCACGAATTAAATACATATATTACTGAAAAAAGTATATGATATGCATGTTTTTGGAAAGCTGGCGAAAAATCAATAACTTTTCATTTAGAAATCGCGTAATTTCGGTGAACGAATTAAAAGATATGATCAACTGAATTATGATTGACATTAATTAAAATTGCTTTTGAATTTACAATTGTTATTTAAACAACTTGTATGTAAGATTGATAAATTGGATTTTTGAATATTACTAGCCGAGTAAATGAATCCTTATATAAGGCACGTCTCGTTTTGTTGAACAATTGTCAAAACTGATTGTTTTATCATATTTTAAAACCTTATAAAAACTATAGTTTAATTTTACAAGAATTGGGAAACTATGAGAAATGTTAAAATGATTCGATTACCATGATCATTCAACTATTGTATTGAGTCAGATTGACTTTTTGAAATAACTTTTGATAACTTTTGTATGTCGATCTCGAGCATTAGGATTATGATACACTATGACCTGACCTAGCTTGATAGACATTTATTGACCAACATATGTTCTCTAGGTTGAGATCTACGGTTATTTGGTAATCCGAGTTTCAGTCACATTTTGGTGAACGACTTTATATGCTGCTAAGGTGAGTTTCATTACTCCCTTTTTAATTGCTTTGCAATTCACATTTTTGGGCTGAGAATACATGCGCTGTTTTATAACTGTTTTATAAAATGAATACAAATACTAAAACTGATTTTGCGTGAGTTTCATTTGCTCCCTTTTTAATTGCTTTTGCAATATATATTTTTAGGCTGAGAATACATGCACTTTATTTTAAACACAATGGATACAAGTACACACTAAATTCTACACCGAGTTTGAACCGAAAATCCCTTAGCTTTGGTAACTAGTAACTGCCAGTTATAAGAACTGGTGGGCGCGAGTAGTTATATATGGATCCATAGGGCTTGACATCCCCGTCTGTTCCAGGTATAGAAACCCTAGCCTGAACTATAAAACAGACGTATGCTATTTGAGGTTAGTACACGTTGGTTTGCGTGTATTGTACATGTTGGTTGCATGTATGTTAAAACAGGGGTACTTATTATATAGACGTTAAAGTTTAGTTACCAGGGTGCTCAATCTTGTAGAATATTTTGATAAACGTTTCTGAATGAAACAACTGAAATCTTGTGATCCACCTTTATGTACAGATTATGCAAAACGTTAAAACTATGAACTCACCAACCTTTGTGTTGACACTTGTTAGCATGTTTATTCTCAGGTTCCCTAGAAGTCTTCCGCTGTTTGCTTATATGTTAGACAAGCTATGTGCATGGAGTCTTACATGGCATATTTTTCAAGGAAACGTTGCATTCACCAAATCATTACCATGTATCTTATTTTTGACTGCATTGTCAACGGAAGTACTATTGTAAACTATTATTTACAGTGATTGTCTATATGTAGAAATCATCAGATGATGAAAACCTTTGATTTAAATATTCATTTATGGTGTGCCTTTTCAAAAGAATGCAATGTTTACAAAACGTAACATATAGAGGTCAAATACCTCGCAATGAAATCGATGAATGACGTGTTCGTCCATATGGATTTGGAGCGATCGTCACAGTTGGTATCAGAGCTTGAGGTCATAGGGAACCAGAATTTGCATTAGTGTGTTTAACTAGTAATCGTTAGGATGCATTAGTGAGTCTGGACTATGACTGTATCTGTTTTTACCGAGTTTTGCTTATCATTTCTTGTCGGAAATTACATGCTTATCATTCTTAAGTCTAGACACGTTTTCCTGCATTTATTGCATAAATAGTGTATAGACAAAAATTCATATCTTAGCGTATCTGTTACTATAAACTTTTCCTGACATCTTCCGAAAATTTCTCCGTGATTTATGGAATTTGGTATTATATGTACATATGTAAATTATGTATTGAAGAATACCAAACTAAATTCTATAATCTAATACATATCAAAAATCATCTCCCTAATTATACAAGATGGATCCCGTATCTAGTTCAAATTCCTTAAAGTCCGACAGCTATTCCGATATGGATATTCACTTGAATTCCGAAGACAGTGTAACCGGAATGGATCAACCAATCAGCCATCACCGATTCTGGATGAATTGGGGATGGGTTCGTAGCCTGCTTAGTCATTGGAGACAAGAAGAAGGTGATCCCTTCCATCCACCACCTTTCCCTCTTGGCGAAGAACCTGAAGCACTTACCGGCGAACCTGTTCGAGACACCATTTTCTCTCTCATTTCCAGAGTATCTCGTCACGATAATATACTATCTCAAATTCTGAATCTCATTCACCTGCTTGTCCGAACCAACAATCATCCCGGTGTAATAGAAGAAGTCAACGAGCTTCGCGCTCGGGTAGTGGCTTTGGAGAACATGGTGCAAAGGTTACAAGAACCAGCAGCAGCACCGGCAGCAACAGTACCACCATCAGCAACACCAACAGTACCATCACCACCACCAACAACAACATCCACATCTCACACCTCAACATCACATTCTGTACCTTGAACATCAACGTCATACGCACCATAGATACCAATGAATACCAACAACAACAAACGATGAAGTATTGATTCATAACTTCATCGAAGAAATATTCTGCAGAGAATATGTAGTGTCAAAAAGTTTTAGAGATTACTTATTCTAGTTCTAATTGGAAACCAGATGAATGAGCGAATAGAAATGATGAAATAAAACCCTGATCGGAATGGTGCACGATTTATAAGCTAGTTCTATTAGCAGCAGCACCGTCAGTACCATCAGCATCGTCAGCATCAGCAGCATTTACAACAACTACAAGCTCCGCCAGATCCATAATCACCTCAAATATCATCACTAATCAACAACGCGTATATCGTATCAACGAGTTATGAAGTATTAACTCATTCACTCTAAAGAAATTATATGTATATTTTATATATATATGAATTCTGAGATCAAAATAAATCTTTTCGTACTAAGCTATTACGTGTGAATCTTAACTAGTATGTACTACTCGGTTAATTCATATTACTAATATGCTATGATGTACATCCTTCGTTAACGACTTAACCATCGTTAACTACAATATCTGTTTCAACTCAATGAATTCCATTTCATAATGAACTTAGTGTATTAATCAACTACATGTTTGATTTTACACTTTTATCTTTCGATGTACTCGAAACTTTCTAGAAAACATCATTTATATCTTATGAAGTTCATAAGAATTCCACGAGCACTAACATCATTCACCGAGGAAATATCAATAAAAATGAATAACGAAGTATTGATTCATAATTTCATTTACGTTGAAGAGATAATCCACGAAGATTACGAAATTTTTAAAGTTTTAGAGATTATTTATTTCTAGTTCCAGCTGAAAATTAAATGAGCTTAATATAATATTAACTCATTAAATCTGTATTACATTTAAAAAAAATATACATACTAATATTTTCATAAAAATTGTGATAAAATTCTCTTGTACAAAATATTATTTGTGAAACTTTTAACGGGTAGGTAATACCCAAAAGATATATAAATTCACAAATAATATGTTACATTCTTCGAATCTGATTCAGCAATCATCAACTATATTCACTACTTTCACAACAATATACATTCTTTCATAGAAATCAAAACAACCATTCGCATCCAAATTTGATTACATATTCTGATTTTGAAAAAAAAATCAGAATCCAAGCCCAGATTTAACAGAAAACATCACTCTTAGATTCTTACATCTTTCAAATGCCATACTTTGAATTCAAAACTGTACTAGAACATCATATGTATACATATAACATTCATCTCTTAGAATTATGAGCTTTCATTATGAAATTCTGAAAAGCAACCAGTCTACGAAACAATACCCTGAATGTTGAAAAAGCTGATGAAGCAGCAAAAACTGTAAAGGACTTTAATAGCCAAAAGTTTGATGATAAAGAATTGTGTGTTGGCAAAGCTCAGAAAAAGAGAAGGTTTGAAACTGGAAAACGGATTGAGTAAATCATGAAGGAGGCTGTGGACAAATCACAAAGACTAAACCTTCCTTCAAAGAATCCAAATGATTCAGTATCTGCTGAAGATATTAACGAATACCTTGCTCCTGACTCTAAACTTTTACGGACAAATCTTCTTCATCATCCTTCGATATTAGAAATTTTAAGATATCATCGTATATTTCATTATAAATATCCTCGATATTTTTGAAGATATTTTCATAACTATCCTTATCTGAAATCATTTATCTCCTCGCGTTATCTGTATTACATCATAAAGGAAACTGTTTAGTTTCTATATTCTGTAAACCTTCGAGTTTAAATTATGAATATTTTGAAGCAGTGTTGGGAACTGAAACATGAGTTAATATAATATAATGACACTTGATCAACGTGATTATATTACAGTAAGTCATGTTGAGTTTCTAATGGAATGTGATAAAGGTTCACAGATCATACCCTCATCATGAACCATATTACATAACTCTTTCATTCTATTTAACCTTTAAACTATCAAAAAAATATTTTCTTAATGATTCGGTCTTTTTCGAGGTATTCTGGTAATTTGACAAGTCAGATTGTGCTATTACCATTTCTTTCTTAGAACATTAATTATGTTCATTCCGAAATTCATACCTACGAATTCTGGACCATTATTCGCTTGACTTAAAGTCGAGAAGAGAAATCGAAAGCATGAGCTCTGAAATATAAAGGAGAATATAAGCCCGATAACAACCCCGAAATTTACAAACCATGTATATCAATGCGTATAGTAATATAAAGACACGGAAGAATGAAAAACACTATAACCCCAAGGTAATGGTAGAAGAAAACAACTTCGTCTGGCGGTAGATGAAAGAGAAGAATGACAGATATGAAAGTTAGGAGTATATCAAGAATCAGAACTGGATAAAGCATTTCACAATCTTTTGGAAGTATGAAATGAGGAAGAAGATGTAGGAGTGGTGAAAGTAATAAAACAGAAGTGGTTAATTTATAGCGAAATATCAGACATAGCAATTGAGACAGATTACGCATTTAATCAAAGGAAATCTTAATTTCCTTAATTCCCGAAGAATCAAATATTATTTAGATTATGAAGATTTTCTATTCCTTAAATTCCGGAAATCAATTTTTACTACGTCAAGAGATAAGACGCATCTCTATTCTCCATTTCATTTTATTACGATAACTCCACTCATACGCTTCGAGTAATTGGATTGTTTTATCCATATTATTCAACGGAGATAAAACTCTATTTATCGACTCATATTCGTCATGAAAACATTTTTATTGTTAGCCATGACAACCTCACTCAAATTTCGGGACGAAATTTCTTTAACGGGTAGGTATTGTGATGACCCGAAAATTTCTGACCAAATTTAAACTTAATCTTTAACGTTTCCGACACGATAAGCAAAGTCTATGAAGTTGAATCCTAAAATTCTTAAACTATTCAAATACCCTTCGGTTATTCTCAACGAATCACGAACAATTATATGTAAATAGATACATACTATAACTTGAAAACGTAACAAAGTGATGAGTATATGATACTGTGCATTAAACTTATTGGTTTGATTATCTGATTGATATATTTAACTACGGAGTTAAAATATTATGCCAAACGATTGAATTAAAAGATATTTATTGAGTCCCTTAAGGATTATGATATTATTACGGGCCTCTGTTGTGCGGTCCACGTTGATTTGGGAAATCATTCATGTTTAACGGTATTCGGAATAAATGGTAAAGTGTTTGTTTAAATAACGTAATTTGGACATATACAATAATAAGAATATTAACTGTTAGAATTATATATATGAATAACTTGCGATGTGTATTTCAAAACGTGTTTATTAATATTGAAAATATATATTTAACAATATGATAAAATATAATATTAACTTGGTAATAAAACGATTTGATATTATATATGTATTAACAAATAGCGAGACGATGATTTATAGAAGTAAATGACCAAAACACTCAAGTGTATAAGTTACAATTCTAGTGATATAGTTTATGGATAATTTAAATCTATATTTTGACAAAGGTACGAGTCACGAAACATAAAGTACAAGTTTTCTCGGCGTACGAAAGGACGTTCGAAAAATTGGAACCGGGACATAAGTCGCGTGATGACGTACGACTTATCGGAACAAAAATTACAAATCAACTATGCATGGGAATATAATATAATATATAATTAATTAATTTAAATTATATATATTATATTAATATTTAATTATGTCGACAAACTAGAAGTTAAAAGAATGTGAGCTGGATCAGAGGGCCATGCGATCGCATGGCCTTGATGCCCAAAAACCATGCGATCGCATGGAGTACTTTTTCAGGCCAAGTCCTATAAATTGATCGAATTGGCTCTGGTCTCATTCATTTCTTATACTCCGTAATTATTTACTTATTTATATTATTATTATTATTATTATTATTATTATTATTATTATTATTATTATTATTATTATTATTAAGATTAATATTATTATTAATCTTATTATTATTAGTATTATTAATTAGTATTATACACAAAATACTACGACGAGGTTATGAGCATGTCACATTCAAAAATAGGTTTTCGAGCGGGATAGAGCTAAGGAAATTATGGGTTATAGCTATGGAGGTTATGGGTAATATTCATGGGTACTGTTCGCAAGTCAAACCTAGTGTTTATCATCTTTGTTGCGTCCACGTACTTTCCTGCAATATTTGAATCTCAATATTGATACGTGAACATTCATATCTTATCTTTTATATATTAATTGTGTATCCATGTCTAGTGCTCGAGTATATATATTTATATATGCTTGTATGCTAAATTTCATCGTTAAACAGTTTATAATGAATCACAAATTAAATACATATATTACTAGAAAAAGGTATGTGATATGCATGTTTTTGAAAAGCTGGCGAAAAATCAATAACTTTTCATTTAGAAATCGCATAATTTCGGTGAACGAATTAAAAGATATGATCAACTGAATTATGATTGACATTAATTAAAATTGCTTTTGAGTCTGCAATTGATATTTAAACAACTTGTATGTAAGATTGATAAATTGGATTTTTGAATATTACTAGCCGAGTAAATGAATCCTTATATAAGGCACGTCTCGTTTTGTTGAACAATTGTCAAAACTGATTGTTTTATCATATTTTAAAACCTTATAAAAACTATAGTTTAATTTTACAAGAATTGGAAAACTATGAGAAATGTTAAAATGATTCGATTACCATGATCATTCAACTATTGTATTGAGTCAGATTGACTTTTTGAAATAACTTTTGATAACTTTTGTATGTCGATCTCGAGCATTACGATTATGATACACTATGACCTGACCTAGCTTGATAGACATTTATTGACAACATATGTTCTCTAGGTTGAGACCTACGGTTATTTGGTAATCCGAGTTTCATTTGGTGAACGACTTTATATGCTGCTAAGGTGAGTTTCATTCCTCCCTTTTTTAATTGATTTGCAATTTATATTTTTGGGCTGAGAATACATGCGCTGTTTTATAACTGTTTTATGAAATGAATACAAATACTAAAACTGATTTTGCGTGAGTTTCATTGCTCCCTTTTTAATTGCTTTTGCAATATATATTTTTAGGATGAGAATACATGCACTTTATTTTAAACGCAATGGATACAAGTACACACTAAATTCTACATCGAGTTTGAACCGAAAATCCCTTAGCTTTGGTAACTAGTAACTGCCGGTTATAAGAACTGGTGGGCGCGAGTAGTTATATATGGATCCATAGGGCTTGACATCCCCGTCTGTTCCAGGTATAGAAACCCTAGCCTGAACTATAAAACAGACGTATGCTATTTGAGGTTAGTACACGTTGGTTTGCGTGTATTATACATGTTGGTTGCATGTATGTTAAAACAGGGGTACTTATTATATAGACGTTAAAGTTTAGTTACCAGGGTGCTCAATCTTGTAGAATATTTTGATAAACGTTTCTGGATGAAACAACTGAAATCTTGTGATCCACCTTTATGTACAGATTATGCAAAACATTAAAACTATGAACTCACCAACCTTTGTGTTGACACTTGTTAGCATGTTTATTCTCAGGTTCCCTAGAAGTCTTTCGCTGTTTGCTTATATGTTAGACAAGCTATGTGCATGGAGTCTTACATGGCATATTTTTCAAGGAAACGTTGCATTCACCAAATCATCACCATGTATCTTATTTTGACTGCATTGTCAACAGAAGTACTATTGTAAACTATTATTTACGGTGATTGTCTATATGTAGAAATCATCAGATGACGAAAACCTTTGATTTAAATATTCATTTATGGTGTGCCTTTTCAAAAGAATGCAATGTTTACAAAACGTAACATATAGAGGACAAATACCTCGCAATGAAATCGATGAATGACGTGTTCGTCCATATGGATTTGGAGCAATCGTCACATTCACCAGGATTAGCCTGATAATGACTAGTCTTGCTTAGTGCATACGACACGTCAGGCCTAGTGCATATCATCGCATATATGATCGATCCTATAGCTGAAGCATATGGAGTCCGACTCATGGTAGCTGACTCCAAGTCAGAATTAGGACATTGAGACTTGCTCAATATCATTCCAGAGTTCAAAGGAACGCACCCTTTCTTGGAGTTATGCATACCGAATTATATATATATATATATATATATATATATATATATATATATATATATATATATATATATATATATATATATATATATATATATATATATATTTGGTTTAGCCCAATTAATCTCCTTGACCTATCTCGACAGATCTTTATTCTCAAAATATATGATGCATCTCCTATGTCTTTCATGGAGAAACATTTCCCTAGCCAAGCTTTGACATCTTTCAATGTCGGGATATCGTTTTCCATGAGTAATATGTCATCGACATATAGTACAAGGAAGACTACAACACTCCCACTTGACCTAACATAGACACATGGCTCATCTTCGCCTCTAATAAAACCAAATTCTTTGATTTTCTCATTAAAGCAAAGATTCCATTTACGAGAAGCTTGTTTAAGTCCATAAATGGACTTTTGAAGCTTACACACACTATTAGGATACTTAGGATGTACATAACCCTCAGGTTGTGTCATAAACACATCCTCTGTTAGCTTACCATTAAGAAAGCTATTTTTACATCCATTTCCATATCTCATAGTCATAAAATGCAGCTATGGCAAGAAGTATTCTAATAGATTTTAACATAGCTACTGGTGAAAAAGTTTTATCATAGTCTACAACATATTGTTGCGTGTAACCCTTAGCCACCAGTCTGGCTTTGAATGTATGTACATTTCCATCCATATCGGTCTTCTTCTTGAAGACCCACTTACACCCAATGGTTTTAGTACCTGGTATATGATTAATCAAGGTCCAAACTTGATTATCATGCATGGATTGGATCTCGTTGTCCATAGCCTCCTTCCATTTGACAGACTCGGGGCCTGTCATTGCTTCCTGATAGGTAATAGGTTCATCAGAATCTATATTTTCGTCATCACCCTCAAATATGTGTAAATTATATTTCTTTGGTATTCGACGCACTCTATCAGATCTACGTATAGGTGGTGGCTGTAGGCCAGTTTCTCTTTCAACTGCAAGCTCGTCGACCTCTTGAGGAGAATCGGTTCCAATATCGGTTTCTATGTCGGTTGATTCTTGAATTTCTTCACGGTCAATTTTGCTCCCACTGGTTCATTTTGATATGAAATCCTTTTCAAGGAAGACTCCCCTTCGAGACACAAAGACTTTGTTCTTAGTAGGGTTGTAAAACAAATATTTAAAAGAATCAGTCGGGTAACCAACAAATAAACACTTTTCAGATCTGGGTTCAAGTTTATCTTGAGCTTCACGACGAACGTAAGCCTCACAACCCCAGATTCTTAGATATGAGAGAGACATAGTTTTACCATGCCATATCTCATAAGGTGTTTTAGAAACTTTCTTAGTTGGGATGAGGTTAAGGATCCTTGCGGCAGTTTGTAGGGCATAACCCCAAAAACTGATTGGAAGCTTTGTGCGGCTCATCATGGATCAAACCATATCAAGTAATGTTCGATTCCTCCTTTCAGCCACACCATTATGTTGTGGTGTTCTAGGATGAGCTAATTGTGAGATTATCCCACAACCCCGTAGATGATCACAAAATTCATCATTAAGATATTTACCACCTCTATCAGATCGGAGAATCTTAATTCTTTTGTTCAGTTGATTTTCTACTTCATTTTGGTATGCCTTGAACACTCCCAAAGTTTCAGACTTTTGTTTAATTAAATAAACGTAACCATATCTACTGAAGTCATCAATAAATGTAACGAAATATCGTTCATTGTGTCTAGTAGGCGATCTGAACGGACCGCACACATCAGTGTGTACCAACCCCAACAGATCCTTAGCCCGTTCACAGTTTCCTGTAAAAGGTGTCTTTGTCATTTTTCCTGATAAGCAAGATTCGCATTCATCATACGATATTATATCAAATGATTCTAGAATTCTATCTGACTGGAGTTTGGCTATACGTTTCTTGTTTATGTGGCCTAAACGACAATGCCATAGATACGTTTTATCCAAAACATCTTTGGATGAATCAACATTATAGATTGAACTATCATTTAGCTTTGCTGTGGTTTCTAAGATGCCTTTACAAGGACTAGCCTTGAAATAAAACATCTCATTTTTGTGAACAAGTATTGATCCATTATCAAAACTAAAATCAAAACCATCATTAAATAAAGCATTAAAAGATATAATATTTCTTGCCATTTCGGCACTGTAGCAAACATTAGATAAAATAATACATAGACCAGTATCAAAAGAAAGCTTGTATTCTCCAATCATGTTAACAGAGGCAACGTTCTTATTCCCCATGATTAGATTGAGCTCTCCGGTCTTCATCTTCCTACTTCTTGTGAGTCCCTGCACATTTGTACAAATGTGAGTACCACATCCTATGTCCAATACCCAGAAATTAGAAATAGTAGTATTGTTTAGTTCAATCATGAACAAACCTGAAGGTACAGCGACACCCTTAGCCCGTAGTTCATTAAGTTCCTTCAAGTACTTAGTACAATTGCGCCTCCAATGTCCTTTATCCCCACAATTGAAGCATATTGCTTCTTCAGGAGACTTGGTTTGCGGGATCTTTAAAGTAGAAGAGTTAGCAATGCCCTTAGGCTTAGGTTTGAAGTTGAACGTGCCAACCTTACCCTTGCTCTTATTCTTGCCCTTTGCTTTGTTTTTCTTCTTCTTGATCCCACTTTCACGAATGGCTAGGATGGTAGTTGCGGGTTTAGCTTTGGCCATGTTAGCCTCAGCGGTTTTCAACATGCCATGGAGCTCCATGATTGCTTTCTCCATATTGTTCATATTATAGTTCATAATAAATCCTTCATATGCACTAGTCAGCGAGTTCAGGATAAAATCCGTTGCAAGCTCTTGACTTATGAAAAAACCAAGGCGCTCCAGCCGGTCTATGTACCCTTTCATTTGTAGTACATGGACACTAACGCTACTTCCTGTTGCCATTTTGCAAGATACGAGAGCTTTCACGGTGTTAAACCTTTCTTGCTTTGCTTGTTGTTGGAACATGTTCTTTAGTTGGTTAAGCATGTCGTACGACCCTAAGCTCTCCATGCCCTTTTGGAGCTCTGGAGACATGGTTGCCAACATCAAGCATGCTACATCATTAGACTCGGAACGCCGTTTTTCAAACTCGTCCCTAGCCGCTTGAGTAGCTCTAGATCCGGGTTCTGCCGGTAAGGGTTCCTCAATTGCCCTGATCTTTCCTTCCATCCTAAGAGCAATTCTTAGGTTGCGAAGCCAGTCCATGTAGTTCAAGCCCGTAAGCTTGTCCTTTTCGAGGAGCCCTTTAAGGCAGAAATTAGTGATTGATGACGGAGTAGGATTTGTGTTTGTTGCAGACATTTATCATATTTTTAAAGTAAGTTGTATTAGTTAGTTTGATATGTTTAATCCTTGTTAAGATAATTACCCAAGTGTGTTCAATATTTAAACAATTATAATTAACAAGGCTAAGATCCATATTTCACTTATGGTAACGACGGGTTTACCTCGGATCGCCAATCATAAGCTATTTAGGTAGGTAACTATATTACCAATTTTATCCATTATGAAATTCTTAGGTTCTGCGGGATTTAGTGATAATCAATTATTTCACTTGGCATGTTTAATCCCTTCTACGCTAATCCTTCCTCGTGGCGGGTTTGCCGCGAACCACGATTTCAGATTGTAAACCGTCCGTGATAGATACACGTGAAATCCAGCCCAAGACTCTCGGGTATCGCAAAATTCACCTCACCCTTCCCAACACCCAATTAAAGTCCGGCCCAAGACTCCCGGGTATCGCGAACTCTAACAGGTAGAAGGTTCGGATGTGTGTACAACTCATGGGTAGCGTAAAGTTTACATTTAAAATGGGGTTTTGTTTTCTTTTAGCAAAAGTAGTTTATTCCATTTCAAAACATTTGCTAATTATGTATTGCGTGTTGCGTTTGTTAAACTAATTTTAACCAAACCATTTTAAGTGATTATTGTCTTTTGTTTCTATACTAATTTTCTAGCTAGCATGGCATAGACAAATAAGAACACAATAATAATCATGACATGCAATTATCGGTAGTATGCCTCTAGTCCTATGCGTTTTTCCGGTGAGCCAACACACGGAAAAACTTGGTCAACTAGGGACATAACCTTGTGTGAGAATTGGCTCCCACTAAAACCGCCATCTCCATTAAATGCTCGGACGGGCCGCCTTGTGAACATCATTTTCGTGATTCCAATCTTGGTTGCATTATTTTACAAAATAACTATTCTATTTTCTACACTACTACAAATACAATTTGAAAAAGAAATACGACATGCAAGTCGTTTAATAATTATTACATTCATACCGAATAAATAAGAAATACGACATGCATGTCGTTTAATAAATTACTACATTCATCCCGAATAAAAAATAAATTAAATCACATAACCAAACATTCACACAAGGGTCTTATAGAGGCAAATACTACCGATTTCATACAACAATCATATACATTACAAATGGAGTGCCAAACATCCATTTTATGAAACATGTTTCGATAAGGATTGATTTAAACAACACTTAATGGCACATAACAAATATCAATCATTGTTTACATAACTTATGTATGTAAACGCACTTCATATTTTGTAAGTATGGTTTTCATGCTAAAACCATCCAAACAAACATATTAAGTGAATTAAAACATGTTGGAGATTTATCCACTTTAACAAAGCATAAAGTCTAAAATTAACAATTTTAATTTTCTCATTTCATGTAAAACATGAATATAATTTATGTACTTTATTTTCCTAAACTTTGAATCACTTTTAGTCAACATTCAAGTTACCTTATCAAATTTTCGGATTTTGGCAGATTCATACATGCAACTTCAGATGGTCATATCTTACTCATTTCTAGTCCGTTTTCGATGATTTTTTTTTCAAATTTAAGTTCTTTCAGTTAGCTTTCAAATGCAATTGGTCTCATACAATAATATTGAGTTAAAGCCCCGAAACAGTCCATCAAAGACGGACTGTCCAAGCTGAAAAAAATTTTCTTAAATGAAAAAAATGAGTTTAACCCATTTTACATTTTGCCAAAATTCAAGATTCAAATTAGTATTTAGGAAACATAAAACATAAATCATGATACTTGTTTTGCATGTTTGTTATGCATGATCATCTCCAAGAATCACGCACAACGCATCCATCAAAACTAAATATCATAAGAAAAGTTTGCTAAAACTTGTACAAGATGGCTCGGATACCACTGTTGGAGTATGATACAAATTCAAAGCGAGCGGAAGTATTTTTAAAACTTTACAAAATCATACTCTTCCACGGATCATTGTACAAAACTTTATCAAACAAAATAAATTAACGAAACCGAACAAGAGAAGATTAGAATACAACCTTTGTAGCCTTTTGAAGATCGAATTTGAAAACTCAAAGAATAGTTCCTCTAAACGGTAGACACCCAAAGTTCCAACCTTGTTTTGATCTATACCTTCCACTTAACGGATATTTTCTTCTTCCTTATTTCCACCAAAAACGGAACCCAATTATAGATTTCAAGTATTTTGGTTACTTGAAAATGTGAAAGAAAATAGCATTTTTGTATGTGTGTTTTGTATCTTTTTTATATATTTTCAATACCTAGACTTGGTATTATATATTACATAATTGATACAATAATACATATAGTACAAATATAATAAATGAAAATTTGGAAAGATTTGCAAAATCAAATCTTTATATAAAATAAGATTTACAAAATCAAATCATATTTTATAAATTAAATCAAATCTTATATCTTATATAAAATATGATTTGTAAAATCTAATCAAATATCTACATATTTAGATTTGTAAGTATATGTAAACACATAAAAAAAACCTTACTTAATTTATTAAACCATTAACTAATGATTACTAAATTAATTTCCGATTAGAAAGTATATCAAACAATTTACGATTGGCCTTTGTGTGTGACCGAATAGGATAAATGGACTTTTATTATTTAATGTCATGGGCATATCTTCGGAATATATGTACCACGGTCAAACCACGGTCGAACCGTAGCCAACCCGAGAACATATTTCCAACAACTACCTTTTCTCGTGGTAATGAAGTGTCGTGCCAATAATAATTGGGGAAATGGTAGGCACATCAATTCAAATGAAAATGTGATTTTAATTTTCATTTTCGACGGTAGCAAATCTAGTGGTTGGCGTCCTGATATAAAAACCTCACCCGTTTATTGTCCACAGTACCACCAAATCCTTAAATTTTGACTAAAAATTAAAAACTAAATGATATCAGTAGACCATTACTTGAGACTATTCCATACCAATTCTAGATGAGTTGCTACAGTTGCAAAAATCACTACTCTGGGAGTACTCGGTCGGGACGTTTTAGGTAGTGCTCGGATGTTGACTAGGTTTGACTTTGACAGATTTTGGTCGAGTTTTGACCAACTTTGACAGATTTTCCGACTTTTGACTGATTTTCCGAGTAATCCCGATTTTGACCAAATTTGACCGAGTGTGAACGAGAACTCCTCGGGCTGCAAAAGTCGAGTACTCGCCTAGTAATTCCAAGTTCTGCAACACTGGATCAAATAAGTTAACCTCTAAAGATAAATTTATTAATCCAAATTCTGTCATGGAGAAATGGTCGAACAAGTCTCACTAAATGCAACTGGAACCGGTTCGTGTCCACCTTTCGAACAAAGTTCCCCATAAGAAGAACATCCAATGAGTTGATGAAAAATGTGTGGATTAACTATTAAATATTTTTCCAAATTCGATCGGTAACCCTTGGGTTCTATTAAATGTCATCAACACATAAAGTTCAATTTGTTACAGACGTGCATACATAGCACTAAGATTATAACTACTACATCTTATTATTATATCTTCAGCATTGTTAAAATAATTGTATCTGAAAAGTAGGATCATAGTTGTCACTTAACTTTTCATAATTATAAAATGTTAATATATAAACTAGAAGAATAATAATTAATACTATGATTATATCAGCATATATTAGTTTACTGGGGTGCACGTATTGGACATCAGGTTAATATAACAGAACTACAGAAGGCATCTACTAAAAGCGTGTTCTGCATACTTGTAACACTACACAACAATATATATTTATATTTATATCAATTAATTAAAAATAACACCCATGGTTTCATATTGTTGATGTTAGAATACCATTTCCATAACCAAAAAGAGTAAACTTCTAATGATAATGATTAAAAGTTAAAACTATTTGAGTCTATGCTGATATTGAAATTTATAACTTGTAATGTCGATCGTAGGTGTTCAACTTCGAAACATCCTATCATATGTATTCAAGTCTTAAAACCCGTCTTTTGAAACTAATAACATATAAAAAATACATACAATACTATAAATTAAATGCAAAAACATACGATATTTCGAAGTTGGATATTTCGAAGTTGGATGCATACAATATTATACTAAAAGATGTAAAGTTCAATACATTACTAAACTATAAACTCATTATAATAAACTACTAACAAATATAATACGTTTCTTCCATTGTTAGATGTTATTTGATCCATTAACCCACATGTATGAAGTTATGGGTCGAGCTGTATGGATTGTATCATTTCTGTGTGCATAACACATTAACATTTGCTCAATAACAATTCCAATAGTAACATCACACTACATTCAACAATCAACAAGCATATGCATAAAAATTGTAGCAACTGTTTGTTGAACGAGTTGTAATATACTTTATGTAAATACACTTAATGATGCATAGCAAGCAGTAGAAATGCATACAGACAGCAAATATATGCTGCAAAAATGTCAATATGCAAGACAAAGTCAAGTTATTATGTTATAAAACAAATATATAAAAAAAAAAAGAGTGGAACATTCATCTTGGTAAGGTGCATATGATTAGCATTGGCTATATAATAAGGTATCAAGAACTAAGAAGAAGAACAACAGCCATCACAAACATAGTACTTACATACCTAACTAATCAAAGAAGAGAATCTTCGATAGTTTGAAAATGGCCGGTTCTCAAGCTTTTGTTATGGCTGTTTTTGTGATTGCAGTAGCATTGAGTTCTTCCATGGTCAATGCAAACTTCCCAAAAAGTATGTATTTCAATTGGGGTGCTCAACATTCATCGATTCTAGCAAACGGTGATGCCCTCCAGCTTGTTTTAGACAAAACTTCAGGTATAAAGAGTTAAACCTCATCCATATACACATATATCTGACATAAAAATGTCTCTAGTATAACTAATATTTTTGGGACTCCAAATTTTATTACAGGATCTGGTATCCAAACAAAAAGGTCGTTTTTATTTGGAAGTGTTGAAATGCTAATCAAGTTGGTTCCAGGGAACTCTGCTGGAACTGTAACCGCATACTTTGTAAGTACATGATCATTCACTTAATTAAAGGCAACTTTAAGAAATAAATTACAATAAAAGCTAAATTCTTATATATGTTGGATTGTAACAGTTGTCTTCTACCGGTGATAAACATGACGAGATTGATTTTGAGTTCTTAGGTAACTCGACAGGAGAACCATACACGATGCACACAAACATTTTCACCCAAGGTCAAGGTAACAGAGAAGAACAATTCAAATTTTGGTTTGACCCAACTGCTGACTTTCACAATTACACCATTCACTGGAACCCAACAGAAGTTGTGTAAGTCAACTAACCCTACGCATCACCTCGTATCAAACATTTGTTTGATTAGTCGAACTAATTATCATTTTTTTACTATCTTTTTAATGTATTTCAGATGGTATGTTGACAGTATACCTGTTAGAGTCTTCAGAAACTATCAGAGTGTAGGGATTGCATACCCAAACCAACAAGGAATGCGAGTCTACTCAAGTTTATGGGACGCTGATAACTGGGCTACAAGAGGTGGTCTAGTCAAAATTGACTGGACCGCTGCACCATTTGTGGCTAACTACCGTAGGTTTAGGGCTAGAGCTTGTAAGTGGAACGGCCCTGTTAGCATTACCCAATGTGCTAATAATTCTACCAAGACCAACTGGTTTACATCTCCTGTTTACCAGCAGTTGACCGCAAGTCAACTGGTTAAGCTTCAATGGGTCAGAGATAACTACATGATCTATAACTACTGTACCGATGTTATGCGGTTTCATGGAAAGATGGCACCCGAATGTGCTTTGCCACAGAACTAGCCATATTAACATTATTATAGTAACTCGATCATTTCAAGTTTTTCGAAGGTTTCTTCTTTTGTAATACTCTATTTTGTTTCAAAATTTTGAAGATTCTTTTGTTGCTCTTCAGCTCATTTCCCATTATTTATTGAATTTTGTACATGTCAGATATATGTATTACTTCGTAATAAAAACTTCTATATTTGGCATTTTTACTTGACCCCTAAAAGCGTAACTGCGTTCGGGCCAGAATTTGTCCTAGCTCGGAGATGTTTCCTTCTTTACCAAACACTGTAGGGAGCATGTTGCGAGTAAAAGTGTGACCATTTCGTCCTATAAAGACCATGGAACCAGATTCTTGGTTACCATTCGATGGACCCATGTTTTGACCACCATCAACGCGCTGAAAAACCGGGACAATCCTTCTGAAAGCTAAGCTAGGTACCGTATGTAAATAATGGGCTATAGTTCAATATTTGGGATGGGCTATAACATAAACAATAGAAATTTAAAGCCCAATGAATATAAAAGGATAACAGGAGTACAAACTAGAGACATAGCGGGCCCTGCTTCTAAGTCAAAGGGTACAGTTTGCACCGAAACGCATTGGTTATTGCAAAAAGGTTAGTATATATACCAACGGATCTTCGGTCCAGCGGTACCGCTGTTACACTTGTGTACTCGCACGGCTAGAGGTCTTGGGTTCGAACCTCGTCACCCGCTCTAGGAATTGAAATATATTCCTTGAAGGTGGCCCAAAGGGAAGGTTTTACCGACCCGCTCCGGGACTAAAAGGTCCGGCCCGTTGCCCCTCGGGATGGTTAAGGGTCGGATCCTCAGAGTGTGGTTCGGGTTTCCTGCCCGAAAGCGCGTGTGTGTGTGCAAATGATGACTAGGCTTCAGTCAGGACTGATGCAAGCTTGCCTTTCAAAAAAAAAAAAAAAAAAAAAAGTTAGTATATATATGACTCAATTAAGAGAAAATAAATGTAAATGGATTACTTAGTATTCAGGATCATCTTGTGTACGCAGGAGCTCCATTCCAAAAGCCTAAAGATATTACAAACTAAATTTGGATCAGTGGTGGATTCAGAAATTTGACAGGGTCAAAATGTTAAAACATTGAAAAAAGCAAAAAAAAAAAAAAAGGGACAAAACGTCGAACTTTAGCATATAAATAAACTAATAACATTTCAACGTCGGGGGCGGCTGACCCAGTCGCCCCTTCATAGGTCCACCCCTGATCAAGATCTTCAACGAAAAGATTATCATGACAAAGTGGCTCTGGTGTCGGACTCTTTCTATAAGTATGAAGGTATAACCATATGAATCTTCAAAAAATGCAATAATTGACTTCCTACCTTTGACGGGACCAGAATCAAACCATCGAAAGTAAAAGTGTCGAAATAGCGACCCTTACTTACCAAGGTTGAAAACGTTAACCTTAAGTAAAATTGGTCTGTCCTAGCAGTGATTATTTTTAACCAAATGAGAATTCGTATCCAAGATAAACATTTGTATATCTTTCCTCAAAATTGTTTTGTATCTGCAATAGTTTCATCCCTAGACACACTCTCTATAGAACTTGAACCTGTATTTTTAATCAAATTCAAGTACGGAGTACTTATTAAGCATACGTACTATAATACTCAGTACACAAAATTGGGAATTTTTCAATTGTTTTATCAAGGTCACCAACACGATAAACGTCATACGCACTTTCTTTAATTTGTACAACTAGTAATTAGTTGGGCCATGTTAGCAAACAATATAGGCGAGCCACAGTTTCCTTCACGTCGCTAAGCATATGGGAGATATACTTGATCTGGTCAAGGATGGGTTTAAAAAGGTTGGGCTTAGTTAAGCCCAATGTTCCGGGCCGCTCAATATAGTTATTAAGTAGGAGTATATAAGACTTGTGATGTAACAACCTTACAAAAATTAATAGATAGATTATACTGTCCACGCTTCGCGGCGGATTAACGTCATTTTAACGCTACTATATCGTTAGACAGTTTTCGGTCTGAAAGTCATCAAAATGTTCCAGACCATTTACGCAATGGCCGGCAACTGTTATGGTAATATTCTACTATATAAATGAAAAATACGTAAACAATTGGATATATGTTACAGTCTGGGTTGCAATGCTCAATTTAACAACAAAACGAATCAAAACAAATTAAGTTTTGAGGCTTCTAGACAAATTGCTTATTCGGCAAAACCTTATGGTCCATATAATTTTAGTAGGTTTTTTAAAAGATAAAAAATCAAATAATATACAATATATTGAAAAAGGTGATGAAAAATAAAAATATAACCCTTTTTACCTATATTTTTTTAGGCTTCTATTACGATAGGATTGTATTAGAAAATTGGAATTAGATTATTATGTATTTGCAAAAAAAAAAAAAAAAAATAAAAAAAAAAAAAAAAAAAAAAATAATAATAATAATAAAAATGTGTCGGGCCCGCTTTCACTGGGCCAAAAGGCATTTCTGCCGACAGAATGGTTATCGTTGTACGAAAGTATATGTTTCTCGTTAAAATATTGTGTACTATTTTTAACAAATTAAAAAAAAAAATAAAAAAAAAAACTAGTTAAACCAATCAAAATTTTGATAGTTTAACAAATCAAATTCACATAATTTAGTTGTTTAAATTGTCAGCCAAAAAAAGAATTGTTAAACCAAAAGTAAATAATAATTGATATGTTCGACTTATTTATGCACATTAAAAATACCTAATAGCTTATCGTTAGAAAAATAAAAAAATATATATAGTTTATATAAACGGTTGGTAAAAAATAAATTAATGATTGATTAACTATTAATGAAAACAAAATCTTCACAATAATAGTTCTTATGAATTTATAGTATGATTTTTTAAACGGGGTAAAAATAATTTATTACTATATATTATACACGCTCCAAAGAGCTTATTTATTTTTCCATTTATGACTAAACTAAAATAGTTTTTTTAATTGATTCATTCAAATTAATTTTTTGATAACTTTCTACCTTTTTTTAATGTAACGTTATGTATTTACAGAGTTAAGAATATGTTGAAACGGATGTGTTTGGATGTATGTGGTTAGTACCTAATGTACCTAAAGGCCTACGCGTTTTTAACGCCAAAAAAATCGAGTAAAAAACGGGGACGAAACCATCAATATGATGTAGTTAGTTTGAGTTTTACCCTTTATTAAGATATCTTTGATCAAGTTAATTTTTTCCGTATTTTCCTTAATAACAATTTCAATTACGAAAGTTATGAATTTTTGTATAAAAGCCTCTGCATATATTTTACTAAAGTAATTGCAAAAATCTTATAGGGCCCTTACAAAAAAAAAAATCTCATCTCATATTTTAGTCAAAAACGTGTGAGTTACAACCAAATCTAGAGATTATGGACTTGTGGATTCAATCTTGGTGAAAGATAATGTGCAAAATGTTAAATGTGTGTGATTGTGAAAAGGTGGCTAGTTGCATCTGGTGGGCTACCCTGCGCCTTTTACATGGTCATCTCTAAATATATTGGGTCAACTATAAATATTGTAAAACGCCTAAAAGCCCAATATACTACAAGCCACACTACACATCTTTTATACTCCGTATCTATTTTTCATCCATACTCCTTATTTGTTTTATTAAAAATATCTTCTCTGCAATCAGCCGCTGTTGTCTCTCTCTCTCTAAAATTTCAACACACCACATCATACCATTAAAATGGTGGATTTCTTTAATTTTTCATTTTCTTTCAACAATAATTCATCAAGTTTTAATCTTGTTCATAATTAGTCAACTAATTTTGCAGGTTGATTCATCTTAGTCATCGTCGTCCGCCGTCGACTGTTGCCGTCGACGGTTTCCATCAGTCGTCTATGTCGGACGTTCCTACGCCTCCGACCATCTTTCTTGTCTCTCCGCTACCTTCTTCTTTCTCGGCCAACCGTCGTACACCACCATCCTTCCCTTTTTTTTTTTTTTACGTTTTTACTCAGATCTGTGTTGTTTGTGGTTGTTGGTTGCCTTTGGTGGTTGTTGGTTGGTGTCAATAGATTAACGGTGGTGGTGGTCGGCGTAGGTGCTCAGATTGAGCTCCTTTTTTTGTTTTTCTTGTCAGATTTGGTGGTGGTTGGGTAAGAGGTAAAAAAAAAAAAAAATAATTTGTGGTTTTGAAGATGTGAAAGAATAGTGTAAACTGTGATTTTGTTTTGTTTTTTTTTTTGACAGCCTGGGTGTGAAAAGACGAAAGTACCCCTGCCGGTTACTGTTATATTTGTAGCGATTTTGATGGTGTGGCGGGATTGCGTTGTCCACAATTAGTAATTAGTACTCCCTCCGTCCCAGATTAATTGTCCCCAGACAAAAAACACACAGTTTAAGAAATGTCATGATTACACTGTACTTTTTTCTTACTTTACTGTTTTACCCTCAACTAATTAATTAGAAATCTCTCTCACCTTTGTAATTTAATTAATTCATTAGGGACAATATTGTAAACTTTATCAAATTTACTTTCCATATTTGGAAGTGGACAATTAATCTGGGACGTCCCAAAAAGGAATAATGGACAATTAATCCGGGACGGAGGGAGTATATAGTATAATACTGGTTCTAATTAATTTAAATTTTAATTTAATTACTCCGTATTAACTATTAATTAGAAAAATATATATATGAGTAAAACTTGACGTCTTGTTATTGTTTTTATAAACAAGTTAAATGAAATTTCTACGTAGCAAAACAATGACATTTCCAATCTCATTATCATTGACTTATTAATCTCCTAAGACCATTGACTATTAGAATACTTACAAAAACATTGTGACACGATATCTCTTCATCGAATAATTGTTTGAACTTAGATTTCTCTATATAAAATGCACAACTATATTTTATCCGTCAAATTATTACACACACAAGCATACATATACATACAGCCAAAAAAAATTTAAGCTTCTCTCATAAATACTGAAAAACACAAGTAATTTAGTTGATTAACATAATATATTCACCTACAAAAAATACACATCCTATATATCAATAAAAAATTTACTAGATATGGTTTTAAAAGGTTCTTCTTTATGTATAAATCCTAAAAATTAAAAATTAAAAATCTACAAATAGGTATATAATCATTTTCTTCGATAACTTGTTGGAACATGAAAGTTTAAGATTAAATCAACTGATGGGACTAATTTAAACTTGCAAAATCATGTTATTATATGGCTTTTGATCTCTATTAGCAAACCATTGAACCGTTCTTCGAGCAATTGGTAGCCATAATCTCTTCAATCTCTCTTCTTTAGTACTAATCTCACCCAAATTAGCTTCATTATTAGTTGATTCAGCATCTAACAATCTAGGATGAACTATGATCTCCGACATCGATCTTTTTTCATCAAGTTTAGTGGATTTCGACGCAGAAGATTCTCCACCTGGAAATTTCTTAATTTTCTTCTCGAATTCCCTTTTTAGTTTGATTTCTTCTTTGATTTTGATAGCTTCATGAACATGATCATGTTTATGACCTTTTTCACCTTTTCTGGAACACGGGTAACAATCAAGTTTGTTGCTTGACATAGAGGCAATCATTTCGGGATCGTTAAGACGATCAAGATAGTCGCTTGACAAAGAAGTAATCATCTCGGATTTCAAACACAAAAGATCAGATGCATTTAAATTGCTCCATCTATTCTTTCCCATCAAATCATCGTCATAATCCGATATTATGATCCTATGATTATACTTATGCAAGGTTTCTTGATCTTCCAAGATTTCTTGATCATTTTCTTTTTCAATTTTTCGAAAACTTCTTCCACTTCCAAATCTAGATGATCCTTCTCTTTCAATAAATAGCTCCAAGTTTGAACCTTCACGTGCACGATCCGATTGGTTACCCAAAAACCTAAAACTATTTGAATACGCGGAAAGGGTTGCATCCTCTGCACTTACTTTACACCTACAAAGTGGACAACCCGAATGTTTTTCAAGCCATTGATCCACACAAACAATATGAAAAGCATGTTTACATTTTGGCAACAATCTAAGAATCTCAACATCTTCAAATTTGGACAAACAAATAGAACATTCCAAACCATTTCTCCAACCTTTTAAAGTTGAAAACCGAAAAAAAGGAAGCGATTCAATCACTGTTTTATCTATACCAGAAAGCCTAGAATTAGCTGATCTTGGTATCTCACCAAAATTTTCTTGATTTAAAATTATAAGAGAAGGTCTGTGACAACATTTTGCATAAATCAAGAGAACCATTGTTAAACAAAACATTAGGGCAAGAACTCCAATCACAATTGCTAAACTTGGTTGGAAATTATTGGCAGTATCTTGTGAGTTTGGCGAATTCGAATTCGAAGACGATAAAGATTGTGCTTTTATTGATTTAGAAGAGATTATAATGATGAAAAATATGAGGATATGAAGAAATTTCTTTTGTTGGATAACCGAAAAGTCCATGGCTTCTTTGTACAGACAACCAAGAGGGTCGAGTGTTTTGACATTTTTGTTCGGTTTAGTTTATAGAGTTGCTATTCTTGAGAAAATTTTAATTTTAAATTGAGTAAGCAACTGCCAGAGACCATATGTACATATATATATAAACCTTTTCTTTTATGTTTATATTTAATAATTTAATTTATATATACGGAGTAACAAATAAATAATAAACAAATATAATAAATAATACTCCTAACAATAATATATAAGCATCTCAGACAAAAGGGTCATCGTTGATCATCATACGCTGCGTACATTTTAGTAAAAAAATATTGTAATCTCTTTTTCGAGTTGTCTGAACATAGAAAGCATTATCGATTCACTTACCGGTTTATATAATAATAATTAATAATAATACTATTAAAATAATAATAATAATTAACAATTACCAATAATAATAATAATAATAATAATAATAATAATAATAATAATAATAATAATAATAACAACAACAACCTGTATTACCCTTGTGATTAGGGTCGGTCCCAAGAATTTAGGGGTCCTGAACGAGGTGAAAAAAGACCCTTAGGCTCTAACGAATATTATAAACTATTTAAAAAAAAACTCTTTCGGCTTTTCTAGAATGTTAGTGGACTTTGATCTCTTTTATTTCTGGAGTATTTGATTGTTGTTTTTGAGCCTATTGTGTTTTGTCTTTGTTGCTCCATTTGAGTTTTCCTAGTTCTCCTACTTCTCAAATCTCAGATTATGTTTATATATATATATATATATATATATATATATATATATATATATATATATATATATATATATATATATATATATATATATATATAAATGAGCCTCAGAAAATCATGGGCCCTGAGCGGTCGATCACTTTGCTCCCCTCCGGACCTCCCCTGCTTGTGATGCCTGTTCAAACTATATTATTTTAGCTAAACATACCTTGCACCTAACTTACTAAGAAATAAATTACTATTTGATTATATATAGTGATTTGAAAGTAGTTACAAGTTATGTTTTTTCTATTTTGATTACTCGATCGGTTGGTGAGTATTCTGACCCCGTACTCTGATGTACGTAATTTAGCCGAGTTATTCTATGGCCGCTTCCTACTCATTCCCAGTCATCACAATATTCGGACCTAAAACCTTTTGAAAATATGTCAGGACTACAAATAATAGGCTATCTTGTGATGATTATTTTGAGGTGTCTAATTTTGATAGTCTTTGATGATTAAGACAACCCTCTATTTAATTCTAATAAAAATTAAAATTCAAACTTAGACCTGACTACCTCAAATGAATACAATATGAGAGGGCATCAAATGTAAAACGTAATTAGTAGGTGTAAGTAATAATCCGATACAAATTAAAATATAATTAAATGTGATGACATACAACCTTACCTGCTAATTTTGATTTCAGAACCAAGTGACACCAAAACCATGCTTTTGAGCCAAGTAGAATTATAAAAATCCGTTTGATTATAAATTATTGGCAACCTCAACTGGGTTGGTTGTCACGTTATAAGTTTGTATATTCAAAGTATTCGCTTTGAAATTTATCTATCCAACAACAACAATAACAACATATGAAACGTACGCATAGTACATAAACGATATACAAAAGCCATTATTTTTCGCTATAATTATTCTTCAGCATATGATAAATTTTTTTCCGAAAAAACAAATTTTATTAAAACACCAAAAATACACGGGCAGGATATACCCTTTACCCCAACAACAAACGACAAATACAATAAAAACCTAGTATCAATCGAACCCTAAATCAATTACATCAGAGGTGACAACTGCTTCATCTTCAATCGATTTCCAATCACTTCCATATCCCAATTCCTAGCTGCCACAATTCCATTTCACTTCTTTTCTTCCCTTTGAAAATTCTGCAATTCCTCTCATGAAATGTCCCGTTCTTATTGATTAAAAACGTTCCATATTAATTGATTTCGTTGCGAGGTTTTGACCTCTATATGAGACGTTTTTCAAAGACTGCATTCATTTTAAAACAAACCATAACCTTTATTTCATCAATAAAGGTTTAAAAAGCTTTACGTAGATTATCAAATAATGATAATCTAAAATATCCTGTTTACACACGACCATTACATAATGGTTTACAATACAAATATGTTACATCGAAATCAGTTTCTTGAATGCAGTTTTTACACAATATCATACAAATATGGACTCCAAATCTTGTCCTTATTTTAGTATGCAACAGCGGAAGCTCTTAATATTCACCTGAGAATAAACATGCTTTAAACGTCAACAAAAATGTTGGTGAGTTATAGGTTTAACCTATATATATCAAATCGTAACAATAGACCACAAGATTTCATATTTCAATACACATCCCATACATAGAGATAAAAATCATTCATATGGTGAACACCTGGTAACCGACAATAACAAGATGCATATATAAGAATATCCCCATCATTCCGGGACACCCTTCGGATATGATATAAATTTCGAAGTACTAAAGCATCCGGTACTTTGGATGGGGTTTGTTAGGCCCAATAGATCTATCTTTAGGATTCGCGTCAATTAGGGTGTCTGTTCCCTAATTCTTAGATTACCAGACTTAATAAAAAGGGGCATATTCGATTTCGATAATTCAACCATAGAATGTAGTTTCACGTACTTGTGTCTATTTTGTAAATCATTTATAAAACCTGCATGTATTCTCATCCCAAAAATATTAGATTTTAAAAGTGGGACTATAACTCACTTTCACAGATTTTTACTTCGTCGGGAAGTAAGACTTGGCCACTGGTTGATTCACGAACCTATAACAATATATACATATATATCAAAGTATGTTCAAAATATATTTACAACACTTTTAATATATTTTGATGTTTTAAGTTTATTAAGTCAGCTGTCCTCGTTAGTAACCTACAACTAGTTGTCCACAGTTAGATGTACAGAAATAAATCGATAAATATTATCTTGAATCAATCCACGACCCAGTGTATACGTATCTCAGTATTGATCACAACTCAAACTATATATATTTTGGAATCAACCTCAACCCTGTATAGCTAACTCCAACATTCACATATAGAGTGTCTATGGTTGTTCCGAAATATATATAGATGTGTCGACATGATAGGTCGAAACATTGTATACGTGTCTATGGTATCTCAAGATTACATAATATACAATACAAGTTGATTAAGTTATGGTTGGAATAGATTTGTTACCAATTTTCACGTAGCTAAAATGAGAAAAATTATCCAATCTTGTTTTACCCATAACTTCTTCATTTTAAATCCGTTTTGAGTGAATCAAATTGCTATGATTTCATATTGAACTCTATTTTATGAATCTAAACATAAAAAGTATAGGTTTATAGTCGGAAAAATAAGTTACAAGTCATTTTTGTAAAGGTAGTCATTTCAGTCGAAAGAACGACGTCTAGATGACCATTTTAGAAAACATACTTCCACTTTGAGTTTAACCATAATTTTTGGATATAGTTTCATGTTCATAATAAAAATCATTTTCTCAGAATAACAACTTTTAAATCAAAGTTTATCATAGTTTTTAATTAACTAACCCAAAACAGCCCGCGGTGTTACTACGACGGCGTAAATCCGGTTTTACGGTGTTTTTCGTGTTTCCAAGTTTTAAATCATTAAGTTAGCATATCATATAGATATAGAACATGTGTTTAGTTGATTTTAAAAGTCAAGTTAGAAGGATTAACTTTTGTTTGCGAACAAGTTTAGAATTAACTAAACTATGTTCTAGTGATTACAAATTTAAACCTTCGAATAAGATAGCTTTATATGTATGAATCGAATGATGTTATGAACATCATTACTACCTTAATTTCCTTGGATAAACCTACTGGAAAAGAGAAAAATGGATCTAGCTTCAATGGATCCTTGGATGGCTCGAAGTTCTTGAAGCAGAATCATGACACGAAAACAAGTTCAAGTAAGATCATCACTTGAAATAAGATTGTTATAGTTATAGAAATTGAACCAAAGTTTGAATATGATTATTACCTTGTATTAGAATGATAACCTACTGTAAGAAACAAAGATTTCTTGAGGTTGGATGATCACCTTACAAGATTGGAAGTGAGCTAGCAAACTTGAAAGTATTCTTGATTTTATGAAACTAGAACTTTTGGAATTTATGAAGAACACTTAGAACTTGAAGATATAACTTGAGAGAGATCAATTAGATGAAGAAAATTGAAGAATGAAAGTGTTTGTAGGTGTTTTTGGTCGTTGGTGTATGGATTAGATATAAAGGATATGTAATTTTGTTTTCATGTAAATAAGTCATGAATGATTACTCATATTTTTGTAATTTTATGAGATATTTCATGCTAGTTGCCAAATGATGGTTCCCACATGTGTTAGGTGACTCACATGGGCTGCTAAGAGCTGATCATTGGAGTGTATATACCAATAGTACATACATCTAAAAGCTGTGTATTGTACGAGTACGAATACGGGTGCATACGAGTAGAATTGTTGATGAAACTGAACGAGGATGTAATTGTAAGCATTTTTGTTAAGTAGAAGTATTTTGATAAGTGTATTGAAGTCTTTAAAAAGTGTATAAATACATATTAAAACACTACATGTATATACATTTTAACTGAGTCGTTAAGTCATCGTTAGTCGTTACATGTAAATGTTGTTTTGAAACCTTTAGGTTAACGATCTTGTTAAATGTTGTTAACCCAATGTTTATAATATCAAAAGAGATTTTAAATTATTATATTATCATGATATTATGATGTACGAATATCTCTTAATATGATATATATACATTAAATGTCGTTACAACGATAATCGTTACATATATGTCTCGCTTCAAAATCATTAAGTTAGTAGTCTTGTTTTTACATATGTAGTTCATTGTTAATATACTTAATGATATGTTTACTTATCATAATATAATGTTAACTATATATATAACCATATATATGTCATCATATAGTTTTTACAAGTTTTAACGTTCGTGAATCACCGGTCAACTTGGGTGGTCAATTGTCTATATGAAACATATTTCAATTAATCAAGTCTTAACAAGTTTGATTGCTTAACATGTTGGAAACATTTAATCATGTAAATATCAATCTCAATTAATATATATAAACATGGAAAAGTTCGGGTCACTACAGTACCTACCCGTTAAATAAATTTCGTCCCGAAATTTTAAGATGTTGAAGGTGTTGACGAATCTTCTGGAAATAGATGCGGGTATTTCTTCTTCATCTGATCTTCACGCTCCCAGGTGAACTCGGGTCCTTTACGAGCATTCCATCGAACCTTAACAATTGGTATCTTGTTTTGCTTAAGTCTTTTAACCTCACGATCCATTATTTCGACGGGTTCTTCGATGAATTGAAGTTTTTTGTTGATTTGGATTTCATCTAACGGAATAGTGAGATCTTCTTTAGCAAAACATTTCTTTAAATTCGAGACGTGGAAAGTGTTATGTACAGCCGCGAGTTGTTGAGGTAACTCTAGTCGGTAAGCTACTGGTCCGACACGATCAATAATCTTGAATGGTCCAATATACCTTGGATTTAATTTCCCCCGTTTACCAAATCGAACAACACCTTTCCAAGGTGCAACTTTAAGCATGACCATCTCTCTAATTTCAAATTCTATATCTTTTCTTTTAATGTCAGCGTAGCTCTTTTGTCGACTTTGGGCGGTTTTCAACCGTTGTTGAATTTGGATGATCTTCTCAGTAGTTTCTTGTATAATCTCCGGACCCGTAATCTGTCTATCCCCCACTTCACTCCAACAAATCGGAGACCTGCACTTTCTACCATAAAGTGCTTCAAACGGCGCCATCTCAATGCTTGAATGGTAGCTGTTGTTGTAGGAAAATTCTGCTAACGGTAGATGTCGATCCCAACTGTTTCCAAAATCAATAACACATGCTCGTAGCATGTCTTCAAGAGTTTGTATCGTCCTTTCGCTCTGCCCATCAGTTTGTGGATGATAGGCAGTACTCATGTCTAGACGAGTTCCTAATGCTTGCTGTAATGTCTGCCAGAATCTTGAAATAAATCTACCATCCCTATCAGAGATAATAGAGATTGGTATTCCATGTCTGGAGACGACTTCCTTCAAATACAGTCATGCTAACTTCTCCATCTTGTCATCTTCTCTTATTGGCAGGAAGTGTGCTGATTTGGTGAGACGATCAACTATTACCCAAATAGTATCAAAACCACTTGCAGTCCTTGGCAATTTAGTGATGAAATCCATGGTAATGTTTTCCCATTTCCATTCTGGGATTTCGGGTTGTTGAAGTAGACCTGATGGTTTCTGATGCTCAGCTTTGACCTTAGAACACGTCAAACATTCTCCTACGTATTTAGCAACATCGGCTTTCATACCCGGCCACCAAAAATGTTTCTTGAGATCCTTGTACATCTTCCCCGTTCCAGGATGTATTGAGTATCTGGTTTTATGAGCTTCTCTAAGTACCATTTCTCTCATATTTCCAAATTTTGGTACCCAAATCCTTTCAGCCCTATATCGGGTTCCGTCTTCCCGAATATTAAGATGCTTCTCCGATCCTTTGGGTATTTCATAATTTAAATTTCCCTCTTTTAAAACTCCTTGTTGCGCCTCCTTTATTTGAGTAGTAAGGTTATTATGAATCATTATATTCATAGATTTTACTCGAATGGGTTCTCTGTCCTTCCTGCTCAAGGCATCGGCTACCACATTTGCCTTCCCCGGGTGGTAACGAATCTCAAAGTCGTAATCATTCAATAATTCAATCCACCTACGCTGCCTCATATTCAGTTGTTTCTGATTAAATATGTGTTGAAGACTTTTGTGGTCGGTATATATAATACTTTTGACCCCATATAAGTAGTGCCTCCAAGTCTTTAATGCAAAAACAACCGCGCCTAATTCCAAATCATGCGTCGTATAATTTTGTTCGTGAATCTTCAATTGTCTAGACGCATAAGCAATCACCTTCGTTCGTTGCATTAATACACAACCGAGACCTTGCTTTGATGCATCACAATAAATCACAAAATCATCATTCCCTTCAGGCAATGACAATATAGGTGCCGTAGTTAGATTTTTCTTCAATAACTGAAACGCTTTCTCTTGTTCATCATTCCATTCAAATTTCTTCCCTTTATGCGTTAATGCAGTCAAGGGTTTTGCTATTCTGGAAAAGTCTTGGATGAACCTTCTGTAGTAACCAGCTAGTCCTAAAAACTGGCGTATGTGTTTCGGAGTTTTCGGGGTTTCCCACTTTTCAACAGTTTCTATCTTTGCCGGATCCACCTTAATACCTTCTTTGTTCACTATGTGACCGAGGAATTGAACTTCTTCCAACCAAAATGCACACTTTGAAAACTTAGCGTACAATTCTTCCTTCCTCAATACTTCTAACACCTTTCTCAAATGTTCACCGTGTTCTTGGTCATTCTTTGAGTAAATAAGTATGTCATCAATGAAAACAATGACAAACTTGTCAAGGTATGGTCCACACACTCGGTTCATAAGGTCCATGAACACAGCTGGTGCATTAGTTAAACCAAACGGCATGACCATAAACTCGTAATGACCGTAACGTGTTCTGAAAGCAGTCTTTGGAATATCATCTTCTTTCACCCGCATTTGATGATACCCGGAACGTAAATCAATCTTTGAATAAACAGACGAGCCTTGTAGTTGATCAAATAAGTCGTCGATTCTCGGTAGTGGGTAGCGGTTCTTGATGGTAAGTTTGTTCAACTCTCGGTAGTCGATACACAACCTGAATGTACCATCTTTCTTCTTGACAAACAAAACAGGAGCTCCCCACGGTGATGTGCTTGGTCGAATGAAACCACGCTCTAAAAGTTCTTGTAATTGGCTTTGCAGTTCTTTCATCTCGCTGGGTGCGAGTCTGTAAGGAGCACGAGCTATTGGTGCAGCTCCTGGTACAAGATCTATTTGAAATTCAACGGATCGATGTGGGAGTAATCCCGGTAATTCTTTCAGAAATACATCGGGAAATTCTTTTGCAATGGGAACATCATTGATGCTCTTTTCTTCAGTTTGTACTTTCTCGACGTGTGCTAGAACAGCATAGCAACCTTTTCTTATTAGTTTTTGTGCCTTCAAATTACTAATAAGATGTAGCTTCGTGTTGCCCTTTTCTCCGTACACCATTAAGGGTTTTCCTTTTTCTCGTATAATGCGAATTGCATTTTTGTAACAAACGATCTCCGCTTTCACTTCTTTCAACCAGTCCATACCGATTATCACATCAAAACTCCCTAACTCTACTGGTATCAAATCAATCTTAAATGTTTCGCTAACCAGTTTAATTTCTCGATTCCGACATATATTATCTGCTGAAATTAATTTACCATTTGCTAATTCGAGTAAAAATTTACTATCCAAAGGCGTCAATGGACAACTTAATTTAGCACAAAAATCTCTACTCATATAGCTTCTATCCGCACCCGAATCAAATAAAACGTAAGCAGATTTATTGTCAATAAGAAACGTACCCATAACAAGCTCCGGGTCTTCCTGTGCCTCTATCGCATTAATATTGAAAACTCTTTCACGGCCTTGTCCATTCGTGTTCTCCTGGTTCGGGCAATTTCTAATAATGTGGCCTGGTTTTCCACATTTATAACAAACTACATTGGCATAACTTGCTCCGACACTACTTGCTCCGCCATTACTCGTTCCGACACCATTTGTTCCTTTCGTTCTATTAACCCCTGGTCCGTAGACCTCACACTTCGCCGCGCTATGACCATTTCTTTTACACTTGTTGCAAAATTTGGTGCAGAACCCCGAGTGATTCTTTTCACACCTTTGGCATAGCTGCTTCTGATTGTTGTTGTTGTTGCGGTTATTATTGTTGTTGGGATGATTGTTGTAGTTGCTGTTGTTGTTGTTATTGTTGTTGTTGTTGTTGTTGTTGGGTCGTTTGTTGTAGTTGCGATTGATGTTGCGATTGTTGGGATAATTGTTGCGATTATTGTTGTAATTGCTGTTGTTGTTGTATTGGTGATTCTTATCACCGTTTTCCTCCCACTTTCTTTTGACTTGCTTCACATTGGCCTCTTCAGCAGTCTGTTCTTTAATTCTTTCTTCAATCTGGTTCACTAGTTTGTGAGCCATTCTACATGCCTGTTGTATGGAGGCGGGCTCGTGTGAACTTATATCTTCTTGGATTCTTTCCGGTAATCCTTTCACAAACGCGTCGATCTTCTCTTCCTCATCTTCGAATGCTCCCGGACACAATAGGCACAATTCTGTGAATCGTCTTTCATACGTGGTAATATCAAATCCTTGGGTTCGTAACCCTCTAAGTTCTGTCTTGAGCTTATTGACCTCGGTTCTGGGACGGTACTTCTCGTTCATCAAGTGCTTGAATGCTGACCACGGTAGTGCGTACGCATCATCTTGTCCCACTTGCTCTAGATAGGTATTCCACCATGTTAACGCAGAACCTGTGAAGGTATGCGTAGCGTACTTCACTTTGTCCTCTTCAGTACACTTACTTATGGCAAACACTGATTCAACCTTCTCGGTCCACCGTTTCAATCCGATCGGTCCTTCGGTTCCATCAAATTCCAAAGGTTTGCAGGCAGTGAATTCTTTGTAGGTGCATCCTACACGATTTCCTGTACTGCTAGATCCAAGGTTATTGTTGGTATGTAGCGCAGCCTGTACTGCGGCTATGTTTGAAGCTAGAAAAGTACGAAATTCCTCTTCATTCATATTCACGGTGTGTCGAGTAGTTGGTGCCATTTCCTTCAAAATAGTTAAATGGAACAAGTTAATCATACAGAATATTAAGAGTAGTTAATAGTATTTCGTAGCATAATATGAACTCATTTATAAAAGCTTTTTCTTCATATTAGCGTTTTATAAGTTTAAATTCGGGTAGTACCTACCCGTTAAGTTCATACTTAGTAGCTAATATACAATTCAACTACTACAATTCTATATGAAAAACTGATTATAATAATATTTCGCGTTCAAACTTTTATACAATATTTTACAAACTTACAATACCGCTTATTTTACATAAAGCATGAAATATAGCACACAATAACTTTGATACAAGATAGTTGTGAAGATAATTCCAGCTAGTACACAAGTCGTTCAGTAAAGGCAATAAAGACACGTAATTCATACGTCCAGAAACAAGTCATGCATTCTGGTTTTACTAGGACTACTTCCCATCCTTGGTCTTGTGGAACATAACCGTTATGGCCGTTGATAAGACAGCGTGTTGTAACGTCGTCAAAGGGACGAGGGTTACGTAATGTCCAACAGTCCCGTAATAATCTAAAAACCTCATTTCTTACCCCAATTACCGACTCCGTCACTTGTGGAAACGTTTTGTTTAATAGTTGTAGCCCGATGTTCTTGTTCTCACTTTGGTGAGAAGCGAACATTACTAATCTGTAAGCATAACATGCTTCTTTATGTTGCATGTTAGCCGCTTTTTCTAAATCACGAAGTCCAATATTCGGATATATTGAGTCAAAATAATTTCTTAACCCGTTGCGTAAAATAGCATTTGGGTTCCCCGCAATATATGCGTCAAAGTAAACACATCGTAACTTATGGGTTTCCCAATGTGATATCCCCCATCTTTCAAACGAAAGTCTCTTATAAACCAAGACATTCTTGGAACGTTCTTCGAATGTCTTACAAACTGATCTCGCCTTAAATAGTTGTGCCGAAGAATTCTGGCCGACTCTAGACAAGATTTCATCAATCATGTCTCCGGGTAGGTCTCTTAAAATATTGGGTTGTCTATCCATTTTGTGTTTTTAAACTGTAAAATAGACAAGAGTTAGTTTCATAAAAAAATACTTATTAATACAAGCAATTTTTACATATATCATAAAGCATAAGAACACTATATTACATATATTACACCACACGAATACAACTATCTTATTCCGACTCGCTCGTTTCTTCTTCTTCGGTTTTGGTTCGTTTTGCCAAGTTTCTAGGGATATATGATGTTCCCCTAATACGAGCCGTCGTTGTCCACATTGGTTTAGAAAAACCTGGTGGTTTAGAGGTTCCCGGGTCATTGTTACAACTTAAGGACTTCGGGGGTTGACGATACATATAAAGTTCATCGGAGTTGGAATTATATTTCTCTATTTTTATGCCCTTTCCCTTATTATTTTCTTTTGCCTTTTTAAATTCAGTTGGGGTAATTTCTATAACATCATCGGAATTCTCGTCGGAATCCGATTCATCGGAGAATTGGTAATCCTCCCAATATTTTGCTTCCTTGGCGGAAACACCATTGACCATAATTAACTTTGGTCGGTTGGTTGAGGATTTTCTTTTACTTAACCGTTTTATTATTTCCCCCACCGGTTCTATTTCTTCATTCGGTTCCGATTCTTCTTCCGGTTCCGATTCTTCTTCCGGTTCCGACTCTTCTTCCGGTTCCTCTTCGGGAACTTGTGAATCAGTCCACAAATCATTCCAATTTACATTTGACTCTTCATTATTATTAGGTGAGTCAATGGGACTTGTTCTAGAGGTAGACATCTATCACATAATATCAAACACGTTAAGAGATTAATATATCACATAATATTCATATGTTAAAAATATATAGTTTCCAACAAAAATGTTAAGCAATCATTTTTAAAGAAAACACGGTCGAAGTCCAGACTCACTAATGCATCCTAACAAACTCGATAAGACACACTAATGCAAATTTTCTGGTTCTCTAAGACCAACGCTCGGATACCAACTGAAATGTCCCGTTCTTATTGATTAAAAACGTTCCATATTAATTGATTTCGTTGCGAGGTTTTGACCTCTATATGAGACGTTTTTCAAAGACTGCATTCATTTTAAAACAAACCATAACCTTTATTTCATCAATAAAGGTTTAAAAAGCTTTACGTAGATTATCAAATAATGATAATCTAAAATATCCTGTTTACACACGACCATTACATAATGGTTTACAATACAAATATGTTACATCGAAATCAGTTTCTTGAATGCAGTTTTTACACAATATCATACAAATATGGACTCCAAATCTTGTCCTTATTTTAGTATGCAACAGCGGAAGCTCTTAATATTCACCTGAGAATAAACATGCTTTAAACGTCAACAAAAATGTTGGTGAGTTATAGGTTTAACCTATATATATCAAATCGTAACAATAGACCACAAGATTTCATATTTCAATACACATCCCATACATAGAGATAAAAATCATTCATATGGTGAACACCTGGTAACCGACAATAACAAGATGCATATATAAGAATATCCCCATCATTCCGGGACACCCTTCGGATATGATATAAATTTTGAAGTACTAAAGCATCCGGTACTTTGGATGGGGTTTGTTAGGCCCAATAGATCTATCTTTAGGATTCGCGTCAATTAGGGTGTCTGTTCCCTAATTCTTAGATTACCAGACTTAATAAAAAGGGGCATATTCGATTTCGATAATTCAACCATAGAATGTAGTTTCACGTACTTGTGTCTATTTTGTAAATCATTTATAAAACCTGCATGTATTCTCATCCCAAAAATATTAGATTTTAAAAGTGGGACTATAACTCACTTTCACAGATTTTTACTTCGTCGGGAAGTAAGACTTGGCCACTGGTTGATTCACGAACCTATAACAATATATACATATATATCAAAGTATGTTCAAAATATATTTACAACACTTTTAATATATTTTGATGTTTTAAGTTTATTAAGTCAGCTGTCCTCGTTAGTAACCTACAACTAGTTGTCCACAGTTAGATGTACAGAAATAAATCGATAAATATTATCTTGAATCAATCCACGACCCAGTGTATACGTATCTCAGTATTGATCACAACTCAAACTATATATTTTTTGGAATCAACCTCAACCCTGTATAGCTAACTCCAACATTCACATATAGAGTGTCTATGGTTGTTCCGAAATATATATAGATGTGTCGACATGATAGGTCGAAACATTGTATACGTGTCTATGGTATCTCAAGATTACATAATATACAATACAAGTTGATTAAGTTATGGTTGGAATAGATTTGTTACCAATTTTCACGTAGCTAAAATGAGAAAAATTATCCAATCTTGTTTTACCCATAACTTCTTCATTTTAAATCCGTTTTGAGTGAATCAAATTGCTATGATTTCATATTGAACTCTATTTTATGAATCTAAACATAAAAAGTATAGGTTTATAGTCGGAAAAATAAGTTACAAGTCGTTTTTGTAAAGGTAGTCATTTCAGTCGAAAGAACGACGTCTAGATGACCATTTTAGAAAACATACTTCCACTTTGAGTTTAACCATAATTTTTGGATATAGTTTCATGTTCATAATAAAAATCATTTTCTCAGAATAACAACTTTTAAATCAAAGTTTATCATAGTTTTTAATTAACTAACCCAAAACAGCCCGCGGTGTTACTACGACGTCGTAAATCCGGTTTTACGGTGTTTTTCGTGTTTCCAGGTTTTAAATCATTAAGTTAGCATATAATATAGATATAGAACATGTGTTTAGTTGATTTTAAAAGTCAAGTTAGAAGGATTAACTTTTGTTTGCGAACAAGTTTAGAATTAACTAAACTATGTTCTAGTGATTACAAGTTTAAACCTTCGAATAAGATAGCTTTATATGTATGAATCGAATGATGTTATGAACATCATTACTACCTTAATTTCCTTGGATAAACCTACTGGAAAATAGAAATATGGATCTAGCTTCAATGGATCCTTGGATGGCTCGAAGTTCTTGAAGTAGAATCATGACACGAAAACAAGTTCAAGTAAGATCATCACTTGAAATAAGATTGTTATAGTTATAGAAATTGAACCAAAGTTTGAATATG
The DNA here is from genome assembly GCF_046630445.1 of Rutidosis leptorrhynchoides. Taxonomy (NCBI): domain Eukaryota; kingdom Viridiplantae; phylum Streptophyta; class Magnoliopsida; order Asterales; family Asteraceae; genus Rutidosis; species Rutidosis leptorrhynchoides. The sequence goes on from NC_092336.1 coordinate 637,654,427, forward strand.
ATTATTACCTTGTATTAGAATGATAACCTACTGTAAGAAACAAAGATTTCTTGAGGTTGGATGATCACCTTACAAGATTGGAAGTGAGCTAGCAAACTTGAAAGTATTCTTGATTTTATGAAACTAGAACTTTTGGAATTTATGAAGAACACTTAGAACTTGAAGATAGAACTTGAGAGAGATCAATTAGATGAAGAAAATTGAAGAATGAAAGTGTTTGTAGGTGTTTTTGGTCGTTGGTGTATGGATTAGATATAAAGGATATGTAATTTTGTTTTCATGTAAATAAGTCATGAATGATTACTCATATTTTTGTAATTTTATGAGATATTTCATGCTAGTTGCCAAATGATGGTTCCCACATGTGTTAGGTGACTCACATGGGCTGCTAAGAGCTGATCATTGGAGTGTATATACCAATAGTACATACATCTAAAAGCTGTGTATTGTACGAGTACGAATACGGGTGCATACGAGTAGAATTGTTGATGAAACTGAACGAGGATGTAATTGTAAGCATTTTTGTTAAGTAGAAGTATTTTGATAAGTGTATTGAAGTCTTTAAAAAGTGTATAAATACATATTAAAACACTACATGTATATACATTTTAACTGAGTCGTTAAGTCATCGTTAGTCGTTACATGTAAATGTTGTTTTGAAACCTTTAGGTTAACGATCTTGTTAAATGTTGTTAACCCAATGTTTATAATATCAAAAGAGATTTTAAATTATTATATTATCATGATATTATGATGTACGAATATCTCTTAATATGATATATATACATTAAATGTCGTTACAACGATAATCGTTACATATATGTCTCGCTTCAAAATCATTAAGTTAGTAGTCTTGTTTTTACATATGTAGTTCATTGTTAATATACTTAATGATATGTTTACTTATCATAATATAATGTTAACTATATATATAACCATATATATGTCATCATATAGTTTTTACAAGTTTTAACGTTCGTGAATCACCGGTCAACTTGGGTGGTCAATTGTCTATATGAAACATATTTCAATTAATCAAGTCTTAACAAGTTTGATTGCTTAACATGTTGGAAACATTTAATCATGTAAATATCAATCTCAATTAATATATATAAACATGGAAAAGTTCGGGTCACTACATCTCATGCCACAGCAGCCGCTATGGTGAGTCTGTTAATGATGTCCCATATACCTTTAACTTTGAAAGATGTCAATTTTAACCTAATTCCATCAACAATGCAGTTCACCAATTCCATTTCACTTCTTCTTTTCCTTTTGAAAATTTTGAAATTCCTCTCATGCCACAGCAGCAACTATGGTGAGTCTGTTATATCTGATTTCTAAAAGGATATGCAGATAGTTTATGAATAATGCCCTGAATAGTTGCAGGACGCCTTTTAAACAAAAGACATTGCTTTACATCATTCCAAACTTTAGCTGAATATTCACATTCAAAGAACAAATGTTTGATAGAATCCTCCACCTTTCCACATAGTGCACATTTGAAACTCTTAGTAGGGTACCATTTCATAAGCTTATCTTGAGTTGTAAGCCTTTCACAAACTGCCAACCAAAGAATGAAAGCATGTTTGGGATTAGCCTGTGGATACCACACTACATGATGCCATGGTACAGAATTAGTAGTAGTCTTTAGATCATCCCATGCTTGACTGGTAGTATAACTCACAATAGCCCCTTTATTGGTAATCCATTTGATTACACCTGCATCATCTTCAAAAACATGATCTTTAATTCTTGATCTCAAAGCTAAAAGCTTTCTCCAACCTCAACTATCATTTTGCTTTTCTTCAACATTCCATATAGACTTTCCCTTTTATTTCACCAAGTTCACCCAATTATTGAAATGTCCCGTTCTTATTGATTAAAAACGTTCCATATTAATTGATTTCGTTGCGAGGTTTTGACCTCTATATGAGACGTTTTTCAAAGACTGCATTCCTTTTTAAAACAAACCATAACCTTTATTTCATAAATAAAGGTTTAAAAAGCTTTACGTAGATTATCAAATAATGATAATCTAAAATATCCTGTTTACACACGACCATTACATAATGGTTTACAATACAAATATGTTACATCGAAATCAGTTTCTTGAATGCAGTTTTTACACAATATCATACAAACATGGACTCCAAATCTTGTCCTTATTTTAGTATGCAACAGCGGAAGCTCTTAATATTCACCTGAGAATAAACATGCTTTAAACGTCAACAAAAATGTTGGTGAGTTATAGGTTTAACCTATATATATCAAATCGTAACAATAGACCACAAGATTTCATATTTCAATACACATCCCATACATAGAGATAAAAATCATTCATATGGTGAACACCTGGTAACCGACATTAACAAGATGCATATATAAGAATATCCCCATCATTCCGGGACACCCTTCGGATATGATATAAATTTCGAAGTACTAAAGCATCCGGTACTTTGGATGGGGTTTGTTAGGCCCAATAGATCTATCTTTAGGATTCGCGTCAATTAGGGTGTCTGTTCCCTAATTCATAGATTACCAGACTTAATAAAAAGGGGCATATTCGATTTCGATAATTCAACCATAGAATGTAGTTTCACGTACTTGTGTCTATTTTGTAAATCATTTATAAAACCTGCATGTATTCTCATCCCAAAAATATTAGATTTTAAAAGTGGGACTATAACTCACTTTCACAGATTTTTACTTCGTCGGGAAGTAAGACTTGGCCACTGGTTGATTCACCAACCTATAACAATATATACATATATATATTAAAGTATGTTCAAAATATATTTACAACACTTTTAATATATTTTGATGTTTTAAGTTTATTAAGTCAGCTGTCCTCGTTAGTAACCTATAACTAGTTGTCCACAGTTAGATGTACAGAAATAAATCGATAAATATTATCTTGAATCAATCCACGACCCAGTGTATACGTATCTCAGTATTGATCACAACTCAAACTATATATATTTTGGAATCAACCTCAACCCTGTATAGCTAACTCCAACATTCACATATAGAGTGTCTATGGTTGTTCCGAAATATATATAGATGTGTCGACATGATAGGTCGAAACATTGTATACGTGTCTATGGTATCTCAAGATTACATAATATACAATACAAGTTGATTAAGTTATGGTTGGAATAGATTTGTTACCAATTTTCACGTAGCTAAAATGAGAAAAATTATCCAATCTTGTTTTACCCATAACTTCTTCATTTTAAATCCGTTTTGAGTGAATCAAATTGCTATGGTTTCATATTGAACTCTATTTTATGAATCTAAACAGAAAAAGTATAGGTTTATAGTCGGAAAAATAAGTTACAAGTCGTTTTTGTAAAGGTAGTCATTTCAGTCGAAAGAACGACGTCTAGATGACCATTTTAGAAAACATACTTCCACTTTAAGTTTAACCATAATTTTTGGATATAGTTTCATGTTCATAATAAAAATCATTTTCTCAGAATAACAACTTTTAAATCAAAGTTTATCATAGTTTTTAATTAACTAACCCAAAACAGCCCGCGGTGTTACTACGACGGCGTAAATCCGGTTTTACGGTGTTTTTCGTGTTTCCAGGTTTTAAATCATTAAGTTAGCATATCATATAGATATAGAACATGTGTTTAGTTGATTTTAAAAGTCAAGTTAGAAGGATTAACTTTTGTTTGCGAACAAGTTTAGAATTAACTAAACTATGTTCTAGTGATTACAAGTTTAAACCTTCGAATAAGATAGCTTTATATGTATGAATCGAATGATGTTATGAACATCATTACTACCTTAATTTCCTTGGATAAACCTACTGGAAAAGATAAAAATGGATCTAGCTTCAATGGATCCTTGGATGGCTCGAAGTTCTTGAAGCAGAATCATGACACGAAAACAAGTTCAAGTAAGATCATCACTTAAAATAAGATTGTTATAGTTATAGAAATTGAACCAAAGTTTGAATATGATTATTACCTTGTATTAGAATGATAACCTACTGTAAGAAACAAAGATTTCTTGAGGTTGGATGATCACCTTACAAGATTGGAAGTGAGCTAGCAAACTTGAAAGTATTCTTGATTTTATGAAACTAGAACTTTTGGAATTTATGAAGAACACTTAGAACTTGAAGATAGAACTTGAGAGAGATCAATTAGATGAAGAAAATTGAAGAATGAAAGTGTTTGTAAGTGTTTTTGGTCGTTGGTGTATGGATTAGATATAAAGGATATGTAATTTTGTTTTCATGTAAATAAGTCATGAATGATTACTCATATTTTTGTAATTTTATGAGATATTTCATGCTAGTTGCCAAATGATGGTTCCCACATGTGTTAGGTGACTCACATGGGCTGCTAAGAGCTGATCATTGGAGTGTATATACCAATAGTTCATACATCTAAAAGCTGTGTATTGTACGAGTACGAATACGGGTGCATACGAGTAGAATTGTTGATGAAACTGAACGAGGATGTAATTGTAAGCATTTTTGTTAAGTAGAAGTATTTTGATAAGTGTCTTGAAGTCTTTCAAAAGTGTATGAATACATATTAAAACACTACATGTATATACATTTTAACTGAGTCGTTAAGTCATCGTTAGTCGTTACATGTAAATATTGTTTTGAAACCTTTAGGTTAACGATCTTGTTGAATGTTGTTAACCCATTGTTTATTATAACAAATGAGATATTAAATTGTTATATTATCATGATATTATGATATATAATATATCTCAGTATGATGTATATACAGTTAAATGTCGTTACAACGATAATCGTTACATATATGTCTCGTTTCGAAATCATTAAGTTAGTAGTCTTATTTTTACATATGTATTTCATTGTTAATACACTTAATAATATATTTACTTATCATTTAATATAATTAACCAAGTGTATCAATATCTTAATATGATTCATATGTACCTAGTAAGACGTTGTTATAACGATAATCGTTATATATATCGTTTTCGAGTTTCTTAAATTAATAGTCTCATTTTTATGTATATAACTCATTGTTAAAATACCTAATGAGATACATACTTATAATAAAAACATGTTAACTATATATATAACCATATATATGTCATCGTATAGTTTTTACAAGTTTTAACGTTCGTGAATCACCGGTCAACTTGGGTGGTCAATTGTCTATATGAAACATATTTCAATTAATCAAGTCTTAACAAGTTTGATTGCTTAACATGTTGGAAACATTTAATCATGTAAATATCAATCTTAATTAATATATATATATATAAACATGGAAAAGTTCGGGTCACTACAGTACCTACCCGTTAAATAAATTTCGTCCCGAAATTTTTAAGCTGTTGAAGGTGTTGACGAATCTTCTGGAAATAGATGCGGGTATTTCTTCTTCATCTGATCTTCACGCTCCCAGGTGAACTCGGGTCCTCTACGAGCATTCCATCGAACCTTAACAATTGGTATCTTGTTTTGCTTAAGTCTTTTAACCTCACGATCCATTATTTCGACGGGTTCTTCGATGAATTGAAGTTTTTCGTTGATTTGGATTTCATCTAACGGAATAGTGAGATCTTCTTTAGCAAAACATTTCTTCAAATTCGAGACGTGGAAAGTGTTATGTACAGCCGCGAGTTGTTGAGGTAACTCAAGTCTGTAAGCTACTGGTCCGACACGATCAATAATCTTGAATGGTCCAATATACCTTGGATTTAATTTCCCTCGTTTACCAAATCGAACAACGCCTTTCCAAGGTGCAACTTTAAGCATGACCATCTCTCCAATTTCAAATTCTATATCTTTTCTTTTAATGTCAGCGTAGCTCTTTTGTCGACTTTGGGCGGTTTTCAACCGTTGTTGAATTTGGATGATCTTCTCGGTAGTTTCTTGTATAATCTCCGGACCCGTAATCTGTCTATCCCCCACTTCACTCCAACAAATCGGAGACCTGCACTTTCTACCATAAAGTGCTTCAAACGGCGCCATCTCAATGCTTGAATGGTAGCTGTTGTTGTAGGAAAATTCTGCTAACGGTAGATGTCGATCCCAACTGTTTCCGAAATCAATAACACATGCTCGTAGCATGTCTTCAAGCGTTTGTATCGTCCTTTCGCTCTGCCCATCAGTTTGTGGATGATAGGCAGTACTCATGTCTAGACGAGTTCCTAATGCTTGCTGTAATGTCTGCCAGAATCTTGAAATAAATCTGCCATCCCTATCAGAGATAATAGAGATTGGTATTCCATGTCTGGAGATGACTTCCTTCAAATACAGTCGTGCTAACTTCTCCATCTTGTCATCTTCTCTTATTGGCAAGAAGTGTGCTGATTTGGTGAGACGATCAACTATTACCCAAATAGTATCAAAACCACTTGCAGTCCTTGGTAATTTAGTGATGAAATCCATTGTAATGTTTTCCCATTTCCATTCCGGGATTTCGGGTTGTTGAAGTAGACCTGATGGTTTCTGATGCTCAGCTTTGACCTTAGAACACGTCAAACATTCTCCTACGTATTTAGCAACATCGGCTTTCATACCCGGCCACCAAAAATGTTTCTTGAGATCCTTGTACATCTTCCCCGTTCCAGGATGTATTGAGTATCTGGTTTTATGAGCTTCTCTAAGTACCATTTCTCTCATATCTCCAAATTTTGGTACCCAAATCCTTTCAGCCCTATACCGGGTTCCGTCTTCCCGAATATTAAGATGCTTCTCCGATCCTTTGGGTATTTCATCCTTTAAATTTCCCTCTTTTAAAACTCCTTGTTGCGCCTCCTTTATTTGAGTAGTAATGTTATTATGAATCATTATATTCATAGATTTTACTCGAATGGGTTCTCTGTCCTTCCTGCTCAAGGCATCGGCTACCACATTTGCCTTCCCCGGGTGGTAACGAATCTCAAAGTCGTAATCATTCAATAATTCAATCCACCTACGCTGCCTCATATTCAGTTGTTTCTGATTAAATATGTGTTGAAGACTTTTGTGGTCGGTATATATAATACTTTTGACCCCATATAAGTAGTGCCTCCAAGTCTTTAATGCAAAAACAACCGCGCCTAATTCCAAATCATGCGTCGTATAATTTTGTTCGTGAATCTTCAATTGTCTAGACGCATAAGCAATCACCTTCGTTCGTTGCATTAATACACAACCGAGACCTTGCTTTGATGCATCACAATAAATCACAAAATCATCATTCCCTTCAGGCAATGACAATATAGGTGCCGTAGTTAGCTTTTTCTTCAATAACTGAAACGCTTTCTCTTGTTCATCATTCCATTCAAATTTCTTCCCTTTATGCGTTAATGCAGTCAAGGGTTTTGCTATTCTGGAAAAGTCTTGGATGAACCTTCTGTAGTAACCAGCTAGTCCTAAAAACTGGCGTATGTGTTTCGGAGTTTTCGGGGTTTCCCACTTTTCAACAGTTTCTATCTTTGCCGGATCCACCTTAATACCTTCTTTGTTCACTATGTGACCGAGGAATTGAACTTCTTCCAACCAAAATGCACACTTTGAAAACTTAGCGTACAATTCTTCCTTCCTCAATACTTCTAACACCTTTCTCAAATGTTCACCGTGTTCTTGGTCATTCTTTGAGTAAATAAGTATGTCATCAATGAAAACAATGACAAACTTGTCAAGGTATGGTCCACACACTCGGTTCATAAGGTCCATGAACACAGCTGGTGCATTAGTTAAACCAAACGGCATGACCATAAACTCGTAATGACCGTAACGTGTTCTGAAAGCAGTCTTTGGAATATCATCTTCTTTCACCCGCATTTGATGATACCCGGAACGTAAGTCAATCTTTGAATAAACAGACGAGCCTTGTAGTTGATCAAATAAGTCGTCGATTCTCGGTAGTGGGTAGCGGTTCTTGATGGTAAGTTTGTTCAACTCTCGGTAGTCGATACACAACCTGAATGTACCATCTTTCTTCTTGACAAACAAAACAGGAGCTCCCCACGGTGATGTGCTTGGTCGAATGAAACCACGCTCTAAAAGTTCTTGTAATTGGCTTTGCAGTTCTTTCATCTCGCTGGGTGCGAGTCTGTAAGGAGCACGAGCTATTGGTGCAGCTCCTGGTACAAGATCTATTTGAAATTCAACGGATCGATGTGGGGGTAATCCCGGTAATTCTTTCGAAAATACATCGGGAAATTCTTTTGCGACGGGAACATCATTGATGCTCTTTTCTTCAGTTTGTACTTTCTCGACGTGTGCTAGAACAGCATAGCAACCTTTTCTTATTAGTTTTTGTGCCTTCAAATTACTAATAAGATGTAGCTTCGTGTTGCCCTTTTCTCCGTACACCATTAAGGGTTTTCCTTTTTCTCGTATAATGCGAATTGCATTTTTGTAACAAACGATCTCCGCTTTCACTTCTTTCAACCAGTCCATACCGATTATCACATCAAAACTCCCTAACTCTACTGGTATCAAATCAATCTTAAATGTTTCGCTAACCAGTTTAATTTCTCGATTCCGACATATATTATCTGCTGAAATTAATTTACCATTTGCTAATTCGAGTAAAAATTTACTATCCAAAGGCGTCAATGGACAACTTAATTTATCACAAAAATCTCTACTCATATAGCTTCTATCCGCACCCGAATCAAATAAAACGTAAGCAGATTTATTGTCAATAAGAAACGTACCCGTAACAAGCTCCGGGTCTTCCTGTGCCTCTGCCGCATTAATATTGAAAACTCTTCCACGGCCTTGTCCATTCGTGTTCTCCTGGTTCGGGCAATTTCTAATAATGTGGCCCGGTTTTCCACATTTATAACAAACTACATTGGCATAACTTGCTCCGACACTACTTGCTCCGCCATTACTCGTTCCGACACCATTTGTTCCTTTCGTTCTATTAACCCCTGGTCCGTAGACCTCACACTTCGCCGCGCTATGACCATTTCTTTTACACTTGTTGCAAAATTTGGTGCAGAACCCCGAGTGATTCTTTTCACACCTTTGGCATAGCTGCTTCTGATTGTTGTTGTTGTTGCGGTTATTATTGTTGTTGGGATGATTGTTGTAGTTGTTGTTGTTGTTGTTGTTGTTGTTGTTGTTGTTGTTGTTGTTGGGCCGTTTGTTGTAGTTGCGATTGATGTTGCGATTGTTGGGATAATTGTTGCGATTATTGTTGTAATTGCTGTTGCTGTTGTATTGGTGATTCTTATCACCGTTTTCCTCCCACTTTCTTTTGACTTGCTTCACATTGGCCTCTTCAGCAGTCTGTTCTTTAATTCTTTCTTCAATTTGGTTCACGAGTTTGTGAGCCATTCTACATGCCTGTTGTATGGAGGCGGGCTCGTGTGAACTTATATCTTCTTGGATTCTTTCCGGTAATCCTTTCACAAACGCGTCGATCTTCTCTTCCTCATCTTCGAATGCTCCCGGACACAATAGGCACAATTCTGTGAATCGTCTTTCGTACGTGGTAATATCAAATCCTTGGGTTCGTAACCCTCTAAGTTCTGTCTTGAGCTTATTGACCTCGGTTCTGGGACGGTACTTCTCGTTCATCAAGTGCTTGAATGCTGACCACGGTAGTGCGTACGCATCGTCTTGTCCCACTTGCTCTAGATAGGTATTCCACCATGTTAACGCAGAACCTGTGAAGGTATGCGTAGCGTACTTCACTTTGTCCTCTTCAGTACACTTACTTATGGCAAACACCGATTCGACCTTCTCGGTCCACCGTTTCAATCCGATCGGTCCTTCGGTTCCATCAAATTCCAAAGGTTTGCAGGCAGTGAATTCTTTGTAGGTGCATCCTACACGATTTCCTGTACTGCTAGATCCAAGGTTATTGTTGGTATGTAGCGCAGCCTGTACTGCGGCTATGTTTGAAGCTAGAAAAGTACGGAATTCCTCTTCATTCATATTCACGGTGTGTCGAGTAGTCGGTGCCATTTCCTTCAAAATAGTTAAATGGAACAAGTTAATCATACAGAATATTAAGAGTAGTTAATAGTATTTCGTAGCATAATATGAACTCATTTATAAAAGCTTTTTCTTCATATTAGCGTTTTATAAGTTTAAATTCGGGTAGTACCTACCCGTTAAGTTCATACTTAGTAGCTAATATACAATTCAACTACTACAATTCTATATGAAAAACTGATTATAATAATATTTCGCGTTCAAACTTTTATACAATATTTTACAAACTTACAATACCACTTATTTTACATAAAGCATGAAATATAGCACACAATAACTTTGATACAAGATAGTTGTGAAGACAATTCTAGCTAGTACACAAGTCGTTCAGCAAAGGCAATAAAGACACGTAATTCATACGTCCAGAAACAAGTCATGCATTCTGGTTTTACTAGGACTACTTCCCATCCTTGGTCTTGTGCAACATAACCATTATGGCCGTTGATAAGACAGCGTGTTGTAGCGTTATCAAAGGGACGAGGGTTACGTAATGTCCAACAGTCCCGTAATAATCTAAAAACCTCATTTCTTACCCCAATTACCGACTCCGTCACTTGTGGAAACGTTTTGTTTAATAGTTGTAGCCCGATGTTCTTGTTCTCACTTTGGTGAGAAGCGAACATTACTAATCCGTAAGTATAACATGCTTCTTTATGTTGCATGTTAGCCGCTTTTTCTAAATCACGAAGTCCAATATTCGGATATATTGAGTCAAAATAATTTCTTAACCCGTTGCGTAAAATAGCATTTGGGTTCCCCGCAATATATGCGTCAAAGTAAACACATCGTAACTTATGGGTTTCCCAATGTGATATCCCCCATCTTTCAAACGAAAGTCTCTTATAAACCAAGACATTCTTGGAACGTTCTTCGAATGTCTTACAAACTGATCTCGCCTTAAATAGTTGTGCCGAAGAATTCTGGCCGACTCTAGACAAGATTTCATCAATCATGTCTCCGGGTAGGTCTCTTAAAATATTGGGTTGTCTATCCATTTTGTGTTTTTAAACTGTAAAATAGACAAGAGTTAGATTCATAAAAAAAATACTTATTAATACAAGCAATTTTTACATATATCATAAAGCATAAGAACACTATATTACATATATTACACCACACGAATACAACTATCTTATTCCGACTCGCTCGTTTCTTCTTCTTCGGTTTTGGTTCGTTTTGCCAAGTTTCTAGGGATATATGATGTTCCCCTAATACGAGCCGTCGTTGTCCGCATTGGTTTAGAAAAACCTGGTGGTTTAGAGGTTCCCGGGTCATTGTTACAACTTAAGGACTTCGGGGGTTGACGATACATATAAAGTTCATCGGGGTTGGAATTAGATTTCTCTATTTTTATGCCCTTTCCCTTATTATTTTCTTTTGCCTTTTTAAATTCAGTTGGGGTAATTTCTATAACATCATCGGAATTCTCGTCGGAATCCGATTCATCGGAGAATTGGTAATCCTCCCAATATTTTGCTTCCTTGGCGGAAACACCATTGACCATAATTAACTTTGGTCGGTTGGTTGAGGATTTTCTTTTACTTAACCGTTTTATTATTTCCCCCACCGGTTCTATTTCTTCATCCGGTTCCGATTCTTCTTCCGGTTCCGATTCTTCTTCCGGTTCCGACTCTTCTTCCGGTTCTTCTTCGGGAACTTGTGAATCAGTCCATAAATCATTCCAATTTACATTTGACTCTTCATTATTATTAGGTGAGTCAATGGAACTTGTTCTAGAGGTAGACATCTATCACATAATATCAAACACGTTAAGAGATTAATATATCACATAATATTCATATGTTAAAAATATATAGTTTCCAACAAAAATGTTAAGCAATCATTTTTAAAGAAAACACGGTCGAAGTCCAGACTCACTAATGCATCCTAACAAACTCGATAAGACACACTAATGCAAATTTTCTGGTTCTCTAAGACCAACGCTCGGATACCAACTGAAATGTCCCGTTCTTATTGATTAAAAACGTTCCATATTAATTGATTTCGTTGCGAGGTTTTGACCTCTATATGAGACGTTTTTCAAAGACTGCATTCCTTTTTAAAACAAACCATAACCTTTATTTCATAAATAAAGGTTTAAAAAGCTTTACGTAGATTATCAAATAATGATAATCTAAAATATCCTGTTTACACACGACCATTACATAATGGTTTACAATACAAATATGTTACATCGAAATCAGTTTCTTGAATGCAGTTTTTACACAATATCATACAAACATGGACTCCAAATCTTGTCCTTATTTTAGTATGCAACAGCGGAAGCTCTTAATATTCACCTGAGAATAAACATGCTTTAAACGTCAACAAAAATGTTGGTGAGTTATAGGTTTAACCTATATATATCAAATCGTAACAATAGACCACAAGATTTCATATTTCAATACACATCCCATACATAGAGATAAAAATCATTCATATGGTGAACACCTGGTAACCGACATTAACAAGATGCATATATAAGAATATCCCCATCATTCCGGGACACCCTTCGGATATGATATAAATTTCGAAGTACTAAAGCATCCGGTACTTTGGATGGGGTTTGTTAGGCCCAATAGATCTATCTTTAGGATTCGCGTCAATTAGGGTGTCTGTTCCCTAATTCATAGATTACCAGACTTAATAAAAAGGGGCATATTCGATTTCGATAATTCAACCATAGAATGTAGTTTCACGTACTTGTGTCTATTTTGTAAATCATTTATAAAACCTGCATGTATTCTCATCCCAAAAATATTAGATTTTAAAAGTGGGACTATAACTCACTTTCACAGATTTTTACTTCGTCGGGAAGTAAGACTTGGCCACTGGTTGATTCACCAACCTATAACAATATATACATATATATATTAAAGTATGTTCAAAATATATTTACAACACTTTTAATATATTTTGATGTTTTAAGTTTATTAAGTCAGCTGTCCTCGTTAGTAACCTATAACTAGTTGTCCACAGTTAGATGTACAGAAATAAATCGATAAATATTATCTTGAATCAATCCACGACCCAGTGTATACGTATCTCAGTATTGATCACAACTCAAACTATATATATTTTGGAATCAACCTCAACCCTGTATAGCTAACTCCAACATTCACATATAGAGTGTCTATGGTTGTTCCGAAATATATATAGATGTGTCGACATGATAGGTCGAAACATTGTATACGTGTCTATGGTATCTCAAGATTACATAATATACAATACAAGTTGATTAAGTTATGGTTGGAATAGATTTGTTACCAATTTTCACGTAGCTAAAATGAGAAAAATTATCCAATCTTGTTTTACCCATAACTTCTTCATTTTAAATCCGTTTTGAGTGAATCAAATTGCTATGGTTTCATATTGAACTCTATTTTATGAATCTAAACAGAAAAAGTATAGGTTTATAGTCGGAAAAATAAGTTACAAGTCGTTTTTGTAAAGGTAGTCATTTCAGTCGAAAGAACGACGTCTAGATGACCATTTTAGAAAACATACTTCCACTTTAAGTTTAACCATAATTTTTGGATATAGTTTCATGTTCATAATAAAAATCATTTTCTCAGAATAACAACTTTTAAATCAAAGTTTATCATAGTTTTTAATTAACTAACCCAAAACAGCCCGCGGTGTTACTACGACGGCGTAAATCCGGTTTTACGGTGTTTTTCGTGTTTCCAGGTTTTAAATCATTAAGTTAGCATATCATATAGATATAGAACATGTGTTTAGTTGATTTTAAAAGTCAAGTTAGAAGGATTAACTTTTGTTTGCGAACAAGTTTAGAATTAACTAAACTATGTTCTAGTGATTACAAGTTTAAACCTTCGAATAAGATAGCTTTATATGTATGAATCGAATGATGTTATGAACATCATTACTACCTTAATTTCCTTGGATAAACCTACTGGAAAAGATAAAAATGGATCTAGCTTCAATGGATCCTTGGATGGCTCGAAGTTCTTGAAGCAGAATCATGACACGAAAACAAGTTCAAGTAAGATCATCACTTAAAATAAGATTGTTATAGTTATAGAAATTGAACCAAAGTTTGAATATGATTATTACCTTGTATTAGAATGATAACCTACTGTAAGAAACAAAGATTTCTTGAGGTTGGATGATCACCTTACAAGATTGGAAGTGAGCTAGCAAACTTGAAAGTATTCTTGATTTTATGAAACTAGAACTTTTGGAATTTATGAAGAACACTTAGAACTTGAAGATAGAACTTGAGAGAGATCAATTAGATGAAGAAAATTGAAGAATGAAAGTGTTTGTAAGTGTTTTTGGTCGTTGGTGTATGGATTAGATATAAAGGATATGTAATTTTGTTTTCATGTAAATAAGTCATGAATGATTACTCATATTTTTGTAATTTTATGAGATATTTCATGCTAGTTGCCAAATGATGGTTCCCACATGTGTTAGGTGACTCACATGGGATGCTAAGAGCTGATCATTGGAGTGTATATACCAATAGTTCATACATCTAAAAGCTGTGTATTGTACGAGTACGAATACGGGTGCATACGAGTAGAATTGTTGATGAAACTGAACGAGGATGTAATTGTAAGCATTTTTGTTAAGTAGAAGTATTTTGATAAGTGTCTTGAAGTCTTTCAAAAGTGTATGAATACATATTAAAACACTACATGTATATACATTTTAACTGAGTCGTTAAGTCATCGTTAGTCGTTACATGTAAATATTGTTTTGAAACCTTTAGGTTAACGATCTTGTTGAATGTTGTTAACCCATTGTTTATTATAACAAATGAGATATTAAATTGTTATATTATCATGATATTATGATATATAATATATCTCAGTATGATGTATATACAGTTAAATGTCGTTACAACGATAATCGTTACATATATGTCTCGTTTCGAAATCATTAAGTTAGTAGTCTTATTTTTACATATGTATTTCATTGTTAATACACTTAATAATATATTTACTTATCATTTAACATAATTAACCAAGTGTATCAATATCTTAATATGATTCATATGTACCTAGTAAGACGTTGTTATAACGATAATCGTTATATATATCGTTTTCGAGTTTCTTAAATTAATAGTCTCATTTTTATGTATATAACTCATTGTTAAAATACCTAATGAGATACATACTTATAATAAAAACATGTTAACTATATATATAACCATATATATGTCATCGTATAGTTTTTACAAGTTTTAACGTTCGTGAATCACCGGTCAACTTGGGTGGTCAATTGTCTATATGAAACATATTTCAATTAATCAAGTCTTAACAAGTTTGATTGCTTAACATGTTGGAAACATTTAATCATGTAAATATCAATCTTAATTAATATATATATATATATATAAACATGGAAAAGTTCGGGTCACTACAATTATACCATAAAGAATTCTTCTTTTCAACAATTTTCCATACTTATTTGATCAATAGCACATCATTCCATTCTTGTAATGGTTTCAATCCAAGGCCCCCTTGACTTTTAGGAGTGCATATCACTTTCCATGAGACTTTTGCTTTCCCTCTAATAGATTCACCATGATTCCACAAAAACTCTTTATAACCCTTTCAATCTCTTTTACCACAATACTAGGAAGCTTATATACATATGCCCAATATATATGCATAGATGATAAGACAGATGCAATTAGCTGTAATCTTCCTGCATAAGAAAGATGTTTTGTCTTCCAGTTATCAATTCTCTGCATAACTTTATCAATAATCTCTTTGCAATCTGTCACCCTAAGCCTCTTTGCCAATAATGGAACACCAAGGTATTTTACAGGTAATTTCCCCACTGTGAAAGGTAATAACTGGATGATTTCATTTTGCAGGCCCAAATTAACACTGCCATAAAATATGGTGCTCTTGTTTATGTTGGGAAACAATCTAGACACTGAGCTAATGTCACACCCTCAAATAGGGCTGGGGGTAAATATGACATTTCAATATCATCACACAAGTATATAAGCGAGAACGACTCTAAATGAGACGTTTTATAAAAACAAAATTTGAATTTGCGGCGGAAACGTAATAATGTTTTACATAGTAAAATAAATAACAAATGTTTAACAAATGCTAAGATATAAATATGTGGACTTCAATGCATCAGCTAGCAAGGCAACATAGGGCAGCACATAAGCTAATCTTCACCTGAGACAAACATGCTTAAAATGTCAACACAATGGTTGAGTGAACATCATAGGTTTATATAATCAATAAAGTTTTAGACCACAAGATTTAATTCAAAACATCAAAATATCAATATGCCATGAGTTATAATATCGAGCTAAACATAAACCCCTGACACTGCGCGTGTGTCGGTAATCATTATTTTGTACCCCCTTGACGATCGGTCAATGGGTAGAGACGTCACTCTCAATAGGCCTACTCATAATAATTAAGCTTGCAACATTTCAATTCCAGCAATTAACGATATTATGGTGGGGATTTGCATGTAAGAATACAAGTTAACAATAGTCTCATGAAGTTGCATATCAAAAAGTTTAGGCACTTGTGTCTAAATTGTAAATCATTTCAAAAGCAAGCATGTGTCTCACCCGAAGATTTATAAAATACATTAAAATATGTAAAAGCGGGGCTATGAAGTTCACCTTAGAATAGCACGGTGAAAGATGAAGAAAATTCCACGAACGAAATGAACGAGAGTATATGACCAGGTCTTCAACCTAGAGATATATTGACTTAATCAGAAATTTGTCCATATGACAAATGAATATCTGATATCGGCTAAAAAGTCACATTTTCACACTGGTATTAAGGCCCAAAAACAAGAAATATTCGAAATTTATCGGCAAAATACCTACTTCATCGGTTATAATTGAAGAACAAGTAATTACGAAGACGGTGCAAAAAGAATCAAGAGAAACGGAGGTAAAACGAAGAATCTAGAGCGAAAACGGTAAAAGACAAGAAATCAAGTTACGATCCAGGAAATCAGGCTGACCAGACAAGCCAAACGGCTTGCCTGGCTCAGAAACGGCCTGCCAAACGGCAAGGGTAAACGGCCCTTGCAAACGGACTGGCTTGGCAAACGGCCTGCCAGCCGTTTGCAGGGAAATTTTTAGTTTATTTAAAGGGCATTTGTCATTCATTCCAACACACACTTCAATTCACTTCTTTCTCTCTCTTATATAATATCAGTCATACTTTCAAGGTCTTTGACTCCGTGCGGGAAACCTAGTACCCAGAGAAGAACGCCGAAGATTGTATTAGGAGCGGTCTGGAGTCTTGAAGTTGTCACTTTTGTATTCAGAACTCGTTTAATCTACTGGTACTTCTATCCCTTTGTCTTTATATAATGTCTTTCATTATTATGCTTTGTGATATTGTTGCCATGATTAGCGAGTAGTTATGTTTAGTGTATGTTATGACGTAATCAGTTATAATGCCGAAATTATATTATGGCTTGTGTATGTTGTCAAAATGCTCTCCAATTATGCTTTGAACTCAATCGCTTTTCCAACTAATAAAACATAGTTATTGGCTCTGTTATTGGGAAGTCGCGAACCCCGATTCAGAGTACACTATCTGTGTCACCCCTTGGTAAGAGAAGTCTGTCGGATACAACATGAGTTTGACTGAGGCACACCTGTTGTAGTAAGTCCACCGAGCCTTGGTGTGATGACCCGGGAATTTCCGACCAAATTTAAACTTAATCTTTATATATTTCCGACACGATAAGTAAAGTCTGTAATATTGAGTCACAAATATTTCAAACTGTTTTATATATTCGTTTGACTTTAGACTATTCTCGACGATTCACGAACAATTATTTGTAAATAGATAACATATATTTATATTTAAATAGGTATTTATAATTTGAAACATAATTTAACATATTATATAGTATGATTATTAGGATTTATATTGTAAAATAAATAAAGTAAAATGCGATTAATGAAAACTATAAATATATAGATATATGTATAAATATGTAAATAAATATTACTTGTATATATATAAAGCTATATTAATTCTATTTGTTTAAAAATATATAATATAATTGTTTTTGTATTTAACTTTGCTATTTGAAAACTGTCTATATATAGAAAGGGAATATGATTGATTTCGAGCTTAAATAGTAAATGTCAGTACAAATCGGTTGACATTTCGCCAGCGTTCATATAGTTCTAATATGTGTTTAAAAAGATTGAAAATAAAAATTGAACTGTAAATTGATTACGAAGATTTTAGGTTTGATAAAAATATTTTTACCCTTTTAAGTTTAAATATTTGTACTCCGTATATATTAATTGGAACATAAAATAAATATTTATCGAACATTTTTAATCAGGTTTCAATCAGATAATGAGTGAAATAATTAAATATATTTAATCTAAAAATTTGGGATTTTTATGACACTTTTTATTTCGTAACTGTTTAGCAATGGACATAATACACCTATCCTCGATCAACTGTCGGCAGAGGATAACTCTTGTGATACTGTGTAGTAATTTAATCATTCCACTTGTAATGTTTTATTTTATTATTATTATTATTATTAATATTATATATTATATATAATACATATTATATATCTATATATATGTAATATATGTATATGTATACCGTAAGAGAGGGAGAAGAGAGACTTGCCACCACCGTCGACCACCGCCTGCCACCATGGCACCATCCCACAGCCATCACCACCACAACATCCCCTACTCTCTCTCTAACTCACCATATTTTTCCCTCTTCCATTTGATAACAACTAGCGATATTTTTTTTTCTGTGTAAGATCACTAAAGTAAACTCTACTGCTACCACTTTGTTGTTGATGAACCCCGAACAAGATCATCACCAACAAACCACCACCTGCAACTTGAAAGTTCTTCGACTGCTGCTGCCATTTTTCCTATTTTTTTTTACCAAACAGCCCAACCCTTAAACCACCATCGAAACCTCCTCACCAACCTGCTGCTCGTCTTCGTTTTACAACACAACCATCACCATTAAAACCACCATCACTGCAACTGCTAAGCTGCACGAAAACTATCATGTTTCTGTTTGAAACCCGTCGTCAACCTCCACCACCAAACCCACTGTAAAAACTGCAACTGCTAGTTCCTATTTTCTGTTTCTGTTTCAATCGAAGAACACCATTAAACCACCACAGGCTACTGCTACTGCATACTACTTTTGCTTCTGTTTCAACCGTCGTAAACCATCACCCAGACCCACCTGCTGCTGCTGTGCTGCTCTTTTATTGCTGCTACTGTTTTTGTGGTAACGATGATGATGATACATAGGTTATAACGATGGTGTTGAGGTGATGATATTGATATGATGAGGGAGGTTGATGATAAAGATGGGATAATGATGATGACGGATGGAGGAGACGATGAACAGTGATGGTTATGATGATGGTGATGATGCCGAGTTATGATGATTATGATGATGGTGATGATGCCGAGTTATGATGATGGTGATGATGCCGAGTTATGATGATTATGATGATGGTGATGATGCCGAGTTATGATGATGGTGATGATGCCGAGTTATGATGATTATGATGATGGTGATGATGCCAAGTTATGATGATGATGATGATGATGCCAAGATATGATGATGATGATGATGTCGAGATGTGATGATAATGATAATGAAACTTGAAAATGATAATGATAATGGTATATCTTTTACTATTATTATTATTATTATTATGATTATTATTATGATTATTATTATTTTATCATAACTATTATTAATATTTTTTTTATGATTATGAATTGAGTATGATGATGACGATAATGAAGATCGTGATGATCATGGACGATGGTGATGATGAAGGACGATTATGATCGATGATGTTTAGGAGGGTATAACTCTCATTATCACAATTTTTATTATTGTTATTGTTATTATTATTATTCCTATTAATTTTATTATTGTAGTATTAAGATTATTATTAATTGTGTTATTATTGGTGTTATAAGCATTATTATTTGGTATTATTATTATAGACATTATAGTTATTATTATTACTAATATTATATTATTACTAATATTATTATTTTTATTACTAAAAATATTAAAAATTATCATTTCAGTAAAGTTATCATTATTATTATTATTAATATTATTCAAGGTATTATTTAAATTATCATTTTTCTATCATTATTATTAAAAGTATCATTTTTATCATTATTATTATCATAATTATAATAATTATTATTATTATTAATATTATTCAAGGTATTATTTAAATTATCATTTTTCTATCATTATTATTAAAAGTATCATTTTTATCATTATTATTATCATAATTATTATTATTATTATTATTATTATTATTATTATTATTATTATTATTATTATTATTATTATTATTATTATTATTATTAATATTATTCAAGGTATTATTTATATTATCATTTTTCTATCATTATTATTAAAAGTATCATTTTTATCATTATTATTATCATAATTATTATTATTATTATTATTATTATTATTATTATTATTATTATTATTATTATTATTATTATTATTATTATTATTATTATTATTATTATTAATATTATTCAAGGTATTATTTAAATTATCATTTTTCTATCATTATTATTAAAAGTATCATTTTTATCATTATTATTAAAAGTATCATTTTTATCATTATTATTATCATCATTATTATTATTATTATTATTATTATTATTATTATTATTATTATTATTATTATTATTATTATTATTATTATTATTATTATTATTATTATTATTATTATAGAATGAAACACCTTTTATCTACTATTATCAATATTATTTTATCGAATAACTGTTAGTTATATAAAATCCTATTTACTACATATAACATAACTATATTAATACTTTTTGTATTAAATATTAATAAATGTAACTAATTAGGTTATTAATGAAAAACGTAACTAAAGTAACAATTAATATAATTATAATACATAATTTGTTCGATTACCATTATATGTGTTAATATATATATATAAATGATATAGGTTCGTGAATCCGTGGCCAACCCTGCATTGTTCAGTTGTTTAATGTCGTTATATGTATTTTTACTACAAAATACATTAGGTGAGTTTCATTTGCTCGCTTTTTAAATGCTTTTGCAATATATTTTTTTGGGACTGAGAATACATGCGCTGCTTTTATAAATGCTTTACGAAATAGACACAAGTGATCGAAACTACATTCTATGGCTGGATTATTAAACCGAATATGCCCCTTTTTAGTCTGGTAATCTAAGAATTAGGGAACAGACACCCTAACTGACGCGAATCCTAAAGATAGATCTATCGGGCCCAACAAGCCCCATCCAAAGTACCGGATGCTTTAGTACTTCGAAATTTATATCATGTCCGAAGGAGGATCCCGGAATGATGGGGATATTCTAATATGCATATTGTTAAGGTCGGTTACCAGGTGTTCAATCCATATGAATGATATTTTTGTCTCTATGCATGGGACGTATATTTATGAGAAAATGAAAATCTCGTGGTCTATTAAAATGATGGAAATGATTATTTATGTTAAACTAATGAACTCACCAACCTTTTGGTTGACACTTTAAAGCATGTTCATTCTCAGGTACGAAAGAAATCTTCTGCTGTGCATTTGCTCATCTTAAAGATATTATTTGGAGTCATTCATGACATATTTCAAAAGACGTTGCATTCGAGTCGTTGAGTTCATCAAGATTATTATTAAGTCAATTATAGTAAGATATATTACGAAATGGTATGCATGTTGTCAACTTTCGATGTAATGAAAGATTGTCTTTTCAAAAACGAATGCAATATTTGTAAAATGTATCATATATAGGTCAAGTACCTCGCGATGTAATCAACTGTTGTGATTCATTTATAATTGATATGGACTTCGTCCGGATGGATTAGGACGGGTCCTTTCACTTGGATTCCAACTAAGGACTCTTTCGTAGTGAAACATCTGACTAGACCCCTAGTACATTGTCGGTCCTAGACCATGCTAGTGTAGTCACCAAGCATATAAACTTCGTACGTGCACGCTGAAGCACAACGGTTGTTGTAAGCTGTACCTCTACTAAGTAAGGCCATGGAACACGGTTAGTGTTGACTAGTACACTTAACCATAACGCGGTCTCAAGCATTGCACCCCGCTTGAGGGATTCTTGGTTAATTAAGGAACTGTTTGTTCGAACACATAAAGGATTAGACCGTTAGGATAACTGAACGTATTCATGGAAGTCAGCCTTACTTGGCCATGGTGTTCTTTATGGTTGAACTCTTTTAAGGGCCTAACTATCTTTTAAACCAATCATTAACGAAAGCATCGAGGCACATCGCGTCTCTCGAATATGGAAAACCATGTATTCTATTATACTTAAGAGTACACTATCTATGTCACCCCTTGGTAAGAGAAGTCTGTCGGATACAACGTGAGTTTGACTGAGGCACACTGGTTGTAGTAAGTCCACCGAGCCTTGGATTCCAACTAAGGACTCTTTCGTAGTGAAACATCTGACTAGACCCTAGTACATTGTCGGTCCTAGACCATACTAGTGTAGTCACCAAGCATATAAACTTCATACGTGCACGCTGAAGCACAACGGTTGTTGTAAGCTGTACCTCTGCTAAGTAAGGCCATGGAACACGGTTAGTGTTGACTAGTACACTTCACCATAACGCGGTCTCGAGCATTGCACCCCGCTTGAGGGATTCTTGGTTAATTAAGGAACTATTTGTTCGAACACATAAAGGATTGGACCGTTAGAATAACTGAATGTATTCATGGAAGCCAGCCTGACTTGGCCATGGTGTTCTTTATGGTTGAACTCTTTTAAGGGCCTAACTATCTTTTAAACCAATCAATAACGAAAGCATCGAGTCACATCGCGTCTCTCGAATATGGAAAACCATGTATTCTATTATACTTAAGAAAGTTTAGACCATTTCGGAATGTTAATACGTCACCCAACCGAGTCGCTCAATTGGATGAGCCGTCTGAAGGTGTATGCCTGTAGTCAGACTGCACGGGCGTTGGGGGTAAGGGACGTTGCTGTCTATTCAGAATCTTCAAGCCTATCGCATTAACCAGTGACATGTCTTATGACAGGGGCGTTTAAGACTAGTGTAGTGAATACAAGGTCACTGCCTATCCATGAGTCAGCATTCCATAATACCGGCAAAGTAACTGATGAAATCATAGCATGCATTTGTTTTAGCCTTATCTGAATTACAAATTTTATCGTATTTACTTTACTTTACTTACTTAATCTAGAAAACCCAAAATTAGGTAATCACCCACTACTCCTGCATCTTAGAATTATCTTAATTTTTAGATATAGGTTCGATTCTTCTGATATCTCAAAAATACGACTCTAGGTCATACTTCCCTTACTCATAATAAGGAGTAGTAAGATTTAGGCCCCGCTAAATATAAATTTAAAACTAATATCCCTCTTTGATAGTCAGAGCTGACGTGTTGCGACCTAACGACACCGCAAAAATAAAACTGTTTGTTTTGGCCATATCAATATCCTAAGTAAACTTAGAGTGATTTACAAGTGTTTGCGTGTCTACCATAATCAAGTTTAGACCTTGTACAACCTTCGCAAACCTCGATGCTATCAAATAAGTCCGGAATGACCAGATGTAACCGGGGGCCAGGACTCTTGATCAGAAACTATGTCATGACATCCGAGATCCACAACCTTATCCCATAATGGCAACCTAGACATCATTCACTTACGACCGTAAATAGCGGTGAAGTTTGTATAAGTCGTACTTTCATCGGTATGATTATAGTATTCACTTGTTGTGTGTGTATATAAATACAACACTTAATAAATTACTTGTACATACAATTATAGTTCAAGTTATATATATATATATATATATATATATATATATATATATATATATATATATATATATATATATATATATATATATATATAATATAAATATATATAAAATAAGTATTTAATTATCATTTTTATTTATTATATATTAATTAGTTGCTTATATTATATTATATAATAATTGTTATATTATATTAAATATGTATATGTTAATCACGTATATAAATATTTTCCTTTTTATTCTATTTTATTAATACATAACTATTATTGTTATATTGTATATATTATATATATTATATTTAATTAGTTATCTAGTATTATACTTTAATTGAATTTGTTATATATATATATATATATATATATATATATATATATATATATATATATATATATATATATATATATATATATAAGTTTATTATATATTATAGGTTATATAAATAATTATTATCTAATATATAATATTAATATTCATTATTAATTATTTACCTCTGATATAATTATTAATGTGTATATATATATATATATATATATATATATATATATATATATATATATATATATTATACTTTAATTGTATTTGTTATATATATATATATATATATATATATATATATATATATATATATATATATATATATATATATATATATATATATAAGTTTATTATATATTATAGGTTATATAAATAATTATTATCTAATATATAATATTAATATTCATTATTAATTATTTACCTCTGATATAATTATTAATGTATATATATATTATTTATATATATATATATATATATATATATATATATAAATATATAAAATAAGTATTTAATTATCATTTTTATTTATTATATATTAATTAGTTGCTTATATTATATTATATAATAATTGTTATATTATATTAAATATGTATATGTTAATCACGTATATAAATATTTTCCTTTTTATTCTATTTTATTAATACATAACTATTATTGTTATATTGTATATATTATATATATTATATTTAATTAGTTATCTAGTATTATACTTTAATTGTATTTGTTATATATATATATATATATATATATATATATATATATATATATATATATATATATATATATATATATATATATATATATATATATATATATATATATATATATATATATAAGTTTATTATATATTATAGGTTATATAAATAATTATTATCTAATATATAATATTAATATTCATTATTAATTATTTACCTCTGATATAATTATTAATGTGTATATATATATATATATGTATATATATATATATATATAGATATATATATTATACTTTAATTGTATTTGTTATATATATATATATATATATATATATATATATATATATATAAGTTTATTATATATTATAGGTTATATAAATAATTATTATCTAATATATAATATTAATATTCATTATTAATTATTTACCTCTGATATAATTATTAATGTATATATATATTATTTATATATATATATATATATATATATATATATATATATATATATATATATATATATATATATATATATATATATATATATATATATATAACATAAATTCATGATAAATTATAAAAATATCCAACAAATATGATTAAAATATTTACATATCTTTCACAGCTATTATATGTTCATAAAAATATCATAAAAATTATTCATCTTAATCTTATATTTATTTTATATTTATCTTGTTATCTATTTATGGTATGTACATAATAGAATCTAAATTAACAAATAAATACTAATTTGACCCAATAAATTAAGTTTTTAATTTTTACAGGTTTAATAAAGTTGTACAAACTCATAAAAATTATATATATATATATTTTATCACAGTTGTATACATTTATTACGAATTTTGTAATATTTAACTAGATAATACAAAAATAGTTATAAATAATATTCCAAAAATTTCAAAAATTATTTTTACATGTTCCTTAACAGTTATAATTAGTTTCCACATGATTCCTACTGATCATAATATTTTATACCAAATAAATCTATTTTATACATATATACATATCGATTTCAACATAAAATATATAATAAATATTTATAACAGTAAATAATTTAGGGTTTTAAATCTAGAATTCTTCTTATATCAGTAGGATGCTACAAAAAATTTTGTTCCAATTTTTGAATTCGTTTGCTATTTTTTATTATTTTTGTTTATATAAACCCTAGCCGAAAGACATAATTAAAATAAATACATAATTAATCATATAAATTAATTTTTCGACTTTAATAACTTTTATAACATTAATAGAACTTGGGAAAATTGTTTTTACGAATTTGTATACACTATATCTATTTAAATTGATATTTATACATACATACATATATATATATATATATATATATATATATATATATATATATATATATATATATATATATATATATATATATATATATATATATATATATATATATATACCGATCGCATATATACATAAACAGTTTCAGTTTTTATTACTTTAAAAATACAAAAACAAATTGAAAATTTATAGAACAAATTTTTCTTAATTCTATAATTCGTAATAGTAATTACCATAATTTATATATATTTTATTTAGTTGTATTATATTTATTATATTTAATAAAAGTTATCGGATAAAAAAATAAAAAGAAATCGAAAAAATAAAAAGAAAAAGAAAGAGAGCTTAAAAAATATTTTTAGGGTTTGAGAGCACTCCAGGGATTTTGTAAAACAAATATGAGGCTAAAGCATGTATTTATAGGATAAAAATACTTGAAGAGAAAGAAATCACAATTTGAGTACAAATACAATTCAATTTCCTTTTTATAAAATTATTTTTTTTTTTAAATTTCGACCAGCCCTTAATTAGAAGAGAAATTTTTTTTTATTAATTTAATAGAACATTCTAGAATTATATTTTGTATTTATCTTCTTTTTCCTTTTAAATTTTAAATACCGATATATATATATATATATATATATATATATATATATATATATATATATATATATATATATATATATATATATATATTAAATCCTTTTTTTATTTATATAAATAATTTTACTAGTTAACCTTATCATTGAATTTATTTAATTATTACATTATACTTTTATATTTTGCATAAGTACACATTTATATATATACTCATATATTATTTAATCGTATTAATATATATATATATATATATATATATATATATATATATATATATATATATATATATATATATATATATATATATATATTAATTGATTATAATAGTAATAATAAATATTTAGGGTTAGGGTTTAGGTTATTAAATACGATCATTTAATACAAGTATTAATTAAGGTTCATTAATCGTAAGCGAATAACAACCCTAAATCGAATACACAGAATAACAAATGAAAACTCTAAGGGCATTTTGGTCATTTCAGAATAGAAAAATCAGGGTTGTTATAGCTAAACTCATCAAGGCCTTGTTTGATAACTCTAACAGATTCCACATCAGCATGACATAGAACAAGGAGATCATCAGCAAAACATACATGAGTAAGCTTCATGCTTTTACATCCTACATGATACTTAAACATAGGATTGAATTTAATTCTAAAAGCAAGAATCAAGCTAAGTACTTCAATAACAAGAGTGAATAAGTAAGGTGACATGAGATCACCTTGCCTCAAACCCCTTCCACCACTAAAGAATCCTTTAATCTCATTGTTAATGCAGACAGAAAATTTGGTTGTAGAGACACACTTCAGAATCCACTAAAGAATTCTTTTATGGCCCTGCACATATCATCTCCCATAATCTCCCATGCTTTTTTGAAAAATTGTGAAGTGTATCCATCTGGACCAACAGCTTTATCACTATCTATATCAAAAATGACCTCTTTTATCTCCTCATTAGTGACCTCAACCACCATTTCATTAGCTTTAGATTCATCAAGGGTTGTAGAAAAAATCTCTCCCACTTCATCTATGGGTCTGACAGAATCTGTTTTCCCCAAGAAGTTTTGAAAATGATTTACAAATTCATCTGCAACCTCATCCCCAAAAAATCTAGTACCACTTTCATTGCAAATGCTTTCAACTCTTGATTTTTGTTTCCTACTTTTTAAATTTTTTTGAAAGTACTTAGTATTCTTGTGCCCTTCACTTAACCACTTTATTTTTGCTTTCTGCTACAGGATTAGGAATTCATCATGTTTTGCAGCCTCATAATCAACAAGTAACTTGATTGTATCTTCTCTTAAGGTGGCATTGTGAGGATCCACATCAATTTGAGCCTGACAATTCTTTAATTCCTGCTTTAGATGCTTCACCTTTTCAAAAGTATTCCCATCAGACCAGCTTAACTTTATTAACTCTTTTTTAAGCCATTTAATTTCTTTAGAAGACAGAACATAGCACACCGTACATGCTGATCCTTCCATCCCTTTTCAACAATAGGCATAAATTCTTATTTATCAGAAATGAAGTTCATAAATCTGAAAGATTTATGTGACGCCTTAAAACCGAAAAGCAAAAGTTTTTTTTTTATTTTTTTAAACATGAATCTGTCCCAGTCATATGGCGCGGCACGCCAATTCCTTGCGCGGCGCGCGCTAACACCACATCTGATGCTCAATACTGATTCAACATTCGGGATTCAAAATACGTTATATGGTGCAGCGCGCCAATTCCTTGCAAGGCGCGCAATAGAGCAGGATCTGATTCTGCAGCTTCGACAATAAGTCTTGCCCCAAAAACCATTCATTTCACAAACACTACAAAGTATCTGATCATTCCAGCTGTTTAAGTATTTTACATTCAAATGACTAATACATAACATTAATGTAAACATTCATGACAACTTTTAACTTGCAAAACATTTACCAAAAACACTTTTAACAAACTAGCGTCACACAAGCGGTTCTACTCCTTAGCCTACGCCGATGCTCCTCTACTCCTTAGCTATCGCCTTACCTTCTCGATTTTTGCTTGATCCTACAAAACATACATTCATAACAACATAAGCTTAAGCTTAGTGAGTTAATGGGCGTAAAAAGGGAAATCATCAAAATGATGTAACCCTAAGGTTACATTCATGCATTCTCATTTCATTCATACTTTTTCAATTAGACTTATACTTTGTATCATTACATCTAACACATCTCGCGAGAATTCGTACATCATCCTCTTGCACGGGTGCAATCCGGATGTGTCGATTTACCTTGGCACACATTGTCACAAAACGCATAATCCTCTCAGGAAAAGCCCCTTTTAGTGACACTTAACAACTTAGCTATACAAGTGCTAATTCTCTCGGAAGTAGCCCCTTGATTTCTAATTACATTTCCTACATACAAATGTGTAATCCTCACGGGATTAGCCTCGTATCTACCTTCTTAACTCTAACTACAAGTACTTATCTCGAAATTAGTCACTTGCCTTACTTTTCAAACTTCGATAACAAGTGCATAATTCTCTCGGATTTAGCCCCTTGTTTAACTTAAGCTAAACATTAAGCTAGATGTTTTCTAGCTACCCGTTGACCCGTCCAAATTACCCCAAATAACTCACCTTGGCCTTGAATTACTTCCTTAATGCCTCCAATTTCCTTGCCTTGATTAGCACCTAAGTCATTATGCTAATCTCATCAATTCATGCTCTAAAAAAATAACTAAATCAATTACATTCATTAACTTAAGACACTTTATCTTAAAATTTCAACCCATATAATTCATGGTACTTGACACATTACACATGCACCTCGAATTCTATAAACATATCTCTTAAGTTGATTGTGACATTTACACAAACACCTTATGTGCAAGAACAAGATTAAGCATGTAGTCACTAGTTAATCTTCTTATTCATTCCACAATATCAATTATCAACATTTATAACAATAAAAACCCTAATTATCATAAACTTGTTCTTGAACCAACTCAACAATGCATCAACATTTGCAAGTCATCTATACTACTTAACACAACACAAAAGAACTTGCAATTCATAATTAATTAAACTCAAAGAGTTAGGGTTTCTTACAAATTGATGAGGGTTAAGAAGATAATAGATGCAAGACTTTAATCTCTTTGTTTAGATCACTCTTTATTGAACATGCACATGAGACTTTAATCCCTTCAAGATCCTTAGCAACAAAACCTAGTTGAGAGTTTAGAGAGTGAAGTGTTGAAAGTGAGAAAATGATTCTGGAACACTCAACCAGCTTTTAAACCCGACGTTTTCATTTTTGGTTCTCAATTTACAAAACTTAACCAAAACAGCCCCTGATGTTTTAGGGTTGCTGCGCGCCGCGCAGCATAATGGCGCAACGCGCCATTAAGCTGAAACTGGGCTGTCACAACTCTCCCCCTCTTGGATTGTTCGCGTCCTCGCGAACCATTCTTGATACAATGCGGGGAAGAACTTAAGTACCCAGTCCTCAGGTTCCCATGTACACTCAGAACCTCTCCTATATTCCCATTGAATCTTTAACATAGTTACCGTTTTATTTCTTAAATGCTTAACCTTTTGATCTAAAATCCCTACCGGTCTCTCGACATACCTTATTTTCTCATCAATTTCAATTTCATCAAGTGGCACATGCATCGTTTCATCCGCTAAACACTTTCTCAATTGGGACACATGAAAGGTGTTATGAATTCCACTTAATCCTTCGGGCAAAGCCAACCGATATGCCCCTTTCCCGACTTTCGCAATAATTTCAAACGGCCCTACATATCTTGGACATAATTTTCCTCTTTTCCTAAAACGGATAATACATTTCCATGGAGATACTTTAAGCAATACTATATCACCGACTTGAAATTCGAGTGGTTTTCTCCTTCTATACGCATATGACTTTTGTCGATCTAGGGCCATTTTTAACCTTTCTCAAATTCTCTCTATCATTTTCGTCGTTTGAAGCACTATCTCAGTGCTTCCTATTTCCTTTTGACCAACTTCACCCCAAAATATCGGGGTTCTACACTTTCTTCCATAAAACAACTCATACGATGGCATACCAATCGAAGCATGATAACTATTATTATACGCAAATTCCACTAATGGCAAGTGAGTATCCCAACTTCCACTAAAATCTATAAAACATGCGCGTAACATATCTTCCAATGTTCGGATGGTCCGCTCACTTTGGCCATCCGTGTGAGGGTGAAAAGCGGTACTCATGTGTAGTTTTGTACCCATTTCTCTTTTAAATTTCCTCCAAAATCGTGAGGTGAATCGAGTATCTCGATCCGACACAATGGACACGGTACCTCATGACTTGCAACGACTTCTTGAATATACAACTTAGACAATGTTTCCGAAGACGAAGCTTCCTTAATTGGAAAGAATAGTGCACTTTTGGTAAACCGATTGACTATCACCCATATAGCATCATAATGTCGTGGGGTTTTTGGAGTTTCGTTATAAGATCCATGGTAATTTCTTCCCATTTCCATACCGGAACTTCTAATGGTTGAAGCATACCACTCGGCATTTGATGATCGGCTTTCACTTGAAGACAAGTAAGGCACTTATGCACATACTTCACAACATCTCTTTTCATACCCGGCCACCAATAGTCTCTTTTTAAATCTTTATACATTTTTATGGCACCGGAATGAATCGAATACTTAGACTTATGCACCATATCAAGGAGTTCATTGCGCACATCATTTTGCAATGGCACCCATATTCTACCATATCGTAAACTCAAACCTCTTGAATATTTCTCAAGGTGGTCTACTTGACCCTTAATTCTCTCTTTTCTCACGTTTTCAGGCAATAATGCTATCCATTGGGCTTCTTGGATTCGTTGGAATATTTGCAGAGTTACAACCATAGCCAAGCTTTTTACTCTCAAAACATGATGGTTTTCCTTTCTACTTAGTGCGACGGCCACCACGTTGGCCTTCCCCGGGTGATATAATATTTCACAATCATAATCCTTTTCCAAATCAAGCCATCTCCTTTGTCAGTTGTTTAAATCTCGTTGGTCGAAAAGGTTGATGTGTGCGAGGCGGTGTATAAAATAGTTATATTTTTACAAGGAAATACTATTAAATACGATACAATTTTACACAAGTGATTTACTTATTTATAGAGTGGATATACCTAAACCTTGCTACAACACTTATAGGCAGTGTACCTAATCATACAGTAGTGTAGTTTTTAGTAAGTCCGGTTCGTTCCACAGGGAGACTTAGCCAAGTTTAACGCTATATTTTTAACTTATGATTGTAAAAATACAAAAATATATATAAGTAGTATTATTATAAAAGGGGGTTTTTTACCGTTTAATGACCGGTTTGTCGATTTTAAAAACTTTAGTCGCAGTTAAAACCTAATGTAAAATATTAAAAATAAATATAACTTAATTTTAAGCGTAAAGTAAATAACGATAATGAAATTGCGATAAAAATGCGATAAATAAAATGACGGTAAATAAAATTGCGATAATTAAAAAGTACGATAATTAAAATGACAATAAATAAAAGTGCGATAATTAAGAGTGCAATTAAATATGAAATAAAGGCAATTAAATATGAAATAAAGGAATTATGCTTATTTAAACTTCCGTAATCATGATGTTTGACGTGTTGATTTTAGTTTATTCTCATGGGTTAATTGTCCTTTGTCCTAGATTATTTGATATGTCCATACGGATTTGTCCATAATAGTCCATCAGTCATAATCATAAAATGCGGAAGTCTTCGTCAAATTATTCTTATTCCCGAAGTCAAATATTCTAACTAATTGGGGATTCGAATTGTAACAAGGTCTTAATACTTTGTTTAATGAATACACCAGGTTATCGACTGCGTGTAGTCCAAGGTTTTACTATTTTGTTAACAATTACACCAATTACCTTTGAATGTAATCCACCCCTGTTTCAACAAGTCTATTAACTATTAATCCAGTTCCGTGTCTGGTAAAATGAACAATTATTGGTATTTATAGATATCCCGCCCACCGTACCCAGTCAAGCGTATGTGGTTATATATAAATACGTCAAATTATAAGTCTATATATTAAATCAACGAGATATCATTTAGTTAATATAAAACCCATTAATAGCCCATAGTCTAATTTCCACAAGTGTCGTTCTTTTATCCAAACCCCAATTATGATTCAAAGCCCAATTACCCAGTTTTAGTATTTAGCCCAACATCATGATTACTTCGGCATTAAATAAGCATAATAATAACTTAGCTACGAGACATTAATTTAAAAAGGTTGAACATAACTTACAATGATTAATAATAGCGTAGCGTTACACGGACAGAATTTCAACTTACACCCTTACAACATTCGCTAACATACCCTTATTATTAGAATTAAAATTAAAATTATAATATATATACATATATATATATATATATATATATATATATATATATATATATATATATATATATATATATATATATATATATATATATATATATATATATATATATATATATATATATATATATATATCGTTGAGTGATGGAAGAGAAAAAGATGTTTTAAACTGAGCCAAAACATGCGAAATTTATAGATGTGGCCTGCTACCTACTGCCATGCGATCGCATAGGATTTAGGCCTTCAGGCCATCCAATCGCATGGCCACTTTTTCCAGCTCACATGATTTGTTTCCTAGCTTTGCCGACGATTTTAAATATAATATATAATATATAAATAATTTTAAGAATTATTTAAATATTATATTATATTCATGTGCATAGTTGACTTGTAATTTTTAGTCCGTTGCGTCGAGCGTTGAGAGTTGACTCTGGTCCCGGTTTCGGATTTTCGAATGTCCTTGCTTATAATTTAATATCTTGTACTTTGCGTTTCGCGTCTTGTACTCTTGTAATTTTGAGACGTTTCTCATCAATAATTTGAACCTCTTTGATTGTACTTTGTACTTTTGAGCTTTTTGGTCGTTTGCGTCTTCAATTCGTCGAATTTGTCTTTTGTCTTCACCTTTTATTATTTAAACGAATATCACTTGTAAATAGAACAATTGCAACTAAAAGCTTGTCTTTCTTGAGGGATAATGCTATGAAATATATGTTCGTTTTTTGCATTATCAAATATTCCCATACTTGAGCGTTGCTTGTCCTCAAGCAATATAGTCTTGAAATAAAAATACTAGAATCACTTCTTTATTCTTCACACTTTGTACATCAGTGATTTCTATACGGCGGTATGAACAATGGTAGTAACGATGTGGTTTACAGTCCCACATGACTATAAAAATTTAGATCCTTTAAGGAAATTGGATCTTTATGAAAACATTTGATCTTTTGAAAATTCAATCTAGCTTTTACCCTAGATAAGTTTTCCGGAATAACCCTTCACCGGTGTTTGCAAATTCTTTTTGTGGGTTTGGTGGGTTTCATATTTGAAAATTTTAGCTTAAAACTTGTGGTTTTGTGTCACCCACTTGCTAACCTTGTATTAGGAAAGCAACACGTCCAGTATACTTGCTCCATATATTACTTTTCGATAAACTACCGTCCGGTTGTAAAGGAAAGTGTTGAACAAGCAACTGTTAAGGTATTGTCCCCTGACATGCTTTTAATTATGGTCTATAACGTGTCGGATGCAATTACTATCCTTTGTAGGAGCAATAGTAAAGCTCACCCTATAGTTTTTCGGTCTGGCACAAGGTCCTGTCTTCGACCATGCTATGCAACCACCGTTCTTACGGTTGACACCCAATTTGGTTCAGGTGACCTAATGAATTCCAGGTGAATTCCTAGGATTTTACGTTCAATGGTAATGAACGCATTAAAAATGGATTTTCAGAAAACAAACCGGTTTGTAATTTGATCAAAATATTTTCTCGTTCAAGCTCGAGTTTAGATATTATCGAATTCCATGAGTTTGTAATTCTCAATCTTTAAAGTCAATCTCTAGGATTGAGTAATATCAGGCTTAAAAGCTGATTTTTAATCTTTAAGGAGATTATCCTTTTCTGGGGTCTGATTCATTAGTCTTATCAAGCTAATTTTCACGGCGTCCTCCCTATTTTACGAGACAGATCCTCTCATGGTTAGGATAAGTCTGACTACTTGGCAACCCTGT
This sequence comes from Rutidosis leptorrhynchoides, assembly GCF_046630445.1. Classification (NCBI taxonomy): domain Eukaryota; kingdom Viridiplantae; phylum Streptophyta; class Magnoliopsida; order Asterales; family Asteraceae; genus Rutidosis; species Rutidosis leptorrhynchoides. Next base: position 637,689,277 of record NC_092336.1, read on the forward strand.
TTGATGCTGAGATCCGTGGATTCCCTGCTGATTTTAGAGATGACTTTTCTAGATTTTTCGTCAACCTACAGCTGATCTGGCGACAACTTCCTGACCTAAATCAAGAAGCGCGTTTCTTTTTCATGAAGACTTTACTTCCTTTTAATGATGAAATTGATTCATCGTGTAGATCCATCTTTCTTTCAAATATCTTACAATTTACCGGGTAAAACGGTTAATTTTGTCCAAAACAAAAGTATCTTCAATTATTTGTACAAAAATATGTGATATATGTTTTTAAATAACTTGGTAAATTTTTCCCGCACTTGGCTTTTATTTTCCTTTTTATTGTCCTCTATTCCATTTTAAATGAATTCTAAAATTTTGGTTTGTTTCTCAATTTATGTCCTTTCTGAGGTAACAATAATTTCGGTGTTGACACCTAGTTTTATCGTTCATAAATATGTATAAACATGATTTTGAATTCATTTAATTGAAAATTTTGAAAAATTTTACTAGAATTGGGTAGTCAGTATATAAGACTAGGGCGGTTCTTTATTATCAGAGAGCACTAGATTTTAATACAACTACTGCGTTACTAGTATTTTTTTTTAATGGTAACCAAGTGTATAAGTTAAAATTTTAAAAATCCTAAATAATTTAACCCCTTTTCACACTTAAGATCTTGCAATGCCCTCATTTGCAAGAAATCAGTAACAATTTAAATTATTGAGGGTGATTGGTGTAGAAAAATGATTAAATTTTACCAAAGTTTCCAAACATATTGGCATTTGTTTGTTGAATGATAAATGGTGCACATCATTTATTCATTCCGTCTTGTTGTTACATAACTTTTGTTTTTCGTTTTGTCGTCAAAATCAGTAGCTTTTGCTGAACTTAATGTCAGTCTTTGAAAATGCGCTGTTTTACCCTGTTGTGTACAATTGACAATATACATACATACAAATATAAACATGCATGGTAATTTGAAATGGGACTTAAAATCCCACTTTCTAATCAAATATGAAATATTAGTACCAAATAATAAAAATATTAAACAATACATTAATGTATCACAATATCATATGTTTAAACATAAATAAATAGAAATAATAAAAAGATAAAAATCATAGAAATCACCAATAGGAACTATATCAATCTGGATAGGGGTTCCAGTTCATGTCGTCGTCCGGGTTCCATGGTTGGTGATAGGTGTACTGGTAGGCCTGGTTAGGGTCGTAGAGAGTATATGGTGGTCTCATCTCAGGCTGGTGTGGAGGATAGTAAGCGGGTCGGGTTGGGACGTAGTGATCCTGAGGTGACAGCCAGCTCATAATCTGACGCTGATGATAGTCCCATCTATCATGCTGTCATTGCCTGGAATGCTCGTAATCATTCCGGGCTTGCCACTGCTCCATCCGACTAAATCTCTCCCTGTTTGTCATATCTACCTCATCTACACGCTGGTAGACGTCAGTCATAGCCTCCCTAATGACATCCCTAATGTCATTTCCTCCATTTCCTCATCTGAAACTCTCTCTACCTGAGTATGACTACCTTCATAGGGTACTGTCTAGTTTTGTCTGCTCTTTAATACCTTAGCACCCTGATAGACCTTAATCCTAAAGGCTCAACCTGTTCCCTACATTCCAAAATTTGACCCCCTTGTTCCCTATCTACACCCAAATACTCTCCAATGAGAGTAATAAAAATACCTCCTCCTATAATCCCCCCTTCCTGTATTCCTTCCACCATTTTTGATAAATAAAAACCAACATAGTAGGGGATATTAACAAAGCTTCTTGGGTCTCGAATACACTTTAGGTAAAATAAATCATGTAAGGTCATTTTCTCCTTGTTGTGACCTCTCTGTGTAATCGAGTTAGCCAAAAATCTATGAATTATACGAAGCTCGGCTTTGTTAATATGTAAGTAGGAGTGTTTTCCTCCCAGCATAAAAACATTATAATCTGACATACGCCTCCAGACAGCGTTTGCGTCAAAATTCCTATCTACCCTTTCACCGCGATAAATCAAATTCATACATTTGGGTAGTAGTAATTCACTAGGAGTATATATCTGCAAAGCCCTGGCCATGTCCAGCATGGACATCCTGTACATCCTACGGCCAAGTATAAATCTAAGAAAAATTCTATCATCTAATCTATCTACATCCGCATTTAACGAAATAGTACTCATAAGCTCAATACACCATTCCTTATATACAGGTCTACGAATAGTGAATAGACGTTCCCAATCGTGAAAAAAAGAACTGCCATACCTTTGGATCAGATGCTCCCTAACTGAGTTAGCAAGTTGGACCCTTTTCAGAGGATCCCAATCGATTACCCTCGGCAATTCTACATTTTTCGGTATCAGTTTGAATTTGTTACTTTGATATGTCGGGTAATCTCTCCAGCTTCTATCGAATCTCAGATTAGGATGCAACGTGTGTTCAGGAATCGGTGGGTATTCTACTGGTGGATGTATCGAAAATACTATGAAGGCATCAACAAATTGTAGCGGATCATAATAAGGTACGTGTTGATCAGGTTGTTGTTGTGGTTCCTGTTGTTGCTCCGGTTCAGGTTCATATTGCATTTCTGGTTCAGGTTCTGGAGCAGGTCGTCTAGATGATGATGATGCACCTCCAGATTCAGTATATTTCTGCAAAACACATTAAACACGAAATTTGTGCATCCAAATATGCATTAGTGTTAGCAAGATAATAACTTAAAATAATCATAATGACATGTTTAATCAAAATTAAACTTATGCTCATTTTCACAATTTTATCAATTCTACACTTTTTCAAATAAGCATATATGAAAATGTATACAAAGTTCATAAGCATTTAACTCAAATAACATGTCAAAATAGTCATTACTAGCAATTAAACAAGTCTCAAATGGCATTTACATCAATCTAATCAAGTTCATGAATTTTAGACTTAAAAAGTCCACTTTAATCTTCAAAAATCATGTTTAGGATCAAAGTTTGGATCATTTAGCTATCTAAACATGTTACACTACTTAATTTAGCAATAATTCATGACAAAAATTGGCCATAACCTGTTTATATCAAAAAGCCCCAAATTGCTCAAGAACACAAACCCTAGATTTCTAAAATTTTTGAAGTTTTTGGCTTCAAATCATGTTAAATAGCATCAATCTAGGTTATACATGCATAAAATACTAACAATTTAACTCTAATTACACTAGAAATTAACAAAATTAAATTAGGTAAAATATTGATAAATATCACAAAAACTAGAAAATTTAAGAGTTTAGGGGTGTAATTTTTACCTTCTTGTTAAAAAAATCCGAACCTAGGCATGATTGCAGTGAAGTTTTGTGAGAAATTTGGTTGAATTTGGTGTTAAAATTGTGATTTTAGGGTGAATTGTGTGTGTGTGTTCGTGTGTTTTTGTGTGTGTTGGAGTGAGGCAGAGACAGGCGACTGGAATATTTGATCCTGTCCAGTTTTTTTTGGCCATGCGATTGCATGGCTTTGCTGTGCAAACCCCATGCGATCGCATGGGGTCAGATATTTTTTTTTTTTTTTTACGAAACCTTTACTAATAAAACATATAATTAATTAAAAATTAAAATTTTGTTTTTAGGATGAGGGCGTTTCGGAACGATGTCCTAGTCCGTCCCTCGACAAAATTTTAAAATTTGTCATTTTTTAAGCGCGGTTTTAAAAGTAAAGATTTTTGGGTTTTTTTTTTAAATATTTTTGGCATACTTTAATTCAATAAGATTAAAATTAATGATAATAAAAATTCTCGTCCCTCCCTTGGGTAGAGCAATTTCGGTTCAACGACCTAGTTTTCAACTCACGACGAATTTTAAAAATCAATTTTTAACTTAGTGGGTAAATAAAGTAAATTTTTGTTTTTAAATTCACACCAAACTTAAATTTAAAATGCATAAAATTAAAAATTCATATTTAAAATTTTAAAAATTCACACCAAACTAATATTATATTTTTATTTTTATACATACAAACTTATATTAAAAACATTAATTTTTCAAATATTTACAAACTTAAATATATATTGATTTTAAAAAGTTTACAATAATAATTTAATATTAATATATTAATTTTAAAAATAAGGTAAAAATAAAAATTAAAAATCTTTTTGGTCTTTTATCCCACTTTAATCAATCAAATATTATCAAAAATATACGACCCTCTTTTCGGTAAAGTAATTTCGGCTATATTACCTAGTTTTACTCCTGACGAATTTTTGAAATATTTTGGGTTGATTGATTAAAGATATTTATACCTTAAGAATAAACGGTAAATTTCGCAGTGATATAATAAATTTTTGTATGATATCAATAATTTCTGTCGCAAAACCTAATTTTATTGAGTGTCAATTTAATACTTTATAGCGAACGATTTAGCGTTTATTATCAAAAGGTTAAAAGCAATAAAATAAAAATAAAAACTGTACATACTTACCTGTGAGATAGAATTCTCAGTGACCTGCTTTAGCCCACTCATAAGATAGTCGGACTAATTGGTTTTCCATAGCTACATAGGCATAACCTCGAGCATTCAACGATTTTTCTTCGAAACATATGAACGGTCTTTCTCTGCATAAAGTAACGAACTCGGTATTGGAATATGTCTGATTCGTCGAGCATTTTTCTTCGTGTGACCATTTTCCGCATTTGTGACATCTTTCAAGGTGTCGTGCTCTTCTTTTCGCTGCTGATTTTGATTTTCCTTTACCAAAATGTAACTTATTATGATCGTTTCTGAGTTCTTTTCTTACTCCGTCCAATTTGGCTCTTATTACTGATACCAGGTCACTCGGGAGTGTGTCATTATTACGTTTAGTGATTAAAGCGTGTAGCATTAGACCATGGTTTAGATCAAAGGAATTCTTCATCTCGTAAAACCTAAAAAAAAAAAAAAATTCAGAATGGGGGGAGAAGACTAGTTCTTTAGGGTCTGCTAGGGAAAGACCATTCGGATTCCATTCTCGAGAACTACACGAAAACAGAATATCTAACTCTAACATAAATACATATTACCCTAAAAAGATTTGAACCTCCCCACACTTAGTTAGATGTGGTGTTGAAATTGTGATTAACTTCGTTTTCAATTGGACTATCAACAACTTGTATATCTTTGACTTTTACTTCAAGCCAATTGTTGATTTCCTCTGTAACTTTCACAAATTCAACTAACATTGCCTTTTCTTTTGGTGATAAATTGGATACTAATCTGTTACATAACTTAAAGTTTCCCTTAATCCTAGCATCGTGAATCCGTTTATAAAGTTTCTTCGTTGAACTGTTAAAAACGGGTTCATCTAATTTCGTATCATCAACGGTGTTCTTTGTGATCGGATCATCATTAAGTGTTTCTTCATCTTCCCTACACTTATACATTTTTATTGGTTTAACAGTTTTGGTTGGTGGAGATCTAAACTTTCGGTTCACAAAGGTGACCGATTTATCACCATCCCTAAGTGTCATTCTACCTTCTCTTACATCGATGAATGCCTCGGTGGTTGCTAAAAATGGGCGACCTAAAATTAGAGGAATATCAAAGTTTTCCTCCATATTAATCACTATGAAGTTTGCAACAAAGGTCAAACTTCCCACGTTAACAAGTAAATTATTTGCTATTCCAACCGGGTGTTTAATGGTTTGGTCAAATGATTGAACACCTATTGTGGTTGGTTTTAATTTACCCATACCTAATCTTTTGTATAAGGAAAGAGGCATAATATTTGCACTTGCTCCTAAATCTGCGAGTCCATTATATACAGCACCATCATTAAGCAAGCAAGAAATGATAAATTCACCCAGGTCTCCTTCTTTAGTAAGTCGAGTTGGTTTGTAAACCTTTTTCGGGTGTTCTTTTCTTGGTTCTTTCACTTCTATTTGAATTTCTTGTTCACATTTTTCTTAGTTTCTTGGAATGGGAGGTTTGTATAAGAATTCTTATTCATCACTCCAATTTGAATCCTCCATATTTTTCAATTTTAATTTTTCATATGTTGTTGATAACAAATTTATGTTTTCATTTTGAAGGTTTTCTTGGGTGGTAAAATTATGATTGACTTCATTGTCAACTTCCATCGGACCATGTATGTAATGTTTAACTCTGTGACCATTAACTTTAAATTCAATCCCATTTGAATTTATTAATTCTACTATTCCGTACGGGAAAACTCTTTTGACTATGAATGGTCCAGACCATCTTGATTTCAATTTTCCAGGAAATAGCTTGAATCTTGAATTAAATAGAAGAACTCTGTCTCCTTCTTTAAATTCTTTTGAACTTCTGATTCTTTTATCATGCCATTTCTTCGTTCTTTCCTTATAGATTAAGGAATTTTCATATGCCTCAAGTCTTAATTCTTCTAATTCGTTTAGTTGACTTAATCGTAGACGTCCGGCTTCATGTAAATCAAGATTACATGTCTTCAAAGCCCAAAATGCTTTGTGTTCAATTTCTACTGGAAGATGACATGCTTTTCCGTAAACGAGTTTAAAAGGTGTGGTTCCAATTGGAGTTTTGTAGGCTCTTCTAAAAGCCCAGAGTGCATCCTCCAATTTAATGGACCATTCCTTCGGATTTGATCCTACCGTTTTCTCTAGAATACGTTTTAATGCTCGGTTGGTATTTTCAACTTGTCCACTTGTCTGTGGATGATAAGCAGTGGAGATTTTATGAGTTACTCCATATCTTTTGAGAACTTTCTCAAGTTGATTGTTACAAAAATGAGTACCCCGATCACTTATTAAAGCTTTCGGTGTTCCGAACCTTGCAAAAAGACGTTTTAAAAAGTTGACTACAACTCGTGCATCGTTAGTCGGGAGAGCTTGTGCTTCCACCCATTTAGATACATAATCAATGGCAACGAGAATGTAGAGATTATTATGAGATTTTGGAAATGGACCCATAAAGTCAATACCCCAAATGTCAAATACTTCACATACTTGAATGACATTTTGTGGCATTTCATCACGTTGACTTATTTTTCTGGCCCTTTGACAAGCATCACAGGATTTGCAAAGAAGGTGTGCGTCTTTGAAAATTGTAGGCCAATAGAATCCAGCATCGTAAACTTTTCTTGCTGTGAGCTGAGGCCCATAATGCCCTCCTGTTGGTCCTGTGTGACAATGGTTTAAGATTTGACTGGCTTCATCTCTGAATACACATCGGCGTATTATTCCATCGGGACAACTTTTAAACAAATGTGGATCTTCCCAGAAATAGTGTTTTATATCACTAAAGAATTTCTTTTGTTTTTGGTACGATAATCCTTTTTCAAGGAATCCACATACTAAGTAGTTTGCATAGTCTGCAAACTATGGAATTTCATTATAATCTATCTTCAATAGATATTCATTAGGAAAGTTGTCTTGTATGGCCGATTCATTCAGAACTTCTAATTCGGGATTTTCAAGACGAGAAAGATGATCAGCGGCTAGATTTTCTGCTCCCTTTTTATCTCGGATTTCAATATCGAACTCTTGTAAGAGTAAGATCCAACGGATTAATCGTGGTTTGGCATCTTGTTTCAAAAATAGGTATCTAAGAGCAGAATGGTCGGTATAGACCACCGTTTTAGCTAGAACGAGATATGAACGAAATTTGTCAAAAGCAAAGACAATAGAAAGGAGTTCTTTTTCAGTAGTTGTGTAATTCGTTTGTGCTCTTTATAACGTCTTACTAGCATAATATATAGGTTGAAATCGTTTTTCAATCATTTGTCCTAAAACGGCTCCCATTGCAAAATCACTTGCATCGCACATTAGTTCAAACGGTAGATTCCAATTTGGAGTTATCATGATCGGTGCATTAGTGAGTTTTTCTTTAAGAATATTAAAAGATTTGATGCATTCATCTGAAAAGATGAATGGAGCATCCTTTTCTAGGAGTTTATTCATAGGAGTGGCAATTCTAGAAAAATCTTCCATGTTTCAAAATTAACTAGATTAACTAGACATGTTTCAAAAGTATCACCGAAGACTGAAAAGTCTTTCATGAAAACTTCCATGCATTCTTCTATCATGTCGTGAAAAATCGCCATCATGCACCTTTGAAAGGTTGCTGGGGCGTTGCAAAGTCCAAATGGCATGCGTTTATAAGCAAAAGTACCATAAGGGCACGTGAATGTGGTTTTCTCTTGGTCCTCGGGTGCTATTGGAATTTGAAAATATCCGAAAAAACCATCAAGAAAATAATAGTAACTATTTCCGGCTAATCTTTCCAACATTTGATCAATGAAAGGTAATGGAAAGTGATCTTTTCTGGTGGCGTCATTTATTTTTCTATAATCAATACAAACACGCCATCCTGTTACAGTCCTAGTAGGAATAAGCTCATTTTTCTCATTTGTGATGACAGTCATGCCACCCTTCTTAGGCACGCATTGAACTAGGCTTACCCATGGGCTATCAGAGATTGGATAAATTAAACCTGCATCTAGCAGTTTAATAATTTCTTTCTTAACAACATCTTGCATATTAGGATTTAGTCTTCATTGGCGTTGCACATACGTTTTATGATCTTCTTCCATAAGGATTTTATGTGTGCAATACGAAGGACTTATTCCTTTAATATCATGAATCTTTCATGCAATAGCTGGTTTATGAGCTTTTAGCACAGAAATGAGTTGAGATTTTTCATTTTCAGTAAGAGAAGACGATATTATTACAGGTAATTCAGATTCACCATGTAAATAAGCATATTCCAAATGGTTTGGAAGTGGCTTTAACTCTAATATCGGTGGTTCTTCTATCGATGATTTATATCGATATATGTCTTCTTCTTTTAGCATTTGAATTTCTTCTGTTGTTGGTTCATATCCATTAGCCATAAGTGTAGCTAACATTTCAGTGTCATCAATTGGTTTAGTTCCTTCTCCTAAAGAACATTCTCCTGTTCCTTGTAATTCTGGAAATTCTTCTAATAATTCTGCATGTGAATCTATAGTTTGAATATAATAACATGTATCATCTGCAGATTTCGGTTGTTGCATTGCTCTATCAACTGAAAAGGTAACACTCTCGTCCTCTATACTTAGGGTCAGTTTCTTACCAAACACGTCTATTATTACTTTAGCTGTGTTTAAGAATGGTCTTCCTAATATGAGAGGAACTCGAGAATCTTCTTCCATGTCCAGAATAACAAAATCTACTGGAAATACTAAAGTACCAACTTTAACTAGCATGTTCTCCATTATCCCTCTAGGATATTTTACTGATCTATCTGCTAGTTGTATGCTTATTCGTGTTGATTTCAATTCTCTAAGGTCTAGTTTAGCGTATAGTAAATACGGCATTAGATTTATACTAGCACCTAAGTCTGCCAATGCTTCTATTGAACTAAGACTACCCAGAAAACATGGAATTGTGAAACTTCCTGGATCAGATAATTTTTCTGGTATCTTGTTCAATAGCACTGCAGAACAATTAGCATTCATAGTAACAGCCGAGAGTTCTTCCATTTTCTTTCTATTTGTGATTAGATCTTTCAGAAATTTAACATATCTTGGCATTCCTAAAATCACATCAATGAAAGGAAGATTGACATTTATCTGTTTAAACATATCCAAGAATTTGGATTGCTCGGCTTCAAGTCTTTTTTTTTCTTCTCATTTTACTCGGGTAAGGAAGTGGTGGTTGGTATGGTTTAACATAAGGTTTAGCCTTAACTTTGTTATCTTCATTAACCTTTTCAACTACCGGTTCTTTTTCCTTATCTTGTTCAGACTGTGGTTCTTGTGGAGTAGGAATAGAGTCATCAGAAATTACAGGCATTTCAGGTGGTTTAAGTGTAACACCACTTCTTGTGGTAATGGCTTTAGCTGTTTCATTCCGGGGGTTAGCATTTGTATCACTAGGTAAACTTCCCGGTTTTCTTTCACCTATCAACCTTGCTAGGTTACTCACTTCTTGTTCAAGATTTTGAATAGAAGCTTGTTGATTTCTAAATGCTTGAGTATTTTGTTCATTGGTTTGTTTCTGAGATGTGAAAAACCGCGTCTGAGAATCAACTAGCTTCGACATCATATCTTCTAAATTTAGCTTTTTATCATGGGTTTGTGGTGGTTTATTTTGAAAAATAGGTCTTTGCTGATTGTAAGTATTATTGGATACTTGTTTATTGCTTGGACCTTGTTGGTTGTTGTATGGAACATTTTGGTTATAGTTCTGATTTTGATTATAGATTGGTCTTGGCGGTTGATAATTATTCTGATAATTATTTCCAGGCCTTTGGTTCATGTATGAAACATTCTCTCTTTGTTCCATTGTTAGTTCAATATTGAGACAATCTTTTGTCAAATGTGGTCCTCCACACTGCTCACAACTAATTCGTATTGAGTGAATATCCTTAGTCACCTTTTCCATTCGTCTCTCGACAGCATCTATCTTTGCAGAAATGGAATCGAAGTCATGGCTAGAATCGGCTCTAGCTGCTTTAGATGATCTAATGATATCTTTTTCTTGGTGCCACTCATGTGAGTGGGAAGCAGTGTTATCAATAATTTTGTAAGCATTAGTTGCGGTTTTCTTTATAATGGAACCACCAGCTACTATATCGATGTCTTTTCGTGTAGTGATGTCGCATCCTTGGTAGAATATTTGTACTATTTGACAGCTGTCTAAACCATGTTGCGGACATCCTCTTAATAACTTTCCAAATCTGGTCCACGCTTCATATAAAGTTTCATTTGGCTTTTGCGTGAACGTAACAATTTCTCCTTGAAGTCTCACGGCTTTAGATGCCGGAAAGAATTGTTTAAGAAATTTTTCAACTAAAACGTCCCATGTATCAATCGCCCCTTCAGGTAACGATTCTAACCAATATTTGACTTCTCCCTTTAAAGTCCAGGGAAATAACATGAGATATATCTGTTCATCCTCAACTTCTCGGATTTTAAATAGTGTATAGATCCTATTAAAGGTTCGAAGATGTTCATTTGGATCTTCCTTCGGCGCACCACTAAATTGGCATTGATTAGTTACCATGTGTAGGATTTGTCCTTTGATTTCATAATGTGGCGCATTAATGTCAGGTTGAGTAATTGCGTGACCTTGGCCAGTGCGTTTAGCTCGCATTCGGTCTTCCATACTTAGAGGTTCCAGATTCTCCATAATTGAATTTGTTAAATCTGAATCACTAGAGGATTCTGATTTAATGGTTGGTTCCTCTACAATCTCTGTTTGAATGATTGGTGGTTCCGGAGGAAAGATTAGTGGTTCAGGATCTCTGAATTGTCCTTGAATATCCTCCGGATTCTCAATTGTGAGGTCGGGTTCAAAAAATGGATTATCGGAAATTTGAATTGGAGTACTTGGTCGACTGGATGACGATTCTAAAGAAAAATCAACGGCGACAATATTTACTAGATGTCTTGATCGAGTTACAGGTGGTGAACGTACAAAAGGTGGTGAACGTTTTGCTCGGTGCATTCACTGAATATCCTATTAGTTATAAAAGATAAAAATTATATAAGTTATCAAAATAATAGACTTTTCTGCTTTTGCCCACGTTTCGAATAGCCAATAGATGCAGCAGGGAGCCAGAACCCTTTAAATCGGAAGCTCACAACTCAGCCACTAACAAATCTAACTATTACTACGAAGCAGAAAATTTAGGATGTCTATCAATTTAATTGCTTAAAATAATTTTTCGTTGAAATTTAAAGAAATTTAGAGAAGAAATAGAAAATTCTATGTCCTAAAACTAGAGCGTCGAAAAATAAGAAAGAAAAAGAGCGCGTCGAAAATTAAAAAGGAACTAAAAACTAAGAATTAAAAGTTGCGTCTAAAAATATTAAAGCTTAAAATGAATTCTATATTCAAAAACGGCAATTACTTAAAAAGGTACTAAAATAAAAAACGGCGTCGCAAAATTCTAAAGCACCTAAATCTTAGTCTAAAGAAAAAGCACTTAAGGGATTTTATGGCAAAGCCTAAAAATCTAGAAATAAAAATAACTATGGCAAAAACTATGACTTAAAACTAAATACGAGCGAAAAATACAAATATTACGCTAAAACAAACAAAAAGATACAAAATATAAAAAATAATCTTAAAGTTGCAAAAAGTACAATTTTTATAAAAATATTATTTTTATATTATTTATTTATAAAAGCTATTAATTTTATATATTAATAAAACTAATTAAACTAAATATACAAATTAAATACTAAAAACTAAAACTAATTAATTTAAAATTAAACCCTAATTAGGGTTTTAATAATAATAATAAATAATACTCCGTAATTAATGCAGATTAGGTCAAATGTGGCGTGTCAGACAGGGCCATGCGATCGCATGGTCCTCAAGTTAAAAATCTATGCGTTCGCATGGATAAGGGTTTTGGGCCAGGTTCTGGGCTGCTACAGTGTAGTGGCCCGAATGTTTTTTTTTCTGTTTTAATTTTCTGTATTAAAATTTATAAAAAGTATAAATTAAATAAAACTTATATTTTTACAAACTAAAAATAGAAATAGAAATATTTTATAATTTTATATATATATTTAACAAACTCTTAAAAATATATATATATTGTTATTTTTCTTTTTATATTTTTGTATTTTTTATATTTTTTAAAAACGTATATTTTTAATAAAAAATTAATAAAATTCTAATAAAATCATTTTTTTATATAGCGTTGCGCTTCCGGTGTTTAAGCAAGAAGTCCCAGGCAGCGGCGCCAAAAATACTTGATGTGTGCGAGGCGGTGTATAAAATAGTTATATTTTTACAAGGAAATACTATTAAATACGATACAATTTTACACAAGTGATTTATTTATTTATAGAGTGGATATACCTAAACCTTGCTACAACACTTATAGGCAGTGTACCTAATCGTACAGTAGTGTAGTTTTTAGTAAGTCCGGTTCGTTCCACAGGGAGACTTAGCCAAGTTTAACGCTATATTTTTAACTTATGATTGTAAAAATACAAAAATATATATAAGTAGTATTATTATTATAAAAGGGGGTTTTTTACCGTTTAATGACCGGTTTGTCGATTTTAAAAACTTTAGTCGCAGTTAAAACCTAATGTAAAATATTAAAAATAAATATAACTTAATTTTAAGCGTAAAGTAAATAACGATAATGAAATTGCGATAAAAATGCTATAAATAAAATGACGGTAAATAAAATTGCGATAATTAAAAAGTACGATAATTAAAATGACAATAAATAAAAGTGCGATAATTAAAAGTGCAATTAAATATGAAATAAAGGCAATTAAATATGAAATAAAGGAATTATGCTTATTTAAACTTCCGTAATCATGATGTTTGACGTGTTGATTTTAGTTTATTCCCATGGGTTAATTGTCCTTTGTCCTAGATTATTTGATATGTCCTTACAGATTTGTCCATAATAGTCCATCAGTCATAATCATAAAATGCGGAAGTCTTCGTCAAATTATTCTTATTCTCGAAGTCAAATATTCCAACTAATTGGGGATTCGAATTGTAACAAGGTCTTAATACTTTGTTTAATGAATACACCAGGTTATCGACTGCGTGTAGTCCAAGGTTTTACTACTTTGTTAACAATTACACCAATTACCCTTGAATGTAATCCACCCCTGTTTCAACAAGTCTATTAACTATTAATCCAGTTCCGTGTCCGGTAAAATGAACAATTATTGGTATTTATAGATATTCCGCCCACCGTACCCAGTCAAGCGTATGTGGTTATATATAAATACGTCAAATTATAAGTCTATATATTAAATCAACGAGATATCATTTAGTTAATATAAAACCCATTAATAGCCCATAGTCTAATTTCCACAAGTGTCGTTCTTTTATCCAAACCCCAATTATGGTCCAAAGCCCAATTACCCAATTTTAGTATTTAGCCCAACATCATGATTACTTCGGCATTAAATAAGCATAATAATAACTTAGCTACGAGACATTAATTTAAAAAGGTTGAACATAACTTACAATGATTAATAATAGCGTAGCGTTACACGAACAGAATTTCAACTTACACCCTTAGAACATTCGCTAACATACCCTTATTATTAGAATTAAAATTAAAATTAAAATTATATATATATATATATATATATATATATATATATATCGTTGAGTGATGGAAGAGAAAAAGATGTTTTAAACTGAGCCAAAACACGCGAAATTTATAGATGTGGCCTGCTACCTACTGCCATGCGATCGCATGGCTACTTTTTCCAGCTCACATGATTTATTTCCTAGCTTTGCCGACGATTTTAAATATAATATATAATATATAAATAATTTTAAGAATTATTTAAATATTATATTATATTCATGTGCATAGTTGACTTGTAATTTTTAGTCCGTTGCGTCGAGCGTTGAGAGTTGAATCTGGTCCCGGTTCCGGATTTTTGAACGTCCTTGCGTAAAATTTAATATCTTGTACTTTGCGTTTCGCGTCTTGTACTCTTGTAATTTTGAGACGTTTCTCATCAATAATTTGAACCTCTTTGATTGTACTTTGTACTTTTGAGCTTTTTGGTCGTTTGCGTCTTCAATTCGTCGAATTTGTCTTTTGTCTTCACCTTTTATTATTTAAACGAATATCACTTGTAAATAGAACAATTGCAACTAAAAGCTTGTCTTTCTTGAGGGATAATGCTATGAAATATATGTTCGTTTTTAGCATTATCAAAGGTACTTTAAGTTTTTGTGGTCGGTATAAATAGTAAATCTTATGCCATAAAGATAATGGCGCCATATTTGTAACGCGAAAACCACCACCGCCAATTCTATGTCATGAGTAGGATAACGTTTTTCGTGAATTTTCAATTACCGCGAAGCATAAGCTATAACTTTCCCCCGTTGCATGAGTACAAACCCCAAACCCTTTTTGGAAGCATCGCAATATACCGTCATATCATCATTTCCTTCCGGTAATACCAAAATGGGAGCTTGTATCAACTTTTCCTTTAATAATTGAAACGCTTGTTCTTGTTTATCATCCCACCTCCAAGTGATATCTTTTTTTGTTAACTTCGTAAGTGGAGTAGCGATCTTAGAAAAACCTTGTATAAACCTTCTATAATAACCCGCTAATCCCAGAAAACTCCTAACTTCGGTCGGATTCGAAATTGGTTCCCATTCCGATACTGCTTTAACTTTTATTGGGTCGACATGCATTCCTTGACTATTCACTATATGACCCAAAAATTATACCTCTCAAAGCCAAAACTCACATTTCGAAAATTTTGCATATAACTTTTCTTGCCTCAAAGTTTCCAATACTTGCTTCAAATGCCTACAATGTTGTTCTTCACCCTTGGAATAGATCAAAATATCGTCCATGAAAACTATGACAAACTTATCAAGCATCGGCCGACACACTCTATTCATTAAATCCATAAATGCCGCCGAGTGTTCGTCAACCCAAAGGGCATAACTACAAATTCATAGTGTCCATACCTTGTTCGAAAAGCCATTTTCGGAATGTCTTCCTCTTTAACTTTTAATTGGTGATAGCCCGATCTAAGATCAATTTTTGAGAAGAAACTTGCACCTTGTAGTTGGTCAAACAAATCATCTATTCTAGGTAGTTGATACTTATTCTTAATCGTAACCTTATTCAATTCTTGGTAGTCAATACACATTCTTAACGTGCCATATTTCTTTTTCACAAATAAAATCGGGGCTCCCCACAGAGAGCTACTAGGGCGGATAAAACCCTTATCGAGTAACTCTTGAATTTGTGTCATCATTTCTTTCATCTCGGACGGAGCTAACCGGTAGGGAGTCTTCGTAATAGGGGTAGCTCCTGGAATCAAATCAATACAAAATTCTTCCTCTCTTTCTGGAGGAACACCGGGCAATTCTTCCGGAAATACATCTTTGTATTCATTAACAATTGGGACCTCATCAATACTATTCACACTCTTTGTTTCATCAACCACATGTGCTAAGAATGCTTGACACCCATGTGCTAAAAATCGTTTGGCTCTTGTATACGTACACAACGGTATCGGTTGTCTTTTAGTACTACCATAAATAGTAACGACTCGCCCATTAGGCGCAATCACATAAATTATCTTCTTTAGACAATTAATGTACCCTTCATTATCACCGAGTCAATCCATACCTACAATCACATGAAACTCTCCCATTTGCATGGGAATTAGATCTATAAGAAATTCTTCATTATCAATTACTATAGTACAGCCCTTATACACCTCGGTGACTCTAACCGTCATATCGTTAGCTACCTCCACGTCTAATGGGTGTTCTAATTTACACACGGGCACATTTAAATTCTTTACAAAATCGCGTAGAGACAAAAGATCCAGAAGCACCACAATCAAATAAAACATTAGCGGGCATATCATTTACTATAAATGTACCTATCACAACGTCGTGTGACTCCTTTGCTTCGTCGGTTATAATTTGATAAACACGTGGATGAGGTTTCCTTTTAATTACCTTTCTATCAACCCCTTCCAATTCATCCTTCTTATACTCGTGACATTCAGCCATAATATGTCCCTCTTTAGAATAATAAAAACACTTCACCTTTCCCCGACATTCGGCCGCTTTGTGTCCCATTATCTCGCACTTGAAACAAGCTTTTGTTCCTGCTCGGCATTCACTCGGATGATGTTTTCCACATTTCACACATGCTTTTCCTTCCTTTACACCACCTTTACCCAACTTAGGAGATTGTTTGGATTTTTGTGGGGATCTAGAATCATACTTCGCCTTCTTCGGGAGAAGACTTTAGAACCCCGCATCATGATCAAGTTGCATTTTTGAGGCGACTTTCTTCTTTATATCAATCTCACGATTCAAGGCTTTATCTATCATTGTGGCTAAATCTTCACAAGCCTTTATAGCAATGAATTCACTTATCTCCGGATTTTACTTTTCACGATAATGTTCTTTCATCAATTCGTTGTTCGCCAAATACTCCGGGCAAAACTTGGACTTATCACAAAACATACCATTAAATTCCATCACTGACATGCTCCCTTGCGAGATATTAAGGAACTCTTGTTTTAACCTAGCCACTTCGGCGGAAGGAGCGAAGTACCCCATATATCTTTTTCAAAAATCGGCCCATGGAATCA
Source organism: Rutidosis leptorrhynchoides (assembly GCF_046630445.1). Lineage (NCBI taxonomy): Eukaryota > Viridiplantae > Streptophyta > Magnoliopsida > Asterales > Asteraceae > Rutidosis > Rutidosis leptorrhynchoides. The sequence goes on from NC_092336.1 coordinate 637,706,348, forward strand.
TAGTTGCCTCATCTCTCCCAAGAGACTTTGTTAACGCATCCCACCATTCATGACCACGACCTTTCATTTGGTGGGCCGCATAGATAACCTTTAGGTGTTCGGGGCATGAACATAATAGAAATGTCTCTTCAATCTCATCCAACCACCTTTGACTAATTAATGGGTCGGACTCCCAATGAAACACGGGTGGATTACACGTTGAGAAGCTTTTAAATTCAAATCGTTCGTTTCTTGCTCTTTCGGAACTTCGAGTTCCTCAACCCATTTGCTACTAGAACCATCATCCTTCAATATCAGATACATAGAGGCAAAGGCCTCAAGATTTGCATCCAACATTTTGTCCATATTTTTCTCCATTTGTTCTAGGAGAATCGGCCCGTATTGTAAAAAGGCCTCTTTAATTTGACTTGCAAACTCTTCATTACCACCATCATCATCATGTTCACTACCTTCAGGTGTGTAGACCCGTTCATCATCACTCACTTCATTAGTATCTTGCGAATGAGTTGACATCTTTTGAACACACACTGAAACAAGAGAATTTAGACTTTAGTCTCCAACAATTCAATAATTCATGCTAAATCCAATATCAATGATCTACTCCATTGTTCATAGTTATGATGAACTTTCGTGCACCTCACGACAATATAAAGGCAATGGCCAAGTGCCCTTACATTATTGCATCGTGCACTTGATTCACCAACAGCATATTCACAAACGGAGTTATCCTCTTGACAACATTCACAATTACAATAAACATCACAAGGACATCCTATGGAGCATGGCAATTCTAAGTCATTAACTTATGCAAGTTCTAACCGCTTGTTCATTTTAATCTCATGGTTTAAGCCTAGATAACTCCTATTGTGGATTATCCAAGTCTCTTAAACCACAACTCTGATATCAACTTGTGACGCCCTAAAACCGAAAAGCAAAACTTTATTTTAAAAAAAAATATGAATCTGTCCCAGTCATATGCTGCGGCGTGCCAATTCCTTGCGCGGCGTGCGCTAACACCACATATGATGCTCAATACTGGTTCAACATTCGAGATTCAAAATACGTTATATGGCGCGATGCGCCAATTCCTTGCGCAGCGCGCAATAGAGCAAGATCTGATTCTGCAGCTTCGACAACAAGTCTTGCCCTAAAAATCATTCATTTCACAAACATTACAAAGTACCTGATCATTCCAGCTGTTTAAGCATTTTACATTCAAATGACTAATACATAACATTAACGTAAACATTCATGAAAACTTTTAACTTGCAAAACATTTACCAAAAACACTTTTAACAAACTAGCGTCACTCAAGCGGTTCTAGAGCTTTAGTCCAAAAGAAACTTGCATACCACTTTACCCTACACTGATGCTCCTCTAGTCCTTAGCTATCGCCTTAACTTCTCGATGTTTGCTTGATCCTACAAAACATACATTCATAACAACGTAAGCTTAAGCTTAGTGAGTTAATGGGTGTAAAAAGGGAAATCATCAAAACGATGTAACCCTAAGGTTACATTCATGCATTCTCATTTCATTCATACTTTTTCAATTAGACTTATACTTTGCATCATTACATCTAACACATCTCGCATGAATTCGTACATCATCCTCTTGCACGGGTGCAATCCGGATGTGTCGATTCACCTTGGCACACATTGTCACAAAACGCATAATCCTCTCGGGAAAAGCCCCTTTTAGTGACACTTAACAACTTAGCTATACAAGTGCTAATTCTCTCGAAAGTAGCCCCTTGATTTCCAATTACATTTCCTACATACAAATGTGTAATCCTCATGGGATTAGCCTCATATCTACCTTCTTAACTCTAACTACAAGTACTTAATTCTCTCGAAATTAGTCACTTGCCTTACTTTTCGAACTTCGATAACAAGTGCATAATTCTCTCAGAATTAGCCCCTTGTTTAACTTAAGCTAAACATTAAGCTAGATGTTCTTCTAGCTACCTGTTGACCCGCCAAAATTACCCCAAATAACTCACCTTAGCCTTGAATTACTTCCTTAAAGCCTCCAATTTCCTTGCCTTGATTAGCACCTAAGTCATTATGCTAATCTCATCAATTCATGCTCTAAAAAAAAAATAATTAAATCAATTACATTCATTATCTTGATACACTTTGTCTTAAACTTTCACCCCATATAATTCATGGTACTTGACACATTACACATGCACCTCGAGTTCTATAAACATATCTCTTAAGTTGATTGTGACATTTACACAAACACCTTATGTGCAAGAACACTATTAAGCATGTAGTCACTAGTTAATCTTCTTCTTCATTCCACAATATCAATTATCAACATTTATAACAATAAAAACCCTAATTATCATAAACTTGTTCTTGAACCAACTCAACAATGCATCAACATTTGCAAGTCATCTATAATACTTAACACAACACAAAAGAACTTGCAATTCATAACTAATTAAACTTAAAGAGTTAAGGTTTCTTACAAATTGATGAGGGTTAAGAAGATAATAGCTGCAAGACTTTAATCTCTTTGTTTAGATCACTCTTTATTAAACATGCACATGAGCCTTTAATCCCTTCAAGACCTTAGTAACAAACCCTAGTTGAGAGTTTAGAGAGTGAAGCGTTGAAAGTGAGAAAATGATTCTGGAACACTCAACCAGCTCTTAAACCCGACGTTTGCATTTTGGTCCTCAATTTACAAAACTTAACCAAAATAGCCCCTGCTGTTTTAGGGTTGCTGCACGTCGCGCAGCATAATGGCGCGACGCGCCATTAAGCTGAAACTGGGCTGTCACAATTTAGGCTTGTCTACCATAAAATGTGATAAACAAAGTATGGTAGGACTATGATCTGAAATTGTAACGACCCAACCCAATATACAATAGAACACGCATAAAATAAATTTTTTTTTTACAGGGGAGTGCGCCACGCACACCACCTCAGGGTGCGCGGCGCGCACAGGCCTATTTTCAGGACTGTCCGAATTTTCAATTTTTTGAATAAAGATCACCCACTTCCCGACATATTTAGACGAAACGCTTTACACAACATGTTCTAATATGAAAAAATCATACGATTCAAACATAAAACGAGTTTTACAAAACGGGGCCCACATCGGCCGTTTTACGAGTTTCATACGAAAGTCCGAGTTTCGACCACACTAGTTTAAATTCCAAACGACACTATGAGCATGGTGTTTGGGGTTAAACTACCCATATCTTGGTCATACTCCAAAAGCTATCACATCCCAAAATCATCCCCTAAACAACAAGCGGGATCTCTAATCCAATCGAAGGCCCTTACCTTTGTCGACGCCGGAGCCTATAAAAAGATAAACAACAAGAGGGTAAGCAAAGCTTAGTGAATGCAATAATTATACCCATATATATATATATATATATATATATATATATATATATATATATATATATATATATATATATATATATATATATATATATAACATACCTACTTGCAATCACTTACACATATACCGCATACACGCTAGCAATACAATTAGCATACCATCTAAAGTACAAAGCTAATAATCTCCAACAAATCGCTACTAGCGTAATCAATAACATATAATCGACGTAATATAATATGCTACAAAACAAAATACACAACCATGGTTAACCATTCTCGCGTCATGGTGCTACCGGCTCTTTGGTTCACACCATACGCATTTGTCATGATGCTACCGGCTCTTTGGTTCACATCACAACTCGAGTCATACTCACACTAGAGTGCTACCGGCTCTTTGGTTCACACTCTAACAACACTAAGGTGCTACCGGCTCTTTGGTTCACACCCTAACAAATCGTGCTATAGCGCTACCGGCTCTTTGGTTCACACTATAACACACGTACTATGACGCTACCGGCTCTTTGGTTCACATCATAGCACGCTCGCACATACTATGGCACTACCGGCTCTTTGGTTCATACCATAGCATACAAATAAATACATTACATACATGTGCATATAATCATTCCACTCACCTTAACGATTTGGTGACGATTTATACCTCCACAAGCTTCAAAGCAAGGTACCTAATAGTATAAGTACTCGATCAACAAACAAACTTGTTGGGCTAAATACCAACACTTCACTCATGTGCATTTAATGACTTAAATGCATTAAATGCCCCATTTTCACCAAAACCGCCCTTTAAGGGTCAAGACCATCATTAATCACTTAAAAGCTAGTGATTAAAGTCCAACAACACTAACCATTACACAATTAGGGTATTTCATACCCATATTTCCCAATTAGGTCAATCATTAGCCCTTTGACTAATTTAAAGTCAACACACCCATTTCGGTTTATCTACTAACCCATCTAACACCCATTTACTAATTAACTAGGTGTGCTAGTAATTAACTAACCAATTAGGACTCATAAACATCAATTACCACTTTGAAACCCTAGGTTAGTTACCAATGAGTCTTCATGACTCCATCTTACCCAAGAACACCCAAAATCACCAAATATGGGTTTTATGTTCTTCATTTACCCAAACCCTAACCCTTACACAAAATCAAAGTAAGGAAATTAAAGTTAGAACATACCACTACAACCACAACGGAGCTAGAGAGGGGATGAACAACTTTAATACCCGCACTTTGATCCGAGAACAACTTCTTCCCCTTAGATTTAAGCTTTCTCACTCAAGAATCACACTCTCACTCTAAAATTTAAGTAAAGGGGATAAGGTTGTTGATAATTGAGTTAATGATACTCCACAACTGACCAACTGGCCTTTAACTCGTCCACAAGTGAAATTACCAAATTGCCCATCAAAATATCTCATTAAAACAGCAAAAACCCGGCTACAGTAGGGAGTGCGCGGCGTGCTCCCTTTGGTGTGCGCGGCGCGTACTAAGCTCATATTGCTCTCCGACTTCTGTTTAACTGCACAATCATTCCCACACTTTATGTACTCTATATACTCTGCTGTACAATGAAGATTAGGGTCTTACAAATCTCCCCCACTTGAATCGGAGCGCGTCCTCGCGATCCAAGCCGCATGACAAGAGGGAAGATAAACCAACACGAATTCTTCGGGCTCCCAAGTAAACTCGGAACCCCTACTACGACGCCATTGAACTTTAAAAGTCCTAACCTCTTTATGCCTCAACCTTTTGACCTTCTCATCGAGTATGGAAATCGGCTCCTCAATATACTCTAACTTATTGTTTAGCTCAATTTCATCTAACGGCAACCATGATGAATCATCCGCAAGACACTTACGGAGATGGGAAACATGAAATGTATTATGAATCCCCCCAAGCTCTTCGGGTAATTCCAAACGATACGCGACTTCACCAACACGAGCTAAAACCTTAAATGGCCCAATAAACCGAGGAGCTAACTTTCCCCGTTTTCGAAACCGAATAACACCTTTCCATGGCGAAACCTTAAGCATCACCATGTCACCTTCTTGAAATTAGATCATTCGCCTACGTTTGTCGGCATACGACTTTTGTCTATCTTGAGCCTTTTTCAAATGATCCCGAATCATATCAATCTTGCTATTCATTTCTAAGACCAAATCGGTACTCCCGATTTCCTTTTGGCCAATTTCACCCCAACAAATTGGAGTTCGACACCTCCGCCCATAAAGCATCTCGTAAGGTGGCATCCCGATACTAGTATGATAACTATTATTGTACGAGAATTCCACCAAAGGTAAGTGCTCATCCCAACTACCACCGAAATCAATAATACACGCCCGCAACATGTCTTCCAATGTTTGATTCGTAAGTTCGGTTTGACCGTCCGTTTGAGGATGATACGCCGGGCTCAATTTCAATTGTGTACCCATATCCTCATGAAACTTTTCCCAAAATCGAGATGTAAAACGAGTATCTCGATCCGAAATAATAGATATAGGAACCCCATGTCGAGCGACTACCTCTTTGATAAATAATTTAGCCAAAGTCTCTAATGATATTGCTTCCCGAATGGGAAGAAACAAGGCACTTTTCGTCAATCGATCAACTATCACCCAAATCGAATCAAATTGGGTTCTCGCCGTTTTAGGTAACTTTGTGATGAAATCCATGGTAATGTGCTCCCATTTTCATTTCGGGATTTCTAACGGTTTTAACTTACCATACGACTTTTGGTGCTCGGCCTTAACTTGCAAACACGTGACGCATTGCTCAACATACTTTACAACATCACGTTTCATGCCTCGCCACCAATAATCTTTTCTCAAATCAAGATATATTTTCGTCGCGCCCGGATGAATGGAATACTTTGACTTATGTGCTTCATCAAGTAGCACTCGTCGATAATCCCCCATCTTAGGCACCCACACTCTTCCTTGAAAAGACAACAAACCACGCGAACCTATAGTAATAAATTCCGATTGCCCCACAATTCGTTCCGCATGCTTGTTGTGAACGTAAGCTTCAATTTGAACCACACCAAGTTTTTCAAGAAAATCGTTAGTAATAATCATACGTAACAATCCCAATCGTAACGCCGGGTGATGACTCTTTCGACTTAACGCATCCGCGACCACATTCGCCTTGCCCGGATGATAAAGTATCTCACAATCGTAGTCTTTCACCACATCCATCCATCTACGTTGACGATAATTCAAATCTCTTTGATCAAAAAGATGTTTCAAACTCTTGTGATCCGAATAAATTGTACACTTGACACCATACAAGTAATGGCGCCAAATTTTCAACGCATGAACAACCACCGCCAACTCAAGATCATGAGTCGGATATCTCGTCTCGTGTTCCTTTAATTGTCGAGAGGCATAAGCGATGACTTTACTTCTTTGCATTAGAACACACCCGAGCCCATTTAAAGAAGCATCACAATAAACCGTCATGTCTTCCACACCTTCCGGCAACACTAACACCGGAGCTTGACATAACTTCTCTTTTAACAATCGAAAAGCAATTTCTTGCTCGTTCTCCCAATTAAAACTCGCATTCTTTCTCGTTAACTTCGTCAATGGAGAAGCGATCTTAGAAAAGTCTTGGATAAAAAGACGATAATAACCGGCCAATCCGAGAAAACTTCGGATTTCCGTAGGCGTAGTCGGTCGTCCCCAACTCTTTACCGTCTCTATCTTCCCCGGATCTACTTGAATACCATTTTCGTTCACAATGTGGCCAAGGAACTGAACTTCCCTTAGCCAAAATTCACATTTGGAGAATTTAGCATACAACTTCTCCTTCTGCAACGTCTTTAACACACTCCGCAAATGATGTTCATGTTCCTTCATACTCTTCGAATAGACAAGTATGTCTTCAATGAACACAATTACCGACTTGTCCAACATAGGTTGGCACACTCGGTTCATAAGATCCATGAATGCCGCAGGTGCATTCGTAAGACCAAAAGGCATAGCTACGAATTCAAAATGCCCATAACGCGTTCAAAAAGCCGTTTTCTCGATGTCTTCCTCACGGACCCGCATTTGGTGATAGCCGGACCGTAGGTCGATTTTAGAGAAATACGTTGCACCTTGGAGTTGGTCGAACAAATCGTCAATCCTAGGCAATGGATAACGATTCTTGATCGTCACTTTATTCAACTCCCGGTAATCGATGCACATCCGCATACTACCATCCTTCTTCTTCACAGTTAAAACCGGAGCGCCCCATGGCGAAGCACTCGGTCGAATGAAACCCTTCTAAAGCAACTCTTGGGTTTGATTTAACAACTCTTGCATTTCCGTTGGTGCTAAACGATAAGGAGTTTTAGCAATGGGGGTAGCCCCCGGAACCAACTCAATGCGAAATTCAACTTGTCTTTCCGCCGGAACACCCGGTAACTCATCCGGAAAAACGTCTTCAAATTCATTCACCACCAGAATTTCACGAATGGGTGGTGGCTCATCACGAGTATCAACAACATGGGCAAGAAAAGCCATGCCACCACCAACCAGAAAACGACGTGCCCGTGCAAAAGTGCATATCGGCATAAGTCTTCTTCGTTTATCGCCATGAATAATTAACTCTCCCCCACTAGGGGTCTTCATTCAAATAGATTTTTCATGGCATGAAATATCGGCTCTATTATGATCGAGCCAATCCATACTAACAACGATATCAAAATCACCCAAAGTCATCGGGATGAGGTCGATTTTAAAGTTTTTGACACCAAACACAACATTACAATTTTTACACACGTCAACCACTAGCACCGTCTTGCCATCCGCTATTTCAACTTCTACCGGACGACTTAACTTAGCTAACGGTTTATTAAGTTTAGGCACAAATTTTGGTGACACAAACGACAAGTTTGCACCACTATCAAAGAGTATCCTTGCCGGATTTGAATTAACCATGAAAGTACCTGAGACAACATCGCTAGATTGCTTGGCCTCCCCATTGGTCATCAAATAATTTCAACCCCTAGCCGTACCCGCCGCCTTCTCTAATCGCTTAACATTATCGTTGCGCAATTCAGGACACTCCGGCCTCTTGTGCCCCTCTTTGTTACAATTAAAACAAACGATTTTGTTGGAAGATGAGTTCGTACAATCACGGGCCAAGTGCCCTTGTCGACCACAATTGTAGCACGTGGGCCAAAAACTCTTACAAACCCCCTTTTTCGCACTACCGACGCTCTCAGTCACACTCTTGTTCTTCTTGTTCGAGTGGCTAGTAGCTTCAAATTTTCGTTTGCCAAAGGTGAAGTCACTCTTTCTTGGAGCAAGCGACTCAAAACCCTTAGCGATATCAAATAGCTCATCAAAAGTCTTCGCCGAATTCCTACTAATCCTTTCTTGATAGTTATCATTCAAGGTTCGGTAGAAATCTTCTTTCAACATGTGATCATTCCCGTCATACTCCGGGCAAAATTGGGTCTTTGATAAGAAAGTGGACTTGAGAGTGTTCAAATCCATTGACCCTTGCCTTAAAGTACGTAACTCGTCCTTAAGTTTTGAAAGATCGGCCGAAGTTCGGTACTCCCTGAAAAATTCCTCTTTAAACTCGTCCCACATCAAACTCATACTTTGTTCTTCGCCATAAAGTCGGATTTTCGCATCCCACCACAACTTGGCATCACCCCTCATCATGCTACTACCAAACCTCGTCTTTTTATCGAGAGGGCACTCACTAGTACGGAAAGCCCCCTCCATATCGGAGATCCATCGAGCACTCTTTAGAGGGTCTCGTTCACCTTCAAAGGTGGGAGGTTGAGCATCTTTGAAGTTTTTATAGTGGAAGTCTCGTCTTCCCGCATTATCCTCTTTAAGAACAATCTTAACTTGTTCCTTGACTAGATTGACTACTTGCTCGTCAATCGAATCCAAGAACATCTTCTTAACATCCTCTAAGAAGGCCTCATGACGCCTTTGCATAATGGCCTCAACCTTGGCCGTAAACTCAGCATCCTCGCTCGAACCCCCTTCATTGGTCTCGGGTCCGTTTCTCATCTTCATACTATAAAACGAAAAAAGTTAAGCAACGAACGAGAAAACCTAACACATATGTATATACATATACACCACACTACCCCATCTTGCTCAACAATCATCGTACATCGCTTGTTTGACACGATTTGAACTCGTAACAATGGTAGCTAATCATTGTTACGCGAGCACGTCGCATTAACTTGCTAGTACAACGTCTATCTTGCTTAATGATTGCTAACACAACACAAAACAATTAGCGCAAGGTTAGTTTACATAAACCTAAGCACTAATCAACTCCCGGTCCGACCCGTCTCCTACAAGTCCCGCGTAAAGCGCATACACAAATAAATCTAAGTCTAGGCACCTATCTCAAGTCACCAAAATCCCTTAGACCATGCTCTGATACCACTTGTAACGACCCAACCCAATATACAATCGAACACGCATAAAATAAATTTTTTTTTTACAGGGGAGTGCGCCACGCGCACCACCTCAGGGTGCGCGGCGCGCACAGGCCTATTTTCAGTTCTGTCCGAATTTTCAATTTTTCGAATAAAGATCACCCACTTCCCGACATATTTAGACGAAACGCTTTTCACAACATGTTCTAATATGAAAAACTCATACGATTCAAACATAAAACGAGTTTTACAAAATGGGGCCCACATCGACCGTTTTACGAGTTTCATACGAAAGTCCGAGTTTCGACCACACTAGTTTAAATTCCAAACGACACTATGAGCATGGTGTTTGGGGTTAAACTACCCATATCTTGGTCATACTCCAAAAGCTATCACATCCCAAAAGCGTCCCCTAAACAACAAGCGGGATCTCTAATCCAATCGAAGGCCCTTACCTTTGTCGACGCCGGAGCCTATAAAAAGATAAACAACGAGAGGGTAAGCAAAGCTTAGTGAATGCAATAATTATACCCATATATATATAACATACCTACTTGCAATCACTTACACATATACCGCATACACGCTAGCAATACAATTAGCATACCATCTCAAGTACAAAGCTAATAATCTCCAACAAATCGCTACTAGCGTAATCAATAACATATAATCGACGTAATATAATATGCTACAAAACAAAATACACAACCATGGTTAACCATTCTCGCGTCATGGTGCTACCGGCTCTTTGGTTCACACCATACGCATTTGTCATGATGCTACCGGCTCTTTGGTTCACATCACAACTCGAGTCATACTCACGCTAGAGTGCTACCGGCTCTTTGGTTCACACTCTAACAACGCTAAGGTGCTACCGGCTCTTTGGTTCACACCCTAACAAATCGTGCTATAGCGCTACCGGCTCTTTGGTTCACACTATAACACACGTACTATGACGCTACCAGCTCTTTGGTTCACATCATAGCATGCTCGCACATACTATGGCACTACCGGCTCTTTGGTTCATACCATAGCATACAAATAAATACATTAAATACATGTGCATATAATCATTCCACTCACCTTAACGATTTGGTGACGATTTATACCTCCACAAGCTTCAAAGCAAGGTACCTAATAATATAAGTACTCGATCAACAAACAAACTTGTTGGACTAAATACCAACACTTCACTCATGTGCATTTAATGACTTAAATGCATTAAATGCCCCATTTTCACCAAAACCGCCCTTTAAGGGTCAAGACCATCATTAATCACTTAAAAGCTAGTGATTAAGGTCTAACAACACTAACCATTACACAATTAGGGTATTTCATACCCATATTTCCCAATTAGGTCAATCATTAGCCCTTTGACTAATTTAAAGTCAACACACCCATTTCGGGTTATCTACTAACCCATCTAACACTCATTTATTAATTAACTAGGTGTGCTAGTAATTAACTAACCAATTAGAACTCATAAACATCAATTACCACTTTGAAACCCTAGGTTAGTTACCAATGAGTCTTCATGACTCCATCTTACCCAAGAACACCCAAAATCACCAAATATGGGTTTTATGTTCTTCATTTACCCAAACCCTAACCCTTACACAAAATCAAAGTAAGGAAATTAAAGTTAGAACATACCACTACAACCACAACGGAGCTAGAGAGGGGATGAACAACTTTAATACCCGCACTTTGGTCCGAGAACAACTTCTTCCCCTTAGATTTAAGCTTTCTCACTCAAGAATCACACTCTCACTCTAAAATTTAAGTAAAGGGGATAAGGTTGTTGATAATGGAGTTAATGATACTCCACAACTGACCAACTGTCCTTTAACTCGTCCACAAGTGAAATTACCAAATTGCCCATCAAAATATCTCATTAAAACAGCAAAAACCCGGCTACAGTAGGGAGTGCGCGGCGCGCTCCCTTTGGTGTGCGCGGCGCGCACTAAGCTCAGATTACTCTCCGACTTCTGTTTAACTGCACAATCATTCTCACACTTTATGTACTCTATATACTCTGTTGTACAATGAATATTAGGGTCTTACAGAAATTACGTAAGGTAAGAAAATGCCATTTGCTTGAGGAATAGAGTTCATGACCTCATTATTAATCATAATTCTGTCTAACTTCTTCAATGTACCACACTTAGGGTTTTAAGGGATTTGATCCAAGTGAAATGAAAACCAGAACTATTGATATCTTCCATCTCAAGCTCAGAGATACAAGAGTTAAACTCTTTCATGTCATCAGTCAACAAAGAACTTCCAGAAGAATGCTTACTCAATTATCTAGTAACATTGAAATCACCCATAATAAACCATGGGTATTTATTTGTTATACTTTTTTGAATCACCAAATCTTTCCAAAGTGACATTCTATCATTCCCTTTATTACATGCATACACAAAACTGCAGTAAATCTTTTGTTTTGTACTTATTATTTCAACCAAACAAAAAATAGCTTGCTTTGTTCAGCTATGAACCATAACATTCACCTTATTGTCATCCCATCCTACTATAATTCTACAACTATTAGGGCTATAGTTGATATTGGAATACCATTTCCAATTATTAAACACATTTGTGCAGGCTTTATGAATATTTTTATTCTTAAGGTGAGTTTCAAGAACTATACACATACTCAAACCTTCATCCTTTATTATATTCTTTACTTCAGATTATTTATCCAAAGTGCTCATACATCTAATATTCCATGTTGCAATTTTTAGATTATTATTCATCATTTATTTTGGAATAAGATACCATTATCCCTTCCTTTCAATTCATTCTCTAATACACTTTCCTTCTCATTGAATACCACATCTTCACTGTAATCATCAGGTTCAATAATATGCTCCCATTTCTTTTTAAAATAAAGAAACATCTCATTAGTCCAGTCCTTAGACTCACTTAGACTAGGCTGCTTCTTATTTTTTATGAACAAGTCAACCTTTCCCATATCAACATTCAGACCAGTGCCAGCTAGATTGAGGGCATCATATCTATTTGCATTTGTTTTTGGCTTGTATGCAAAAGCAGCATTAGTAGATTGGTGTTTAAAACCTTTAACAAAATTATTCCTCTTTCTAACCTCCACATAGCCCTCCTTATCAGAATGCACAGCTTTTTGACTAATGACTTTGATTTCTTCCTCAGTTCTAGGTCTGACTTTACACTCCTTAGTGTTATGACCAAATACATTGCAGTGTTCACAAATAGAGGGCTTCCACTCATAATCCACCACCACTTTCTTTATACCTTTAACCTTTTGTTCTTTATCCTTATACTGAATTTCAACTTGATCAATCAAACCCTTTTTAGCTTCAGCCTCCACCATTATTCTAGCAAATCCAGCTCTGCCACTCCCTTTATGGCACATATTTGCAGTTATCGTGTCCATTGAAATAGGTTTGCCAACCCTACTTGCAATGGCACTTAAACCCTTAACATTCCATGCTTCTAGTGGGACTTCTTTAAATTTGACCCATATATGCACTTTGACTGGGTCAACTTTTTCAATAGTGAGGTCAGGGTTCCATTGTTGAACCAAAAGTGGTTTTCCATTCACAATCCAAGGGCTACTTTCAATGACCTTATTCATACCCTGCTCATTATCAAATTTGAAATAGCATATATTTTTACAATCCATTACTATGTCCTTTAACCCAAATGAATTCCACATTTTCCTCAGATTATAGCTTAGAGCATTATAGGACATATTACAACCTAGTGTATATCCACAAGCAATTGCCATTGTTTGCAACTTTCCTCTACAAAAGCATCCTCAAACACTACATACTCATTACCAGCATCATCAATACTTGTAGGTACATAGTCCAACTTTGTATTAATTACACTTTTATTGATAATACTAGCATAAGTAGTTTTGCTAATAGATGCATCTTTAACAGATGAATTATCATTTGAATCATTAACAGGTTTAACAGGTTGACTTACACTGCCAAAACCACCGGCAACTTGCTCTGGAATAGCATTATCACTTTCAACAACCTTATCACTCTCAATCCCAGGAGCCTCATTTGATTCAACTGATTCCCCAGGTTTCTTCAATTCATTGTTCTGTTTTGGATCCTTGTTCTTATTATTGAGATTGTGGATTGAATTGTCAAATTTACCAGGAACTTTGCCCTTACGAGTTGACTTCCTAGGTTTTGATGAGTTCATGGATTCAAATCAGATATGGAACGATCAGACCTAACAGAGATGCTCACCTCTCATAGATGAATCGATTTGATGAAGGAATTGCTGTGGATTGGTGTAAAAATGGCGGATGAAGGTGGATGATGATGTAACCGAATTTCCCGCTCAAATCACCATAGATGAGAGAGAAAGAGAGATTTTAAGACTTACAATATAAATTTTTTTTTTTTAAAAGAGCAAGGATTATTATAAATAAACTCAAAGAGTAGTTGCAATGGGACAATTCCCCATCGCAAACATTGAAACACGATTACATGAAAATGGCTTGTAGAGATTGCAAGAGTTCAAAACACGAAGTTACATAGAATTTAGATAACAACTAGGATTAGCTAACCAAGTGAGGCAATCGAATTTTTTTCCTCTCGATCTATGTGAAATCCATTCGAACGATTTGATTTGGATCTCATTTAGTGCCACCGAAGGAGACCACGATTTATTTTTGAAAGCAACGCTATTATGATTCTTCCGAATGTAGTAAGCACTAACCCATTCAACCGCTTGCCAAATCTTCATGCCGAAACTTGAGATGCTAACCGAAGAATTAGTGTTACCACGCAAATTTTCGCTTCAGCATATGATAATAAAAAATCCTTGTCAAATGTCCTGAAATTGATCTAAAACATATAAAAACATGTTTTGGACTAACTAATAAACTTACTTTGGATTTGGATTTAGCCTTAGATGCCACGGTCCCCACACAAAAATATGTAAATTAGTAGTTATATATAAATTTAAATTTATTATTATTTATTATATATATGGCTAGTCATGCCGTACTTTTCGACATCAAGGATATTTATATAGAAAATAACAAGTTGCTTTTTTAATACTTAAATTTTAATCGTATATGATAATGTATCTACTTTTTATTTTTCATAAGGTTCGAGATGATTATTCAATTGTATCGTGTGTAATTGCGCTATGTATATACTATGAAAATATTAGTTATGTCTCAATTTAATTGTGTAGTTTTTTTTTTTTTTTTTTTTTTTTTTGGGACATCATGATATAGTTGTGCACTTTCAAATTTGATGAATCAAAATTTATTTAAGTAAATAATTATGAAATTATATTTTTCACACATGCATCTTTTAAACATATTGGCATATTTTGTTTGAAAAAAAAAAAAAGCTGACATTTTTAAACCGGACAAAATTTAAGAAAATTATTTTGTTGATAATTATTGCATTCTCTTTTTTTATAAGGTTCGAGATGCTTATTGTTATGTGTGTCACGCAGGGGCGGAATATAGTAGGGACGGGGCACCCGCGCCAGCTGAATTTCGGAAAAAAAAAAATTACACTAAAAAAAATTTAATAAAAAATAAGGTTTTTATTAGTGTTTGCCATGCTATCAATGAAAAATTTAATAATTTTTCCGTCCGCTCCATCTGTGATCGGGTTCAAGTTCTGACATTGGTGTCACATACATACATAGCCCAATTATTCTAGATGATTATATTTTGTTATCATGTACCCACTTATGTCTCAATTTAGTGTGGCTTACAAACCCATTCTCGTGTGGTATATAAAGTCCTTTTCCTCATGTTCGAGTTCCTGTTTCGATTTGGCTAGCCTGCTAAGTTGCTCACTCTGCAACTTTTATTACTAGTTTACTGTTAGTGTTACTCCTGTATCTTCATTGTTGCTTACGTTTTTCGAGTTATGTGAATGGGCTTGGGCTCCCTTTTAGCCCAATGTGGTAATGAAATTTGGCTTTTTGAAAAGAAAAAAAAATTGTTTACTCTGTATCTTTTTTCTTTTAATTAGATGTTATAATAAATGATAATATAATTTATATGATATGATAATGATATAGTGTACACTTTTAAACCTCTAATTGATTTCTAACGTTAATGCTTTCTAACCAATGATGAATTATCTTTGAAGATAATTACTCTATTTGGTTAATCACCCTACATAAATTATTTTTAACCATTTACTGTTAAAAAATGAAAGAAGTGATAAGTAGGTTATATTTTCATATGTCATACACCACTGCAATGCAAGAATAAACATTGGTATCACACAATAATAAACAACGAGCCTATAGCAAAAATTGTCCGCTACATATAAATGAATAAATAATACATTAACAATAAGTAAGGTGAAAGTTCTCGGTCATAAAATTTCAAAATGAAAGAGAAGTTTCACAACTTTTTCCCCCAAAATGACAAAAACTGTATAACTAAGACAATTTATGAAAAGATGAAAGAGGCCAACCGAGAAATACAACCCCAAGACAGCAAGCCTCGAAACTAGAAAACAAAGCAACCGAAAGACTACTGTTAGCTTTCGCTATCTACAACCGAGCCGAACTGATCCTAAACATAACCAACAAAAAACACAAATAAAAGGATACTAAACTAACAACATGAAACATCATGACACCGCAACAAAAAACACACTCATAAACAACCAACAAATCTAAAGAGGAGTTTCATAAGCAATACTCTTAATTCAAAACTTCTTAAACATTGATATGTCTGGACACTCACAATTGAACATGTTTCTTCTTTTCAAATTTGATATATATATATATATATATATATATATATATATATATATATAGCCAAAAGTTCAAACGAGAATCATAAAAAAGGCGAGAACTGCTAGAAGTTTTGATTTATAAAGATTTTCACGTGTAACTTGATTGAATCACACATAAACCTTGATGAAGAGTATGAATGAACATAAAATAGTTGAAAAACACTTATATTTTACCTATATAATTAAATATATAGTTTCTCGTTCACATGTGCATAGTTGTTTCCGAACATGTGAACAGTTTCATATAATTAACAATTTAACATGTAATTTGAGTTAATGAACATATGTTTGTTAATGATATGTGCATTAATTAACATTTGCATGTAATTTGTTGCATTTAAACGCATAAAACCTATTAAATTAAAAAGCTCTCGCAGTTCTCACCTTTTTAGTGGTTCTCGTTTGAACCTGCCTCCACACACACACACACACACACACACACACACACACACATATATATATATATATATATATATATATATATATATATATATATATATATATATATATATATATATGTGTGTGTGTGTGTGTGTGTGTGTGTGTGTGTGTGTGTGTGTGTTCACCAACTAGGCCATGTGTTTTCTTTAATGAGTGCACGAGCAGAAGCAGATATAATTTCCACTGATATGAAATATTAGCGAGATCAGCTACACGTCACTTTACCTAAAGAAAGGTCGACCTGATGAAGCCCTTTTAAACAGATACGAGAACTTCACTTAATAAATTTCATGAGTAGTTGCTCATGGTCTGACACTGCCAATTCTCTCAAATCTTGACAACTATTCAAATATTCGAGACAAAAAAGGAAAAGATTTTTCTTCAGCATCAATGATGCATTAAGTTGAAGAGAATAGAAGTCTTTCATCAAAGATCAAGGAAGAATTCTAAGAGGAATTATTACATTATGGGAAGAATTGTTATATTCTCAGAATTTACACACGAAAGCCTCAGAGACTGCCATGCATTCTTCTCAAATCTTTCATTATCTGAAGACTCTTGAGCAAAATATTAACTCAAGATTCGTGTATCAAAGATTCAATCGTGTAATACCCCGTCAGAATCCACTAACGGAATATTAACTCCTGGTCCCACAGTTTAGCAGTCACGCCCTCTATATGAGACGTTTCCAAAAAGTATTCGCATTAATTATCAAATCAAAGTCATTTATTAAAGAAAATGTAACTGGAAAACGTTTGACACAAATGACTATGGTCTATGAACCCAAAACATCTTGAAATAAAGTAGTTTAAATGCGAATGTTTCTTCTTGAAATGAAAATGATAAATATGCTGAACGCCGTCCAGTTCTAGCAGCAAACAGCATAATAACTTCAGATAAGCGGAAACACTACCTCTAAGTACCTGAGATGAAACATGCAAAACGTCAACGAAAACGTTGAGTGAAAATACAGGTTTAGTAAATTATTTCGTAAGTTAGGCCACAAGATTTTCTTAGAAAACATCATTGGAAAAGTATACATTATCATGAGCACTTGATTATAAAGCTTTAACATTTGCGTAGGCCGAGCCCACGTCTTTAGTTTACCCTATACATTGCGCTACACCGATCAAGTGTACGAGTAACAACAGAATAGACGCCTGCTATGTTTTAGGCGAGGTTTGTCAAACCTAACGGCACCGTCCCTATAAGTCGAGCTTACAAAGTAACTAATATAATCAAGCTAAGGGATTTTTGATCTGAACTCATATGTATATTCTTTGTAAGTTACTTGTGCCTAATATGTAAAATATTTGTAAAAAGCATGCATCTCATCCCTGTAAAAATGTAGTAGGGACTGTAGACTCACCTTAGCAAAAGCACTTGTAATTTCTTAGCAAAACGTACGGTTGTCGAACAATCTCGACTGAACAACGCAACCTAAATAAGTAAATCATCTTAAGTATACACTTATAGGTCAAACCATGTCAACCCATAGTGTACGCAAAGTCCTAGTGCTCAGACTGACTCAACGAACAAGTAAAAGTCAACTAATCCAAGCAAGTCAACAAAAGTCAACCCTAAAGTCAACTCGGTCAAAGTGGTCAACTAAAGTCAAACATCTCAGTAGGTCATACAAACATGGTGAAAAAGTCAAACATAGGTCAAGTACCACTTTACAAGTCATAATTAAGCATATTGCACTTTTGCATCTTAAAGCACATCTTAGAAATTCGTACGTCGTAGAAAGATCCAACTATATCTCATAGCACATAAATCACTAAATCATGAACAACTCCAAATCTTAACTACACTTAAAATAGATTCCAAAAAGTCTGGCCAAAGCCTCATACGATAAATAAAAGTTAGAAGTCAGAAGGGTTCTACTCATTGTTCATTACGGCAATTTCTGCCCGCGCGTCAGTTTTGAAATATTTTTCAGAAAATATAGAAAATAGATTTTGACAAACGGCCAATTGGAGTCATCTCAAAACATATCAAAATTTTAGTGATAAAATAATCAGAAACATTGATTTAGCCAATTTGTACAGTTTTGCAAACCTTTACAGACCTTCTAGTTTTGGTCATCAAACAAATATATCATTTAGACGAGCATATATCTCATGGAAAATCAGGTTCTCGCAAGTTCGCATACAAATGAAACATGTCAAGTAACATATAAAATAACATATTCCAGAAGATCAAAGTCTAAATCAATTCCTAGTTCACTCTAGCAAGTTTTATGTAACTTTGATAACAGATTCAGCTCACTTAACAACACGAAACTTCGTTTTGACATATCGGAAGCATTACATAACCTTTTGACGCAAATCCTAAGTTCAAATTGCATAAATTTTAATAATTAATACAGTAGTACACTTTTTATAAGCTAAAACACAAAGCATGCAACTCATAAAATTCGGATTACGCACAAAACCTAGTCAAATCTTCGATTAAGCATAACTTAAGCATACGATAACGAAATCACGCAAAATTGGAGTCTAAAATTAATAACTTTTCGATATATTTCTATCTAAACATATTAAAAATTCAGATCTCATGTCAATTAAATCAAATCAACAAGAAACAAATTCGTTTTTCATACATACAACGTTAATTACGCAATCAAATGATAACTAACAACACTAGACACCATTAATTGAGCACTGGACTCTAATACACTATGTAATTGAATAAAATTCAGATTTATAAAAACTAGAGTTAGCATTTATACCTCAAACAATTAAATTACTTATACTATCGCGTGTAGAACGATCAAAGGAACGTCTTTCGTGCACGGGGTTTCTTCCAAAAACAACTTGTGATGGTGGTTGTGGGGTGGTGATTGCTGACGGCCAAGAGGGAGAGGGAGATGTCGACTTGTAAGGGAGAAAGAATGAGGCTCCTAGCTTTCTAATTTCCTTTTATATCTAGGTTTAGGGCCTAATACTTCCCTCTAATGACCCAACTAGCAAGTAATGGACCAAAACAATCCAATTAAGGGGTGTTGGGGAGGGTTCAGCCGAATGGCCCTTTAATGGGTGTTCGGGCTCGTTTTTGCTTAACTCTTGGTACGCGCGTGGTCCGTTTCGAATGCCGTTAACCGTACCGGGTCTCCGGAACGTTAACTAGTCGTTGAAACAAAATCACCGGATTTAATTCATTAAATAAATAATAAATTAAATTAGTTTTCTTAAAGTAAATAATTATTGAAAATAATTATTTCGTCGTTTTTCTGAGTTCCGTAAACTGAAAAGTCTTCTAGGCGATTAACTTAATCGTAACGTTTTCTAATTATTTCACTTTTCGAAATAAGTTCATAAATTAATATAACCTATTAATTCAAGAATCTCATTAATAAGCATGTATTTAATTTTATTAAACACATAAGTCTAAGTAACCACCGTTAAATACTTAACGGACAAGTAACGACAGTAAATAGAAAAAGTCGGGTTGTTACATTACCCACCTGTTATGAAAAATTTCATCCCGATATTTTAGTGCTCATCCGCTGTAGTCGTCTCCTCAGGAAACAGTTGCGGATACTTAAGTCTCATCTGATCTTCACATTCCCACGTGAATTCTGGTCCTCTACGGGCGTTCCATCTAACCTTAACAAGCGGAATTCTACTTTGCTTTAGTTGCTTAACCTCGTGATCCATAATCTCAGCAGGTTCTTCAATGTAATTAAGCTTAGGATCAACTTGCACTTCGTCTAACAGAATTATCAAACTTTCGTCTGATAAACATTTCTTCAAATTGGAAACATGAAACGTATCGTGAATTTCACTGAGTTCTTGCGGCAACTTCAGTCTATACGCTACTGGACCAATTCTTTAGGTAATCTCAAACGGTCCAATATACCTCGGACTTAACTTTCCTCTTTTGCCAAAACGCACTACACCCTTCCAAGGTGATACCTTGAGCATAACTTTGTCTCCAACTTGAAATTCCAAATCTTTCCTTCTAATGTCGGCATAACTCTTTTGACGATCTCGCGCTATTTTCATTCTCTCTCGTATCTGCGCGATCTTCTCAGTCGTTTCGTGTACAATCTCAGTGTGACGACCCGAAAATTTCCGACCAAAATTAAACTTAATCTTCAATGATTTCAATACGATAAGCAAAGTCTATTAAACCGAGTTTCAAAATTTTTGAACTATTTACATGGATTCAGTTAACCTTTGACTGTGCTCGACGATTCACGAACAATTGTATGTAAATAAATATGTATGTATATATATATATATATATATATATATATATATATATATATATATGTAAATATATGTAATAATCTGAAATTAATAATATAATTTAAATATTAGAATTAAATATGAAAAATAAGATACAAAATAATTAAGTGTAATTTAAAATGAATCTATATATAAATATATATGATTTCTAAGTATAATTATAATATGTATAGTATAATTTATAAAGAATCAATAAAAGATACTATATTATTGTTAAATATTACATAATTAATAATTAACAAATTAAAAATATAGTCGTTATAGTAATATTATTATTACTTTTATTATTATTAATACTAATAGTAAAATAAATAATTAATCTTAGTATTAGTTACATCTTTATAGATAATATATAGATATGAAATTTAACACATCTAATTTGTCATTTTTTACTATTATTATTATTAATACTTTCATTGCTATTATTAGACTAAATATTAAAAATTAATATCAGTATTATTTTTATTATGTATAATACATAAATATGAAATTTGATACAATTAATGTATTATATAATTATTATTATTAATATCATAATTATTATAAATAGTAGTAAAGTTATAAGTTTATTTATTATGATTAGTATTAGGATTATTATTATTAGATATTATTATTACCATTATTATTAAAAATTATTATTATTATTATTATTATTATTATTATTATAGTTATTAGAAAATAACACAATTTATTTTTATTAGCATTAATAATATTATTATCATTTTTATGATTATTAGAATTATTATTATTATTAATTTTATATATATATATATTAATTATTAATATTAATTTAATTATATAAACTATAAATCATGGAAACTAGTACGATTTTCTTTAATCTCAATCAAACTGTATGATTATTTGTTTCTATCTGATAATTGGTACGAAAGAATCTGTTAATTCCATAATCAAACAAAACCAGTTAGCCATTAAAATCAAATTGTACTCTTTTTATTTTTATTTTTTTCTACTGAACGTATCATTCCTGCCTCCAAATCTGTTAAACGTCTATTTCATATCACTATACGAATCAATTATGAACCCAATTAACTGATAAATTATGTAATCACTTACATTATATGGATACATATAGTTTAAATAAATATTAACAAAATATTATTAATATGGTAATTAAAAATAATACGACATGAGTTATACATACATATATATGTGTATATATATATATATATATATATATATATATATATATATATATATATATATTATGTAAAAATATATATATATATACACTTTTGGTTAAAACCTATATTAATATAATTAGTACCTAATTATATGAAATATAACGTTTTGTATAAATCTATTAGACTTATATAAATTTAAAAATGTATTAATATATTTAACAAGTATTTAATATGTTGATATTAATAAATTTATTATTATAATAAATAATAATTAATTATTTAAAATAAATATATTTAAGTTATTAATGGAACATAAAAATTATTAAGATAACAGTTATATCACAAATAATAATATATATATTTGTTCGATTACAAGTATATGTTTTAATATATATATATGAATGATATAGGTTCGTGAATCCGAGGCCAACCTTGCACTTGTTCAATGTTGTCATATGTATTTTTACTACAAAATACAGTATCGTGAGTTTCATTTGCTCCCTTTTTAAATGCTTTTGCAATATATTTTTGGGACTGAGAATACATTCGCTGCTTTTACAAATGTTTTACGAAATAGACACAAGTAATCGAAACTACATTCTATGGCTGGATTATTAAACCGAATATGCCCCTTTTTAGTCTGGTAATCTAAGAATTAGGGAACAGACACCCTAATTGACGCGAATCCTAAAGATAGATCTATTGGGCCCAACAAGCCCCATCCAAAGTACCGGATGCTTTAGTACTTCGAATTTATCATGTCCGAAGGGAGTCCCGGAATGATAGGGGATATTGTATATGCATCTTATTAAGGTCGGTTACCAGGTGTTCACCATATAAATGATTTTTATCTCTATGCAGTTTACGAAATGCCTGATATGAGATGTATATATATTGAAAAAAATGAAATCTTGTGGTCTATTAAAATTATGGAATGATTGATTATGATAAACTAATGAACTCACCAACCTTTTGGTTGACACTTTTAAGCATGTTTATTCTTACGTATGAAAGAAATCTTCTGCTGTGCATTTACTCATATTAGAGATATTACTTGGAGTCATTCATGACATATTTCAAAATACGTTACATTCGAGTCGTCGAGTTCATCAAGATTATTACTAAGTCAATTATAGTTAGATATATTAAGAAATGGTATGCATGCCGTCAACTTTCGATGTAATGAAAGTTTGTCTTTTAAAAACGAATGCAATGTTTGTAAAATGTATCATATAGAGGTCAAGTACCTCGCGATGTAATCAACTATTGTGAATCGTTTATAATGTATATGAACGGGTCCTTTTAGTTGGTATCAGAGTGGTGGTCTTAGCGAACCAGGTCTTGTATTAGTGTGTCTAACTGATAGTTGTTTAGATGCATTAGTGAGTCTGGACTTCGACCGTGTCTGCAATTCAAAAGTTTTGCTTATCATTTTGTGTCGAAAATTACCTGCTTATCATTCTTAGGGAATCACTTGCTTATCATTCTTAGTCTAGACACATCTTACTGCATTGATTGCATGAATAGTGCATAGACAAAATTCATATTTTAGCGTATCTGTTACTGTATACTTTGCCTGATATATTCCGCAAATTCCTCCGTAGTCTACGAAATCTTTAGTACTATATATATATAGATATTCTATGTAGTAGAATGTCATCCAATATTCGAAAATCATTTCATATCGAAAAATCCTTTATTCACTCGTACAAAATGGAACTCGTCACTAGTTCAAGTTCTTCAGAATCCGACAGCTATTCTGACATGGATGTTCACCTAAGCACTGAAAACAGCGTCACCAGAATGAATCAACCAATCATCCATCCCCAATTCATCTGATGAGTTCGTAGTCGACTTAATCAATGGAGATGAGAAGAAGGCGATCCTTTCCACCAACCGAATTCACCTCTTGACAGAAAACCCGAAGCACTTACCGGCGAACCTGTTCGAAATACCATTTTCTCTCTCATTTTCGGAGTATCTCGCCACTACTATATCACAAGTCAGATTCTAAACCTTATTCATTCGCTCGTTCCTACCGACAATCATCCTGGAGTAATAAAGTTAACGAGCTTCGCGCCCGAGTTGTAGCCTTGGAAAATATGGTGCAAAACGTACCAGCTTCAACAACATCAACGGCATCAACAGTACCACCAGCAACAACACAAACCACAATAACAGACGCCTCAACATCACAATCTGTACCTCGAGCATAATCATCATTCTACATGACGTTCTACATCATTTATCTTCGTACGACATTATGATTATGTAATCTCTAATGTTCTAGAGATTATATATTCTTGTTCTAACGGTAAATCAAATGCGTTTAATATCATATTGACTCATTAAATCCATGATTACATCTGAAGAGAATATATATGTAAGTATATTTTCATAAAGATTGTAATTAAAAATTCTTTTGTACAAACGATTAATGGTGAAAATATTTTAACGGGTAGGTAATACCCGAGAAATATTTAGATTTCACATTAATAAGTTACAATGTACATTCTTTCAAATCTGATTCAACAGTCATTTACTATCCTTCTTACATCCACCGATGCACGTATCCGTTCACTACAAAATAACCATTTTCATTCAATTTCATATTTGGATTTTGACCTATCAGAATCCGACAAGTGGCAAAATGAAGAAAACATTGGACAAAATAAAATTTGTTAGAAACAAACAAATTAACTATGAGGAAAATTTTGTTAAGAATCCACGCTAACTGTTCCTAGCTAACTGATTACATTTTATTTATCGCAATTTTAATTCTCGCAATTTTATTTATCGTCATTTAATTTCTGTTATTTATTTTACGCACTTTATTTATCGTCATTTAAATACTGTTATTTACGCATTTTAAATATCGGGACACGTATACAAGGTTTTGACATATCATATCGACGCATCTATATATATTATTTGGAATAACCATAGACACTCTATATGCGGTAATGATCGAGTTAGCTATACAGGGTTGAGGTTGATTCTACAATAATATATATACTTTGAGTTGTGATCGAGTCTGAGACATGTATACAATAGGTCACGATACGTATTAATTAATTCGAATATTATATATTAAACTACATATAAATTATTGAATTACTAATTATGGACTGTCAACATTGGACAATTAAAATGAATTAAAATATTAATTTTAACATATGAAACTAAACAATTCTTCAAGCTTGCCACTTGATTTCATCTTAAACCTCATTTGTATCTTGACAATTTCAATCTACGTTCAAACCTTTCATGATTCTTGAAAACACCTCAATCGAGAGGATAAACCAACCGCACTTCATCTATGGAAGAAAAGATTGATGCATATAGTTATGTACCTTAGAAACTGAGTAAACGTTTAACACGTAGCTGTGCTAATTCCTTTAGTGTTATTATTACCGAAAATAACTTTGCAACTCCTGTTCGAGATAGTCAGTTTTGTCACAGCTCCAGCAAGTCAACTTCGACTTTTCGTTCAAATCAACTTTATTATAACCTTGATATATACGTTGCCCTATATGTCATTGTTATCAGAAAACCGTTTATATTCCACCACATAAGCAGTAAACTTACCAACAATTATGTTGATCTTTAACTTAAAAAAAAAAAATCGTTATCTTTAGCGAAACCCTATCATATACTCATCTGCACCTTGTAACGAGAATTGCCAAACCAATTACCGGGAATCAGCAATCAGTATTTTGAATCTCGCAATGTTTCTACATCAACAGTTATATGTATACATATAACATTTATCTCTTAGAATTATGATCTCCCATTCTGAAAAGCACTCTAGTCTACGAATCAATTCTTTGAATTTTAAGAAAGCTGATAAAGCAGCGAAAACTGTTGATGACTTTAATAGTCCAAAGTATGATGATAAAGAATGGAGTGTTGGAAACGCTAAATAGAAAATTTAGTACCGAAAGACGGATTATGCGAAACTATGAAGGAGGCTGTGGACAAAATCACAAAGACTAAACCTGCCTTCAAAGAATCTAAATGATTCAGTATCTACTGAAGTCATTAACAAATACCTTGCTCCTGACTCTAAACCCTTGCGGAGAATATTCTTCATCATCCTATGATATTTAAAATTCTAAGATATCATCGTATCTTTCATTATAAATATCCTCGATATTTATGAAGATATCTTCATAACTATTCTTATCTAAAATCGATTATCTCTTCGCACTATCTGTATTACATCAGAAAGGAAACTGTTTTTGTTTCTGAATTCTGAAGAATTCGAATCAAAATATGAATGTTTTTAAAGTAGTGTTGGGGACTGAAGCATGAGTTAGTATAATATAATGACACTTGATCAACGTGATTATATTACAGTAAGTCATGCTGAGTTTCTAATGGAACGTGATGATTCACAGATCATAAAGTTATCATGTGCCATGTTACACGACTCTTGTATTCTACTTAATCTCTAAACATATCGAGAAAATATTTTCTTGATGATTCGGTCTTTTCCGGGATATTCTGGAAATTTGACAAATCAAGACCGTACCATTACGATTTCCTACTTAGAACATTAACTATGTTCATTCCGAATTTCATATCTACAAATTCTGGACCATTATTAGCTTGACTTAGAGTCGAGAAGAGGATAAAAAGGCAAAGAGCTCCGAAATATAAGGGAGAATATAAAGCCTGATAACAACACGTAAATTACAAACTGTGTATATCAATGTTTATCGCAATATAAAGACATGGGAGAATTAAAAACACTATAACCCCAAAGGCGAAGTAGAAGAAAATAGATTCCTCCGGTGGAAGTTAGAAAAGGAGAATGATTGTTACGATAGTAAGGATAAAGACAAGGATTAGAACCAGATTAAGCATTTTCACAATCTTCTGAATTTGAAATTGAGTATAGGAGTGATAAAAGTAATGGAACGGAAGAAGTTAATTTATAGTGAAATATCTGATAAAGAAATCAAGGCAGATAATCGCATTTAATTAAAGAGATTTTATTCACCAAAGAATCAAATCTTTCAGATCTCAACGATTTTCTCTAAATCCCTTGAATTCCGAAAATCAATCATGTCTATGTCAAAAGATATGACAAGACTTTATTTTCTCATTTTGTTCTTTTGTGATAGCTTCACTTATACTCTTCGCGAAATCGAATTGTTTTATCCATATACTCACTGATGATAAAACCCTAATTTTTGACTCATATGGGTCATGAAAACATACTTAATGTCAGTCATGATGATCCCACTCAAATTTCGGGACGAAATTTCTTTAACGGGTAGGTACTGTGACGACCCGGAAATTTCTGACCAAAATTAAACTTAATCTTCATATGATTTCAATACGATAAGCAAAGTCTATTAAATCGAGTTTCAAAATTTTTGAACTATTTACATGGATTCACTTAACCTTTGACTGTGCTCGACGATTCACGAACAATTGTATGTAAATAAATATGTATGTATATATATAAATGTAAATATATGTAATAATCTGAAATTAATAATATAATTTAAACATTAGAATTAAATATGAAAAATAAGATACAAAATAATTAAGTGTAATTTAAAATGAATCTATATATAAATATATATAATTTCTAAGTATAATTATAATATGTATGGTATAATTTATAAAGAATCAATAAAAGATACTATATGATTGTTAAATATTACATAATTAAAATTAAAAAATTAAAAATATAGTCGTTATAGTAATATTATTATTACTTTTATTATTATTAATACTAATAGTAAAATAAATAATTAATCTTAGTATTAGTTACATCTTTATAGATAATATATAGATATGAAATTTAACACATCTAATTTGTCATTTTTTACTATTATTATTATTAATACTTTCATTACTATTATTAGATTAAATATTAAAAGTTAATATCAGTATTATTGTTATTATGTATAATACATAAATATGAAATTTGATACAATTAATGTATTATATAATTATTATTATTATTAATATCATAATTATTATAAATAGTAGTAAAGTTATAAGTTTATTTATTATGATTAGTATTAGGATTATTATTATTAGATATTATTATTACCATTATTATTAAAAATTATTATTATTATTATTATAGTTATTAGAAAATAACACAATTTATTATTATTAGCATTAATAATATTATTATCATTTTTATGATTATTAGAATTATTATTATTATTATTATTATTATTATTATTATTATTATTATTATTATTATTATTATTAATTTTATATATATATTAATTATTAATATTAATTTAATTATATAAACTATAAATCATGGAAACTAGTACGATTTTCTTTAATCTCAATCAAACTGTATGATTATTTGTTTCTATCTGATAATTGGTACGAAAGAATCTGTTGATTCCATAATCAAACAAAACCAGTTAGCCATTAAAATCAAATTGTACTCTCTTTTTTTTCTACTGAACGTATCATTCCTGTCTCCAAATCTGTTAAACGTTTATTTCATATCACTATACGAATCAATTATGAACCCAATTACCTGATAAATTATGTAATCACTTACATTATATGGATACATTCTGCAATTCAGAAAGAAGAAAAAAAACACACGAAGTCTATTTATTTTTTTTACGCCCTGTTCTTATCCCATTTTTTAAATTACAGATTTCGTAATCAATTCCAAATTGTGTTAGTGTAGTTCTGTTAGGAATTTAATACTTAATCTTTCTGCAAAAGTTGAAGATCCAATTCTTAGTATTGAATTCTAATTTCGAAGTCAAAGTTATTTTCTAAAAAGTAAACTAATCTGTTCTTTGCCAAATTCGTTATCGTTTTGAAGTTTCTGATAAAATTAATGATTCGTAGAGTTTCCATGAATGTTTTCTAACTTATTTCATATTGGAATCATAAGCTATAACGTTACCAAAATGTAAAACATATATTTTTTTTTTGTTTCAAACAGTGACAGAGAGGAGCAGATTTTTTCATTTTTTTTATATATTTTTTTTGGTGTCTGTTGAATTAATTTCCAGGGACAAGTCGTTTTAACTAAATTTCAAGACTTAAAT
Source organism: Rutidosis leptorrhynchoides (assembly GCF_046630445.1). Classification (NCBI taxonomy): domain Eukaryota; kingdom Viridiplantae; phylum Streptophyta; class Magnoliopsida; order Asterales; family Asteraceae; genus Rutidosis; species Rutidosis leptorrhynchoides. The sequence continues at coordinate 637,735,818 of NC_092336.1, forward strand.
CTTGATTGGAAATCGTTTTATAAAAAAATCAAAAGTCTGATCGATGAATTATATATGAAGAAGATGATTAAGGAACTCTGGTTATAATTTATTCAAATGGGTTTATAATCAGAAAAACATTATGGCTTGAATGGTTAAGGGGTGTGTTGGTATATGAGAGGTCGCGGGTTCGAGCCTATTTTAGGGTATTCTTTTTAGAACAAGCTATTAAGGGAGTTTTTCATTATCAAATTATTATTATTGTTATTAATATTATTTTTAGTATTATTATGATTATAATTCTTATTGTTATTATTAAAATTATTATTATTGTGATAATATATGAATTTATGATGCTAAAATAATTAAAGAAGAACACAATTATGATAATTGTGAATTAAAGGTAATAATAATTATATTATGGTTATGACTTAAACATAAACAAAAAATATATGTATAAAGGACAAGCATTATGATTAATATATATGAGATTTATATTATATTATGAGGCATTATGATAAGATAATTCGAAAATGAATGTCTGGACGATTTATAAAGTTATATGAAAGGATAATATATATACATATATATATTTAGACTTATACGGATAATACATAAAGATTTAAACTTTAATGTAAGTGTTAACGAGGACTTCATTAGTAACTACTACTTAGTATACTTAATAACTTTAAAACGAAAATATTAGTTACATATGAATTATATATATATATATATATATATATATATATATATATATATATATATATATATATATATATATATATATATATATATATATATATATATATATATATATATATATATATATATATATATATTAAAAGTACGAATAACATTACAACTATAAAGGAGAAATATATAATACATATAGTTTAAATAAATATTAACAAAATATTATTAATATGGTAATTAAAAATAATACGACATAAGTTATATATATATATATATATATATATATATATATATATAATGTAAAAAATATATACTTTTGGTTAAAACCTATATTAATATAATTAGTAGCTAATTATATGAAATATAACGTTTTGTATGAAGCGACCCGTCCTAATCCATAAGGACGAATACAATAACATATGATTACATCGCGAGGTATTTGACCTCTATATGATACATTTTACAAACATTGCATTCGTTTTTAAAAGACAAACTTTCATTACATCGAAAGTTGACGGCATGCATACCATTTCATAATATATCCAACTATAATTGACTTAATAATAATCTTGATGAACTCAACGACTCGAATGCAACGTCTTTTGAAATATGACATGAATGACTCCAAGTAATATCTCTATAATGAGCAAATGCACAGCGGAAGATTTTTTTCATACCGGAGAATAAACATGCTTTCAAGTGTCAACCAAAAGGTTGATGAGTTCATTAGTTTATCATAACAATCATTTCAATATTTTAATAGACCACAACATTTCATTTCCAATTCTCATAAATATACGTTCCATGCATAGAGACAAAAATCATTCATATGGTGAACACCTGGTAACCGACCTTAACAAGATGCATATAGAATATCCCCTATCATTCCAGGACTCCCTTCGGACATGATAAATTCGAAGTACTAAAGCATCCGGGACTTTGGATGGAGATTTTTGGGCCCAATAGATCTATCTTTAGGATTCGCGTCAATTAGGGTGTCTGTTCCCTAATTCTTAGATTACCAGACTAAAAGGGAGCATATTCGGTTTAATAATCCAGTCATAGAATGTAGTTTTATTTACTTGTGTCTATTTCGTAAAACAGTTATAAAAGCAGCGCATGTATTCTCAGTCCCAAAAATATATATTGCAAAAGCATTTAAAAAGGGAGCAAATGAAACTCACTCTACAATATTTTGTAGTAAAAATATTCATACGACGATACTGAACAATGCAGGGTTGGCCTCGGATTCACGAACCTATATCATTTGTTTATTTATTAATACACATAATTGTAATCGAACAATATATATATAAATTTATTAGTTATATCATTTTTATATCAAAAATATATATATGTCTCATATATTCATTTTGTATATAAAAATATTAATTTTTGTTTTATATATATATATATATATATATATATATATATATATATATATATATATATATATATATATATATATATATATATATCGTTTGTTTGTTGAAATATAGTAACTTATATAATATTAGTAATGGTAAAAATGATAATAACTACAATACTTAATATTACTAATAAAGATATTAAAGTTAATAATTTTGTTAATAATGATATTAATGATAGTTTTTAATTATAAATTTCAAAATGATAATATCAGTAGTAAAATGAATAATTTAGTAATAATGGTAGTGAAAATAATAATTTTTATTATTAGTACATAATACTTAATAATAATAATTATAACAATCTTATTACTAATAATAATCATAATAATAATAATGACAATAATAATAAGAATAATATTAATAATAATAATAATAGTAATAATAGTAATAATAATAAAGGAGATAATAAACTACCTCAATAAGCCTTTTCTAAAAAAATGCCCCAAGCCGGGTTCGAACCCGAGACCTCGCGTTTACACAGCAAGCACCCAACCATTTAACCATTTCTGTTTTTTCTATATATTTTACCTTCTATTATAATATAACCCGTATTTATTCTTACACCATCTTCTTCCAAAATCCCAAACCAAATTCGACCAGAACCATATTAATCATAATCGTGAATTGATTGTTAGGTTTAGGTGCTTTTAATAGAACATAGACGACCAAGTTGTGTTTGTTTTGGATTAACAGAAAAAAAAAATTCAAAACAGCAGTAGAAATACTTTCACGAAGAACACTTCAAATTCAAACTTTGATCAAGACTTAGAGATCGTTTTAGATAAAACTTTTAACACAAAATAGATTTCAATTCTTCCTTAGAAACTTTCTAAATATTCAATTGAAATAGAAACAAAATAACAACTTCGAATTTCTTCATAAACAGCACGTTTGACTTTTTAAACTTAATACTTTGACTCTAAAATTCTTACTCGATACTAAAGATTGGGGTTTGAAACTTTGCAAGCAGTTTAAACAAAAGATTTTTAACAACAAAGTATTTACACATTTTGCAATTTTGTTCGAATTTGAGACTTGATAAAAAAAATAAGACGAACAGAGCAGGTACCTGACTTCCTTCTTAATTTTTATTTAATTTGACAATTAAAAGTTGTAAAAATTGATAATTGATATTGAGGACGTATTGTCGATTGAGTGTAGTAATATCTTAACCAAATTCCTCGTTTTATAATAACTTGATTCGACATCAAATAATTAATCAGTAAAAATATAATTAAAAGGAATAAAGAGGACTAGGACGTGCAACTAAATTTGGAAAGTATTGTTCCTAATTTGTACGAGTTTAAACAATTAGTAATAGATAGATAACGACTTGAACAACTTTCTGATTTATCACATTATATATATACGGTTGTTATAATTGCTGAATAAATAATTAAATAGATTAATATTAACAATAATAATTTTATAAATCATAATAATAATAATTAATAATAATATTAACAATTATGTTAATAATAATAATCATCATTAACAATATAAATGATAAATTGTATTATTTATATGTTATTTATTAATAATGGCTTTAATAATAGTGGTAATTATAAATGTAATAATATTAATAATAACAAAATAATACTAAAAATCATTAAATTAATAATATTATTATTAATTAATGATAATAATAATAATAACTTGTGTTATTTTCTAATATTTATGATAATAGTAATAATTTATAATAATAATAATAATACTAATATTAGTCATTATAATTAAAATTATAACTAATATTCTAGTTATAATAGTATTGATATTAACATTGATAATAATAATGTAACAAGTTACATGTATCAACTTTTATAAAATAATAACACTCATAATACCAATATTATTATTATTATTATTATTATTATTATTATTATTATTTATTTTAATAATAATAAAAGTTATAATAACTATATTTTAACTTGTATTTACATATATTAATATTACATTCGATTTACTTTTTCATTTTCAAATATCAGTTTTAAATATATGTTTAAGTTTTCCTTCAATATAATTAAATCACATAATATTTCATTTATATAATTATTTAATAATATATAACTATTTATATATATAGTTATTTATGTGTATATATATATATATATATATATATATATATATATATATATATATATATATATTCGATTAAAGGTTCGTGAATCGTCGGGAATAGTCAAAGGTTAAATGCATTCATGTAAACTGTTCCAAAAATTCTGAGACTCAACATTACAGACTTTGCTTATCGTGTCAGAAACATATAAAGATTAAGTTTAAATTTGGTCGAAAATTTTCGGGTCGTCACAGTACCTACCCGTTAAAGAAATTTCGTCCCGAAATTTGAGTGTGGTCGTCATGGTTAACGATAAAAATGTTTTCATGACGAATATGAGTCAATAAATAGAGTTTTATCATTATTGACTAATATAGATAACACGATTCGATTATGTGAAGCGTACGAGTGAAGCTGTCACAAAAATTTGAGATAGAGATTTAACTTTAGACGTAGTCATGGTGGATTTTCGGAATTCAAGGAATTTAAAAGAAAATCTTTGGAAATCTATAAGATCTGACTCTTCGGGATTTAAGGAAAATGCGATAATCTGTTTTGATTTTTCTGACAAATAATTCACTATAAATCTACTCCCTTCGTTTCCTTTATATTTTGGAGTTCCATCCTTTTGTTTTCTCTTTCTGACTTTAAGTCAAGCGAATAATGATTCCAGAATTCGTAGGTATGGAGTTTCGAATGAACATGACTAATGTTCTAAGAGAGAAATTATAATAGCATGATATTGATTGGTTAAATTACCATAATTCAAGAGAAAAGATAGAATTATCAAGAAAATATGTTCTTGATATGCTTATAGATTAGATAGAATGTAAGAGTCGTGTAACATGGCACATGATGACGATATGGTCTGTGAATCATCATGTTTCATTAGAAACTCAGCATGACTTACTGTAATATAATCACGCTGATCAAGTGTCATTATATTATACTAACTCATGCATCAATTTCCAACACTACTTCAAAATTATTCATAATTTAAACTCTACGTTTTCAGAGATTTAGAAACTAAGACTGTTTCTTTTCTGATGTAACACAGATAGCGCGGAGAGATAATTAATATCGGACGAGAATATTTATGAAGATATCTTCAGAAATATTGAGGATATTTATAATGAAAGATACGATAATATCTTATAATTCTACAATCAAAATGTGATGAAGAAATTCATTCACAATGATTTAGAACAATTACGGAACAAGGCATTCGCTAAAGATTTCATCAGAAATAGAATCATCTGAATTCTTTATGTACAAATTTAATCCTTGTGATTTGTTCAGAGTCTCTTTCATGGTTTGCTCAATTAATTTTTTAGTATTAAAATCTGTGAGCTTTTTCAACACTCCAATCTTTATTATTAAACTTTTGACTGTTAAGGCAGTCTTCAGTTTTCACTGTGTTATCAGCTTTCTCAATATTCAAAGAACTGATTCGTAGACTAGAGTGCTTTTCAGAATGAGAGATCATAATTCTAAGAGATAAGTGTTATATGTATACATATAACTGTTGATGTAGACATGCTGCGAGATTTCAAAATGCTGATTGTTAATTCCCGATAATTGATGTGGTAATTCTCGTTATAAGATATGGATGAGTATATGAATAGGTTTTAATGAATAAATATAATGATTCTTCGGAGAGACTTAAGTCAATGAGTAATGAAGTTGCTGGTAAGTTTATTGCTAATATGGTGGAATATAAACGGTACTCTAATAACGATGATGAAATGACAACGTATATATTGAGGTTATAATAAGGCTAATCCGAATGAAAGTTGAAGTTGATTTGTTGGAGCTGTGACAAAATTGGCTAATTTGGAAAGGAATTGTAAAGTTATTTTCGATAATAATAATGTCAAAGGAGCTAGCATAGATACGTGTTAAACGTTTGCTCAGGTTCCGAGTGTTTTCAGGTGCATAACTATATGCATAAATCTTTCCTACCTTAAATGAAGTGAGATTGGTTCATCCTCTCGATCGAGGTGTTTTCAAGAATCATTAAAGGGTTGAACGCGGATTGTAAAAGTCAAAATACAAATGAGGTTTAAGATGAAATCAAGTGACAAACTTGAAGAATTGTTTAGTTTCATATGTTATAATTAATATTTTAATTCATTTTAATTGTCCAATGTTGGCAGTCCACAGTTGATAGTCCACAGTTAACAGTCCAATAATTTATATATAGTTTAATATATAATATTCGAATTAATTAATACGTATCGTGACCCGTGTACGTGTCTCAGACTCGATCACAACTCAAAGTATATATATTATTATAGAATAAACCTCAACCATGGGTAGCTAACTCTATCATTACTGCATATAGAGTGTCTATGGTTATTCCAAATAATATATATAGATGCGTCGATATGATATGTCAAAACATTGTATACGTGTCCCGATATTTAAAATGCGTAAATAACAGTATTTAAATGACGATAAATAAAGTGCGTAAAATAAATAACAGAAATTAAATGACGATAAATAAAATTGCGAGAATATAAACTGCGATAAATAAATTGCGATAAATAAATGTAATAAGGAAGTAACAGTTAGCTAGGAACAGTTAGCTAGGATTTTGTTAGCGTGGATTCTTAACAAAAATTTTCTCATAATTAATTTGTTTGTTTCTAACAAATTTTATTTTTGTACAATGTTTTCTTCATTATGCCACTTGTCGGATTCTAATAGGTCAAAATCCAATTATGAAATTGAATGAAAAGGGTTATTCTGCGGTGAACGGATACGTATATCTGTGGATGTAAGTAGGATAGTAAATGGCTTGTTGAATCAGATTCGAAGAATGTACAGTGTAATTTATTAATGTGAAATCTAAATATTCCTTGGGTATTACCTACCCGTTAAAATATTTTCATCATTAAGAGTTTGTACGAAAGAATTTTTAATTACAATCTTTATGAAAATATATATTCACATATATTTTCTTCAGATGTAATACAGATTTAATGAGTTAATATAATATTAGACTCATTTGATTTACCGTTAGAATAAGAATATATAATCTCTAAAACATTAAAGATTATATAATCGCCATGTCGAACAAAGATAAATAATGTAGAACGTCATGTAGAATGATGATTATACTCGAGGTACAGAATGAGATGTTGAGGCATGGATTGTTGATGGTACTGGTGCTGTTACTGATGGTACTGTTGGTGCCAGTGATGTTGTTGAAGCTGGTAAATTTTGCACCATATTCTCCAAATTGATTACTCGTGCGCGAAGTTCGTTGACTTCTTCTATTTATTCCAGGATGATTGTCGGTCGGAACGAGCGGATGAATAAGGTTTAGAATTTGAGATAGTATATAATCGTGGCGAGATATTCAGGAAATGAGGGTGAAAATGGTGTTGCGGATAGGTTCGCGGTAAGTGCTTCAAGTTCTTCACCAAGAGGTGAATTCGGTTGACGGAAAGGATCACCTTCTTCTTGTCTCCAATGATTAAGTAGACTACGAACCCATCAGATGAATTGGGGATGGCTGATTGGCTGATTCATTCTGGTGACACTGCTTTCGGAGCTTAGGTGAAACTCCATATCGAAATAGCTGTCGGAATCCGAGGAATTCGAACTGGTTGAGGGATTCATCTCGTACGATCAGATGAAGGATTTTCGATAAGAATTTAGATTATAGGATGTAGATTAGTACCCTGCAATACATAATTTACATATGCATATATAACACTGAAATCCCATAAGTTACGGAGGAATCTATGGAAGCTGTCAGGCAAAGGTAATAATAGCAGATACGCTAAGATATGAATTTATCTATACACTGTCTATGCAATAGAGGCAGTAAGACATGTCTAGACTAAGAATGATAAGCAGGTAATTTCCTAAGGATGATAAGCAAATAATTTTCGACACTAAATGATAAGCAAAACTTATGACATGCAGACACGGTCGAAGTCCAGACTCACTAATGCATCTAAACAACTATCAGTTAGACACACTAATGCAAGACCTGGTTCGCTAAGACCACCGCTCTGATACCACATGTAAATACAGTGGGGACAATCACCATCCCACCCAGTGCCTTCCCAGCTAACCGCCTAGTGACCAATGAGTGTACCTCAGATACTGATTTTAGGGCCTGCCTCTCGGAAATTGCCAACCCTCGTAAGGGATCGCAAGGAGTAAGAGCCAATACTTCGTCACATGTAACACTGTGAGAACCTCCTTTACGACTAACCCACCATACATGAACGGCGTTATACCAGCTCTGATACCACATGAAGCGACCCGTCCTAATCCATAAGGACGAATAAAATAACATATGATTACATCGCAAGGTATTTGACCTCTATATGATACATTTTACAAACATTGCATTCGTTTTTAAAAGACAAACTTTCATTACATCGAAAGTTGACGGCATGCATACCATTTCATAATATATCCAACTATAATTGACTTAATAATAATCTTGATGAACTCAACGACTCGAATGCAACGTCTTTTGAAATATGTCATGAACGACTCGAATGCAACGTAAATCAATATATATATATATATATATATATCGTTTATTTGTTGAAATATAGTAACTTATATAATATTAATAATGGTAAAAATGATAATAACTACAATACTTAATATTACTAATAAAGATATTAAAGTTAATAATTTTGTTAATAATGATATTAATGATAGTTTTTAATTATAAATTTCAAAATGATAATATCAGTAGTAAAATGAATAATTTAGTCATAATGGTAGTGAAAATAATAATTTTTATTATTAGTACATAATACTTAATAATAATAATTATAACAATCTTATTACTAATGGTAATCTTAATAATAATACTTTTGTTAATAATAATAATAATAATAATAATAATTCCTAATTGTTTCTAATACTAATATTAATGATAATAATAATAATTCTAAAGATAACACTTTTATTACTAATGTTAATAATGATAATACTAAAAATAACAATTTTGTTAATAATGATACGTATGTTAATAATACTAATACTGATAATAATAACTATAATTTTACCAATAATAGTAATAGTTTTAATAATAATATTAATGATAATAATATTACTTTGTATTATAATAGTGATAATAATAAATAAACTTAGCAATAATAATAACTACAGTTGTAATTAAAATCATAATAATGATAATTACTACTTTATTAGTTTTTGATAATTATAATAACAATAATAATTAATATCAATAATAATAATAATAATAATAATAATAATAATCATAATAATAATAATGACAATAATAATAAGAATAATAATAATAATAATAATAATAATAATAATAATAATAATAATAATAATAATAATAATAATAATAATAATAATAATAATAATAATAATAATAATAATAGTAATAATAAAGGAGATAATAAACTACCTCAATAAGCCTTTTCTAAAAAAATGCCCCAAGCCGGCTTCGAACCCGAGACCTTGCGTTTACACAGCAAGCACCCAGACCACTTAACCATTTCTATTTTTTCTATATATTTTACCTTCTACTATAATATAACCCGTATTTGTTTCTTACACCATCTTCTTCCAAAATCCCAAACCAAATTCGACCAGAAACCATATTAATCATAATCGTGAATTGATTGTTAGGTTTAGGTGCTTTTAATAGAACATAGACGACCAAGTTGTGTTTGTTTTGGATTAACAGAAAAAAAAATCAAAACAGCAGTAGAAATACTTTCACGAAGAACACTTCAAATTCAAACTTTGATCAAGACTTAGAGATCGTTTTAGACAAAACTTTTAACACAAAATAGATTTCAATTCTTCCTTAAAAACTTTCTAAATATTCAATTGAAACAAAAATAAAATAACAACTTTGAATTTCTTCATAAACATCACGTTTGACTTTTTAAACTTAATACTTTGACTCTAAAATTCTTACTCGATACTAAAGATTGGGGTTTAAAACTTTGCAAGCAGTTTAAACAAAAGATTTCTAACAACATAGTATTTACACATTTTGCAATTTTGTTCGAATTTGAGACTTGACAAAAAAACAAGACGAACAGAGCAGGTACCTGACTTCCTTCTTAATTTTTATTTAATTTGACAATTAAAAGTTGTAAAAATTGATAATTGATATTGAGGACGTATTGTCGATTGAGTGTAGTAATATCTCAACCAAATTTCTCGTTTTATAATAACTTGATTCGACATCAAATAATTAATCAGTAAAAATATAATTAAAAGGAATAAAGAGGACTAGGACGTGCAACTAAATTTGGAAAATATTGTTCCTGATTTGTACGAGTTTAAACAATCAGTAATAGATAGATAACGACTTGAACAACTTTCTGATTTATCACGTTATATATATACGGTTGTTATAATTGCTGAATAAATAATTAAATAGATTAATATTAACAATAATAATTTTATAAATCATAATAATAATAATTAATAATAACATTAACAATTATGTTAATAATAATAATCATCATTAACAATATAAATGATAAATTGTATTATTTATATGTTATTTATTAATAATGGCTTTAATAATAGTGGTAATTATAAATGTAATAATATTAATAATAACAAAATAATAATAAAAATCATTAAATTAATAATATTATTATTAATTAATGATAATAATAATAATAACTTGTGTTATTTTCTAATATTTATGATAATAGTAATAATTTATAATAATAATAATAATAATAATACTAATATTAGTCATTATAATTAAAATTATAACTTATATTCTAGTTATAATAGTATTGATATTAACATTGATAATAATAATGTAACAAGTCACATGTATCAACTTTTATAAAATAATAACACTCATAATACCAATACTATTATTATTATTAATATTTATTTTAATAATAATAAAAGTTATAATAACTATATTTTAACTTGTATTTACATATATTAATATTACATTCGATTTACTTTTTCATTTTCAAATATCAGTTTTAAATATATGTTTAAGTTTTCCTTCAATATAATTAAATCACATAATATTTCATTTATATAATTATTTTATAATATATAATTATTTATATGTATAGTTATATATATATATATATATATATATATATATATATATATATATATATCTATTTTCGATTAAAGGTTTGTGAATCGTCGAGAATAGTCAAAGGTTAAATGTATTCATGTAAACTGTTCCAAAAATTCTGAGACTCAACATTACAGACTTTGCTTATCGTGTCGGAAACATATAAAGATTAAGTTTAAATTTGGTCGAAAATTTCCGGGTCGTCACATTGTATAAATCTATTAGACTTATATAAATTTAAAAATGTATTAATATATTTAACAAGTATTTAATATGTTGATATTAATAAATTTATTATTATAATAAATAATAATTAATTATTTAAAATAAATATATTTAAGTTATTAATGGAACATAAAAATTATTAAGATAACAGTTATATCACTAATAATAATATATATATTTGTTCGATTACAAGTATATGTTTTAATATATATATGAATGATATAGGTTCGTGAATCCGAGGCCAACCTTGCACTTGTTCAATATTGTCATATGTATTTTTACTACAAAATACAGTATCGTGAGTTTCATTTGCTCCCTTTTTAAATGCTTTTGCAATATATTTTTGGGACTGAGAATACATGCGCTGTTTTATAAATGTTTTACGAAATAGACACAAGTAATCAAAACTACATTCTATGGCTGGATTATTAAACCGAATATGCCCCTTTTTAGTCTGGTAATCTAAGAATTAGGGAACAGACACCCTAATTGAGGCGAATCCTAAAGATAGATCTATTGGGCCCAACAAGCCCCATCCAAAGTACCGAATGCTTTAGTACTTCAAATTTATCATGTCCGAAGGGAGTCACAGAATGATAGGGGATATTCTATATACATCTTGTTAAGGTCGGTTACCAGGTGTTCACCATAAGAAAGATTTTTATCTCTATGCAGTTTGTGAAATGCCTGATATGAGATGTATATTTATGGAAAAATGAAATCTTGTGGTCTATTAAAATTATGGAATGAATGATTATGATAAACTAATAAACTCCCCAACCTTTTGGTTGACACTTTTAAGCATGTTTATTCTCACGTATGAAAGAAATCTTCCACTGTGCATTTGCTCATATTAGAGATATTACTTGGAGTCATTCATGACATATTTCAAAAGACGTTGCATTCGAGTCATCGAGTTCATTAAGATTATTACTAAGTCAATTATAGTTGGATATATTATGAAATGGTATGCATGCCGTCAACTTTTGATGTAATAAAAGTTTGTCTTTTAAAAATGAATGCAATGTTTGTAAAATGTATCATATAGAGGTCAAGTACCTCGCGATGTAATCAACTATTGTGAATCGTTTATAACGTATATGAATGGGTCCTTTCACTCAGGACCAGTCAACTGACTATCTCCTAACACAGTCTAACAAATAGGTGATCTGCACTTTCTGCCATACAGTGCTTCAAAAGGCGCTGCCTTTATACTTGCGTGATAACTATTGTTGTAAGAAAATTCTACTAACGGTAGATGTCTATCCCATCCAATTTCAAAGTCAATAACACATGCTCTTAACATGTCTTCTAGTGTCTGAATAGTTCTCTCACTTTGACCATCAGTATGTAGGTGGTATGCTGTGCTCATATCTAAACGAGTTCCCATGGCATCTTGCATAGGTTGCCAGAATCTAGATGTAAATCTACTATCTCTGTCGGAAATAATGGATAACAGCACTCCATGTCGAGAAACTACTTCCTTTATGTAGATCTGTGCCAACTTCTCCATCTTATCTGTTTCCTTAATCGGTAGAAAATGAGCGGACTTCGTAAGACGATCAACGATAACCCAAATCGTATCGTAACCTCCTACCGTTTTAGGCAACTTAGTGATAAAATCCATTGTAATATTCTCCCACTTCCATAGTGGAATCTCTGGCTGTGTCAGCAATCCTGAAGGTTTCTGATGCTCTGCCTTAACTTTAGCACAAGTCAAGCACTTACCAACATAGGTAGCGATATCAGCTTTCATATTAGGCCACCAATAGAGTGCCTTAAGATCCTGGTACATCTTGTTGGATCCAGGGTGAATAGAATACCTTGTCTTGTGTGCCTCCTCTAGCACTAGTTCCTTTAATCTGCCAAACTTCGGTACACAAATTCTGTCGATGAAATATCGGGTTGCATCATCTCGAGTAATGAACTTCTTATCAATTCCTCGAAGCGATTCGTTAGTAATGTTCTCTTCTTTCAACGCCTCTAACTGTGCGTCATGTATCTGAGAAGTAAGGTTCCTTCGAATAGTCAAGTTCAATGCTCTAACTCGAATAGGCTTAACTCTCTCCTTCCTACTCAAAGCATCTGCCACTACATTAGCCTTACCAGGGTGATAGCTATTGTCACAGTTGTAGTCGTTCAATAGTTCAATCCAATGCCTCTGTCTCATATTAAGCTATTTTTGATCGAAAATATGTTGCAAGCTCTTGTGATCTGTGAAAACAGTAAACTTAGTACCATACAGATAATGTCTCCACATCTTCAACGCAAAGAATACAGCTCCTAGTTCTAAATCGTGAGTCGTATAGTTCAACTCATGTATCTTCAACTGTCGTGATCCAAACACAATCACTTTCTTACATTGCATCAACACGCAGCCAAAACCCTGTCGTGAAGCGTCACAGTAAACTACGAAATCCTCGGTTCCTTTGGGTAAAGACAAAATCAGTGCAGTTGTTAACTTCTCTTTTAACAACTGAAATGCAGCTTCATGAAACTCTGTCTATTCATATTTCTTACCCTTGTGAGTCAATGCTGTTAACGGTCGGGCAATAGTAGAAAATCCCTCAATGAATCTTCTATAATAACCGGCGAGACCTAGGAATTGTCGTATCTGTGTTGGCAACTTAGGAGTCTCCCATTTCTTAACCGTCTCTATCTTCGCAGGATCAACTTGGATACCATTGACACCTACGATATGACCCAAAAATTCCACTTCTTGTAGCCAAAAGTCACACTTCGAAAATTTCGGGTACAACTGCTCCTTCCTGAGCATCTCTAGTAACAAACTGAGATGTTGTTCATGTTCCTTCTCACTCTTAGAATATACCAGAATATCATCGATGAACACAATAACAAACTTTTCTAGATATGGCTTACACACACGGTTCAGGAGATCCATGAACACAGCCGGTGCGTTCGTCAATCCAAAAAGCATTACAGTAAATTCATGATGACCATAGCGTGTCCTAAATGCTCTCTTCGGTATATCTGTCTCCTTCACTCTCATCTGATGATAACCTGATCTCAGATCGATCTTAGAGTAACACGCTGATCCTTGCAATTGATCAAACAAATCGTCAATCCTCGGCAACGGGTATCTATTCTTGTTAGTTAACTTATTTAACTCCATGTAATCAATACAGAGTCTTATAGATCCATCCTTTTTCTTCACAAACAGTACTGGAGCTCCCCATGGTGACGAGCTCGATCGAATGAATCCTTTGTCTAAAAGCTCTTGCAGTTGACTAGACAACTCTTGCAATTCTGGTGGTGTAAGTCTACACGGTGCACGCGCTACTGGTGCTGCTCCGGGAACTAAATCAATCTGGAACTCTACATCTCTATGTGGAGGTAATCCGGGTAACTCATCGAGAAAAACATCGGGGAATTCTCTAACAATGGGCACATCTTCGAGTTTCTTACCTTCAGATTCAGTTTTGCTCACGTGAGCTAGCATAGCAAGACAACCCTTTCTCATGTGTTTATGCGCCTTCAAACAGTTGATAAAATGTAACGGCGTATTGCTTCGCTCTCCATACACCATTAGAGGTTCACCTTCGATAACAGGAATGCGAATTGCCTTCTGATAACAAACGATGTCAGCTCTATTCTCGGCTAACCAATCCATTCTAACAACAAGGTCGAAACTTCCTAGCTTAATCGGTATCACATCTATCTTAAATGACATTCCAGCCAAAGTCAAATTACAATCACGGTAAACCTTATCAGCACTCATTAGATTACTATTTCCTAGCTATATAGAGTATAAGTTTTCTAATGACGATACAGGATTCTTAAGATTGGGGTAAAAATCTCTAGATACAAAGCTTCTATCAGCTCTGGAATCAAAAAGTACATAAACATGTTGATTATCGAGAAGAAACGTACCCGTGACTAGCTTAGGATCATCACGAGCTTCACTAGAGTTAATGTTGAAAGCCCTTCCTCTAGCAGGTTCAGCCGTCTTACTAGCAGTTGGGCAATCCTTCCGGAAATGACCTTCCTTTCCATACCCATAACACATATTCGTTCCAGCTTTACACTCGGCAGCCACATGTCCATTCTTCTTACACTTATCACACCTCTTCATACAATCTCCCGGGTGATGCCTATTACACTTAGCACACAACGGTAACCTTCCCTTACAATCAGAACTAGCATTCGGAGTTGCAGCATTGCCTTTAGTAGTATCTTGTTTCTTAAAGGGTTGCTGATTGAAATTCTTCCCCGAGTTGTTATTATTGTTGTTCCATTTTCTCTTGTTATCATAAGTATTAGTCTCGGTCGAGGCAGGAGTCTTTCCTCGCTGTTCAACTGGGTCTATCAACTCACTAGCCATCTCAACAGCCTCTTGTATAGTTCTTGGCTTCGAAGTATTCACACCGCTTTGAATTTTCTCGGTCAAACCTTTTGCATAAAGAGTGATCTTGCGGCGTTCGGGAGTAACCATATGCGGACACATGAGAGCAAGCTCAAAGAATCTCTTGTTGTAATTGGCCAGATCAGTACCCACTAGCTTCAAGTTTTGGAGTTCCCGCTCCATCTTAACAGTTTCTGTGTAGGGACAATACTCTTCGATCATCCGTCATTTCAAATCCTCCCATGGAGTCTCAAAAGCTTGATCCATACCTACGGAATTTGCATAAGTATTCCACCATGTCAAGGCGCCATCTGATAACTTAGAAGTTGCAAACTTCGTTCTATCCGCATCTCTACAATCGCTGATACGGAAAACAGACTCAAGCTTCTCAAACCAACGAGTCAAACCAACTGGACCTTCGGTGCCATTAAACGAGTGTGGTTCGCAACTCAAGAAGGTCTTATACGTACACCCTGCTTGTCCATTGTTCTGAGTATTGGTTGTATCCTGGTTTCGCTGATTGGTAGCGTTCATATTGTTGCTGTTGGTTCCATTACGGAGTTCTGCCACGGCCTCGGTCAATCCTTCGGTGATCCACCAACGAACATCAGCTTGGGAAACTTGCTTGGGCGGCATTATCTTTCTGGTCAAGATAACACATTCGGTTAGCGTCAATGAAATCGACATATAAAAATTATACTAGCAACGGGATGATGCATAGTAGATAATATTAAATCGTAGCAATTTTAGTAGAACTAATAATAAGTAATAGCGATACATAGCGTGTAGTAGTAGCAGTAGTGAGGACAATGTACACTAGTAGTATTATCACTAATTAACAGTAGCATTAGCAACACAAAGCGTGTTCAATCATTAATAAACCCAACACTTAATGTAATAAAAATCTCGTTCAAACATCATGCATAACCAACGAAAGTAACATATCTTCTCATGTCATTAGCAAAACCACATAAGTAAAACCACATCTAGCAATGTATGTGCGAATATCACATAATAAACAGTAATATTCAAATAGTATTCAATAGCGTGGATCAAGTCTAAACGAGCGATCTCTATTTGCGTTTTTGAAACTCCTTCAACAAATACTCGACCATCTTCTCCAAATTCTCGACTCGCAATGTGAGGTCATTGGGGTTGTTGTCATTAGTAGCAGCTGTGAAGGTACTAGATTTAGAAGTAGATGTAGAAGCATCATAGGGATGGTAACGTTGACACATCTTTAGCGACTGTCTGTCATAGCGAAAAATCTTACAAAATGGGTTGTTGCCTCGAGCAGGTCCTTTCTATATCCTACGGTGGCCTCTCGGTCCGTAGGGGTTAACATAGTCGGGTTTAACAAAAGGTGACTAGGGCGAATCAGGTATGTCAGGTTCGGATTCGAATTCGGGTTCCGAGTCTTCCTCGGGATCCTCTTCCGGTTCTTTTCCCTTGTGTGATGACCCGAAAATTTCTGACCAAATTTAAACTTAATCTTTGTATGATTAACATTTCCGACACGATAAGCAAAGTCTGTAAAACTGAATCTCAAAATGTTTGAACTACTTTTGTATATTTAAATACCCTTCTGTTATTTTCAACGATTCGCGAACAATTATATGTAAATAGATACATATATACTATAACTTGAAAAGGTAACAATGTATTAATTATTTGATACCGTACATTAAACATATTGGTTTAAATATCTATTTGAATATATATGATAAGTTGAAATATTTATTATTAAAATTTATTTATAAATAACTTCCAATGTGTATTTAAAAACTGATTTATGTATATTAAAAAGATATATACATATATATAATTTCAAGTTATTTAGTAAACGATAGTAACATTTTCAAATTGCTACAGTACCCAAAATGCTACAGTGTTTTCGAAAATCACTATTTGCTACAGTGAAATTGACTTTGCTACAGTAAATTGCTACAGTGAAATTGAATTGCTACAATGGTATAGTTTATGGATGATTTAAGACTATATTTTGACAAAGGTACGATTCACGAAACGTAAAGTACAAGTTTTCTCAGTATACGATAGGACGTTCGAAAAATCGAAACCGGGACATAAGTCGAGTGACGACGTACGACTTATCGAAACAAAAATTACAAGTCAACTATGCACGTGAATATAATATATTATATATATAATTAATATAAATTATATATAATATATATTATTTTTAAAATATGTCGACAAGCTTGATGACAAACAATATGTGAGCTGGAAGGGGAGGCCATGCGATCGCATGGCCACAGGCCTTCAAACCCATGCGATCGCATGGCAGTGTTTGTCAGGCCACATCTATAAATTCCAGTGTTTTCGCTCGATTAAAATCACACACATACACAAATATATATACTCCGTAATATTATTTATTATTATTATTATTATTATTATTATTATTATTATTATTGTTATTATTATTATTATTATTATTATTATTATTATTATTATTATTATTATTATTATTAATAAGATTATTATTAATCGTATTATTTTTTTATTAGTGTTATTATTTTTGCGATACAAAAATAATAATGTACATAAAATATTACGACGGAGTGCTGTCCAAGTAATTTTCAAAACGAGTTTCCGAGCGAGCTAGAGTTAAGGAAAATATGGGTTGTTGCCAAGGAAATTATGGGTAATGTTCGGGGGTATTTTTGTGAATCAAACCTCGTGTTTATCATCTCCGATGCGTCTACGTGCTTTCCTGCAATATTGTATATCAATATTAAACTGCGAGTTATAGTCTCCCTTTTTAAATGCTTTAAATATTTTTGGGCTGAGAATACATGCAATTTATTTTAAACGCAATATGACACAAGTACATACTAAATTCTACACTGAGTTAAACCGAAAATCCCTTAGCTTTGGTAACTAGTAGCTGCCAGTACATAGGATATGGACTGGTGGGCGCGAATAATTGTATATGGATCCATAGGGCTTGACATCCCCGTTCGAGCTAGAGCGCTAGCCTTTTAACGGACGTATGTTATTTGAGTTTAAGACACGTTGGTTTGCGTGTATTAAAACGAATGGGGTAATTATTACTATAGCGTTAAGTTTAGTTACCAGGGTGCTCTGTTATGTAGAATCTATTGATAAACGTTTCTGGATGAAACAACTGAAATCTTGTGATCCATTTTTATATAATCTATTGATAAACGTTTCTGGATGAAACAACTGAAATCTTGTGATCCATTTTTATATAATCTATTGATAAACGTTTCTGGATGAAACAACTGAAATCTTGTGATCCACTTTTATATACAGATTATGCGAAACACTAAAACTATGAACTCACCAACCTTTGTGTTGACACTTGTTAGCATGTTTATTCTCAGGTTTTCTAGAAGTCTTCCGCTGTTTGCTTATATGTTAGACAAGCTATGTGCATGGAGTCATACATGGCATATTTTTCAAGGAAACGTTGCATTCACCAAATCATCACCATGTATCTTATTTTGACTGCATTGTCAATGGAAGTACTATTGTAAACTATTATTTACAGTGATTGTCTATATGTAGAAATCATCAGATGTCGAAAACCTTTGATTTAAATATTCATTTATGGTGTGCCTTTTCAAAAGAATGCAATGTTTACAAAACGTATCATATAGAGGTCAAATACCTCGCAATGAAATCAATGAATGACGTATTGTCCATATGGATTTGGAGCGATCGTCACACCTTGGGCTCATCCTCGTGCTCGATTTCCATCTCGAGTTCTGTCTCGGTATCATCTACAAACTCGAGTATCGTATTCCCTTGTGCTTGCACGGTTTCCTCAGATTCCGTGTCAGAATCGGTAAGAATAATAGGATTGGAAGAAGTCATCTAGCACTCAAATAAATCACAAAGTTAGTTCATCTAGTAATCATGTCATTATAGAAATCAAGTAATAATAACTAACGTAACTAGGGTTCATGTAACTTAACGAGTCTAAGGTTACAGTCTAGACTCAATAGAAGTCATATCGTTCGACTCTCTAATGCAGCCTAGTCCTAGGTAATCGACCTGCTCTGATACCAAATGTAATACCCCGTCAGAATCCACTAACGGAATATTAGCTCCTGGTCTCACAGTTTAGTGGTCACGCCCTCTATATGAGACGTTTTCGAAAAGTATTCGCATTAATTATCAAATCAAAGTCATTTATTAAAGAAAATGTAACTGGAAAACGTTTGACACAAATGACTATGGTCTATGAACCCAAAACATCTTGAAATAAAGTAGTTTAAATGCGAATGTTTGTTCTTGAAATGAAAATTATAAATATGCTGGACGCCGTCCAGTTCTAGCAGCAAACATCATAATAACTTCAGATAAGCGGAAGCACTACCTCTAAGTACCTGAGATGAAACATGCAAAATGTCAACGAAAACATTGAGTGAAACTACATGTTTAGTAAATCATTTCATAAGTTAGGCCACAAGATTTTCTTAGAAAACATCATTGGAAAAGTATACATTATCATGAGCACTTGATTATAAAGCTTTAACCTTTACGTAGGCCGAGCCCACGTCTTTAGTTTACCCTATACATTGCGCTACACCGATCAAGTGTACGAGTAACAACAGAATAGACGCCTGCTATATTTTAGGCGAGGTTTGTCAAACCTAACGGTACCGTCCATATAAGTCGAGCTTACAAAGTAACTAATATAATCAAGCTAAGAGATTTTTGATCTGAACTCATATGTATATTCTTTATAAGTTACTTGTGCCTAATATGTAAAACATTTGTAAAAAGCATGCAACTCATCCCTGTAAAAATGTAGTAGGGACTGTAGACTCACCTTAGCAAAAGCACTTGTAATTTCTTAGCAAAACTACGGTTGTCGAACAATCTCAATTGAACAACGCAACCTAAATAAGTAAATCATCTTAAGTATACACTTATAAGTCAAACCATGTCAACCCATAGTGTACGCAAAGTCCTAGTGCTCAGACTGACTCAACGAACAAGTAAAAGTCAACTAATCCAAGCAAGTCAACAAAAGTCAACCCTAAAGTTAACTCGTTCAAAGTGGTAAACTAAAGTCAAACATCTCAGTAGGTCATACAAACATGGTCAACAAGTCAAACCTAGGTCAAGTACCACTTTACAAGTCATAATTAAGCATATTGCACTTTTGCATCTTAAAGCACATCTTAGAAATTCGTACGTCGTAGAAAGATCCAACTATAGCTCATAGCACATAAATCACTAAATCATGAACAACTCCAGATCTTAACTACACTTAAAATCAATTCCAAAAAGTCTGGCCAAAGCCTCATACGATAAATAAAAGTTAGAAGTCAGAAGGGGTCTACTCATTGTTCATTACGCCAATTTCTGCCCGCGCGTCAGTTTTGAAATATTTCTCAGAAAATATAGAAAGTAGATTTTGATGAACGACCAATTGGAGTCATCTCAAAACATCTCAAAATTTTAGTGATAAAATAATCAGAAACATTGCTTTAGCCAATTTGTACAGTTTTGCAAACATTTACAGACCTTCCAGTTTTGGTCATCAAACAGACATATCATTTAGATGAGCATATATCTCATGGAAAATCACGTTCTTGTAAGTTTGCATACAAATAAAACATGTCAAGTAACATATAAAATAACATATTCCAGAAGATCAAAGTCTAAATAAATTCCTAGTTCACTCTAGAAATTTTTATGTAACTTTAAAAACAGATTCAGCTCACTTAACAACACGAAATTTCATTTTGACATATCGAAAGCATTACATAACCTTTTGATGCAAATTTTAAGTCCAAATTACATAACTTTTCATAAGGAATACAGTAGTACACTTTTTATAAGTTAAACACAAAGCATGCAACTCATAAATTCGCATTACGCACAAAACCTAGTCAAATCTTCGATTAAGCATAACTTAAGCATACGATAATGAAATCACGCAAAATCGGAGTGTAAAATTAATAACTTTTCGATATATTTCTATCTAAACATATTAAAAAATCAGATCTCATGTCAATTAAATCAGATCAACAAGAAACAAATTCTTTTTTCATACATACAACGTTAATTACGCAATCAAACGATAACTAACAACACTAGACACCATTAATTGAGCGCTAGACTCTAATACACGATGTAATTGAACAAAATTCAGATTTATAAAAACTAGGGTTAGCGTTTATACCTCAAACGATTAAATTACGTATACTATCGCGTGTAGAACGATCAAAGGAACGTCTTTCGTGCACGGGGTTTCTTCCAAAAACAACTTGTGATGGTGGTTGTGGAGTGGTGATGGCCGATGTAGCGACCCCGACAAATCGTCAAGTGACGGCGTCGGCTACGTGGGTCCCATTACCTGATTATAAGTCTTTAAGATAACGTTTGACCAAAATATGTCGCCTTCATTTCAAAATAAAGATTGTTTCAAGTTTACAAGAATTGTTCAACCAAGAGTTAAGTTACAACGTCATAGATACGATTGAAATCTAGGCGACACGGTTTAAAGTAAAGTCAAAAGACGCTCCATGAAATGCATGTATACTCGACATCGGATGCAAGTATCAAATAGTAAGCGGAAGCATGTTTCACATATCGTGCAAGACCTGAGAAAAACATAGAAATCTGTCAACGAAAACGTTGGTGAAATCATAGGTTTAAGTAAGTAAGTACAAGTGAACCACAAGATTTGCATCAATGAATAATAGTAATACATTCCAAAAGTTTGTTTCACGAGCACCCAATTATCAAAGCTTAACATTCCTTCCATTGTATACCCCATCACTTAGTGCTAGAACAAACACTGATTCTCGAAAATATATTTCATCCGTAGACGGTAGCGAACCGTCAAAGATGAGGGTTGTCAACCCATATGGCCATATAACATAAGTTCTCGCTTACACCCGGCAAGTGTAACTAATGATAATCGAATTGAGGATTTTTGTTCTAAACTCGTATGTAGAATGTTTGTTTTCCCGTTCTTGTGTTCACTTAGTTCAAAAGAATCGTTTATGTTTTCTCATCCCAATATAAGTTCAAAAAGAGTAAAAGTGGGACTATGATCTCACCTTGAGTGCAAGAGTTAATAAAGTACTTCAACAAGTAGACGCGTGCAAAGACAAAGCTAGTCTTGACCTAATCATATAGGTTGTATCAATAACGGTAAACACAAACGGTCAAAGATGTTCAATTAGTCCTATGGCTCGTTACGACTCGATTATGTAGCATGTGAATCAATTAGTCAAGTTTCATGCACGATACAAGTAACTAAGCATGTTAGAACGATCGTATAATTGTTTGGTTAAGTTTGACTAAAAGTCAAACTTGGTCAAAGTCAAAGTCAACGGGGTCGGATCGGGTGTCCGACAATTTTCTCATGATGAGAAATCATTTATGAGCAGAATGGCCAAGTTTCATGTTAATCGGAGTTACGGTTAAGCGGGAAACATTTTGTGAAAGGAGAAATAAAAACTAAAATGAGCTGGGCATATGCGCGGCGCGCAAAGGGTTGCGCGGCGCGCACCCAAGTGTAAATCCTGGTCAGAACTTAACCACGAAGGCAAACATCTGGGATTTCTAATTTTTGCGCGGCGCGCGGGTATATGCGCGGCGCGCAATACCTGGGAAACATGCAGTTTGCAGAAAAAGACCAAGTCACGAACCAAAACTCAAATTAACCTATTTTATGAACCGAAAACATCCAAAATGCATACTATATATCGTCGGAAAGGTAATTTGACAAGGAAAACAACTAAACACGTTTCATCAAACAAAAACATCAATTTCAATAACCGATTTCCCGTCAAGTGATCATTAAGGATCCATTTTCAAAGTTTCAAGTTCATCAAATGCATTTTAAGTTTCGGGAATCCAATTCACACATGTGATATGCCGTTTCGAAGGTAATTAAGCATACATTACAACTAATCACTAACAATTAACATTCCATGGCATTCAAGCATCAAAAGTTCATGTCAAGAACTATCAAACCCTAGTCAAACATCACAAAATCAATATTCATGTTTTTGAAGTTTTCTTAATCAACCTACGCATCAAAACGAAGCTAGTGATACTAGTAACACAATTAAAACATGCACTTTAACAATCTAACAACATTAGCTCATCCAAAATCAAGAATTAAGCACACCCATTTCAAGTCCATGCTAGTTACTCCAAAAACAACAAATCGAGCAAACCAAACATATATTCATGTTAGACTCGAGCCATAGACACTAACTAACACCATTTCAAATCAAAAACACGAATTTAGAGAAATCTAGAGTTTTAGAAATGTTACCCAAACGAGATGAAGTTGGTATCAAATTGTAGAGGATGAAGAGAGGATTCCAAATATGTAATCGGATTTGTTGTGAGCTTCCAAGATTGAATTTAGATGATGAATGAATGGAATGGGTTTGTGTGTGTGTTCTTGAGATGGAGAGAAAAGGGATGAGGGAGATGATGGAATGGATGAAATGGGTTGACTAGTTGACCTAGTCAACTAGTTTGCCCATTTGGCAACTCCGGTCCCTCGAGTTTCAAAGCGGGTGCGGGATTTAACCGATCGAATATTTTTAAAACGCAAGTTAACGAGAGATGTTATAATTAAATGACGGAATTATTATGAACGTTAGTCAACGGAAACTACGAATTTAAATAACGAAAGGTATTATTTAAAAGAAAAAGACGGTGTTAAAAATAAATTTAACGGAAAAACGCGGGATGTTACATTATCCACAACTCAAAAGAAATTTCGTCCCGAAATTTAGTTGGAAGTAGTAGTCGATATCTCTTACTCGTGACTTTACGTTGTCAATGCTATGAATAAGTGAAAGTACGTTCTTGAGGGTTCTCATGAATTTGGATAGTCAGGGTTTTACGTTGCATTAAGGTTCGGTTTTTACGATCCCCAGTTTCAACTGGTTTTCCTATGAAGAGAAGTTTGTCATCGATAGTTGATGTATCCGGCAGGATTGCACGTTCCTGTTCCGCATGACACGTTTCTAAGTTTGTTACACGAAATGTAGGGTAAACGGAAACTTAATTGAGTCGGAAGTTCTAAACGGTAGGGAGCGGTTCCAATACGCCCCAAGGTTTCAAAAGGGTTAACATGTCGCGGGTTTAACTTTCCCTGATTCCCGAAACGGATTACACCCTTCCAAGGTGCGGGTTCTCAATATTACGCGGTTACACACTGGGATTTGTGAGGTTCTCCTCTAAGTTTGGTATAACTCTTCTGGCGACAATGGGTTGTCTCGAGCCCTTCTCGGACTTGAACGATCTCAATTGTTGTTTCTTGATGGAGTTCAGATTTCGGTGGTTGATGCTTTGGTTAAATGAACAGGGGTATGACATTAGCGGTCATATAAGGTTTCGAAAAGTGCGCGTGAACACACGAGTGGTAACTACTTTTGTAAGAGTGATCTACTAAAGGTGACAATACGAGTTTGTGAGATGTCTTTCCAAGACGTAAATCGTTCGTTTGCTCGGTTCGTCAGTTTGTGGGTGGTACGCGGTACTCATGTCTACGCGGGTTCCCAAGGTTTCTTGTAAAACTAGAAGTGAAACGAGTATTTCGATACAGAATAATTGACAAAGATACACCGTGTTGGAATAGAATCTCTTAAGATACGTTTGAACAAGTTAGTTAGGGTTCAAAAAATGTTCGTTAGGACTATTCACCCTCGTGGCGAATACTTATGTAATATGAGGAGTTTCTCTATCCATGGAGAAATGTTACAAGGAGTTTCTTTAAACGGAAATGCGAACGGTAAAGATAGTAGTGAAATGAGGACTTAGAATAGGATGAGTTTACATCTCGAGGTTGCCATAACGTGCCTCTAGTTGTCAAAAGTTGAAGTCTGAAAGAGAAACGAGGTAGTACATGTAGTTGTATAGTTCGGGGTTGAATAATGGTTGGACGATTATCAGCAACGCAAGGGCGTTAAGTCAAAGAAGAGTGAAGTATCGTTGGATTGTGTGCTATCTTAAATTCCAGTAATATCAGACGGTGACGGTGAAATAACAGAGGTACGTAGTGTGGTACGTGATGACGAGAAGATTGATCGGATCCACAATTTAGTATTCGAATTCTTCGTGTAAAATAACGAATTTCCGTTCCGTTGATTTCGAGTCGAGGGAGTATGCCTTTCGGCGTCCGAGTAGAAATATTTCCATATTTGAGTCCCATCTGGTGTTGTACGAATTTAGCTAGAAATGTTGGTGTGAAGAATCACGCTCAAGGTTCGATCGCGGAGAGATTAAAGTCGTGTAATACGAGAAAAGTCAGAAATGAATCTTCGGTAACAACCGGTGAGATCTAAGATTTTTACGAATACAAGTCTGAGTTGGGAGAGTTTCCTGATTACATGTGGCTTGATTTCGAGATTGATTGTAATTCCTTGACCATTAACTTCATGGTCTAGAAAATTGGACTTCGTTCAACAGAAATTCTCACTCGGAGAATTTGGTATAAAGTTGCTCTTTTCTCAAAAGTTCGAGCGTAAGATGGTGATGTTGTTCGTTTTCCTTCTTTACTTAAATAAGTTAAGATGTCATCTATAAATACGATAACAGATTAGTCTATATGAATTTGCATACGCGGTTCAAGAGGTTTATGGATACGGGCGAGCCCTAAATAAATCAAGCGGTACTAAGAGAGATTTACAACTAACGTTGCGAGTTCGGAAAGTGGCTTAGGAGACATCGTCTCACTTAACCCCCAATTGATGATAACCGGAACGGAGGTCGATTTGGAACATACGGGATTCGTGCAAATAATCATGAGGTCATGGATGCGAGGGAGAGGGTATCGGTTTCCAACCGAAAATTACTCAGTTCACAATAATCTATACAAGATGATGGGGAACATTTTTTTTTTTTTTTTTTTTTTTTTACGAATAGGTTCCGAGCTCCCTAGTTCTATAGGTGTCAAGTCAAAAGTCTTTACGTATTTCCTCCAATAAAATTTATAGGCACACAATATTTTTCCGTCGGTCACTTAAATCGTCTAAGTAGTATCTGGGGGAAAGAGGTGGAATATAAAAAGCATGAGTCAAATCCTTGGTTATAAAACGTCTAGCGGTAATCGAATCGAACAAGTATGAAATATACGGTTTGTTGTGAAGAAATGTACCCGTTACTAGTCCATCGTCGTTCCGGGCATCCTTGGTGTCGATGTCGAAGGTTCAACGGCGTGCGTTGGGGTTGATTTTCTTATTTGGGCACACATTCCTAAAATGACCCAGTTGGCCACATTCGAAGCAAGCACCCGTTCTGTGTGCGTTGGGCATCTTTCGAGCGACAGGTCCTTGGCGCCGGTGGCGAAACCTGCCACATCCTTCAAAGTGATGCTTGTGGCATTCGTCACAAAAAGGCAGTTTTCCGGCATAGCCTTTCTTGTCGTTGGAGGTAAAAGGCTTCTTGGCGGGGTTGTTGTTATTGCTTGATTGAGAGGCTTCCCATGTTCTTTTGTTGTTACTCGGGTGGTTCTCGACCATTGGTGCCGGTGCTTCCATTTCATTCACCGTTTCTAAGGCTTGGCGGGCCATTGTTAAAGCCTCTTGTAGGTTAGTGGGTTGAGATGTCATTACCTTGTGTTGAATGCTCTTAGGGAGGCCATCCATGTAAAGTTCGACTCTTAGGGATTCGGGAGTCATGAGAATTGGACACATCAAGACTAGTTCGGTAAACCGTTGATTATAAGCCTTGAGGTCATTTCCGGCCGTTTTTAAATTCCTTAGACCCTGTTCGAGCCTTCGAGTCTCGTCGCGCGGGAAGTATTCGGTGATCATTCTTTCTCTTAATTCGGTCCAAGAGAGTGTGTGGGCTTCATCGCTTCCCACTAATTGTACATACGTGTTCCACCATGAGAGAGCAATACCGGTGAAAGTGAGGGTGGAAAACTTGACCTTATCTTGGTCTCGACAACCGCTTGTGTTAAAAACGGTCTCCATTTGTTCAAACCATCGGGTGAGAGTAACCGGTCCCCCGGTTCCATCGAAAGTGGGAGGATTGTACTTCATGAAGTTCTTGTAGGAGCAACCTTCGATTGAATTACCGGCTCCATGATTGTTGTTGTTAGAAAAGTGATCGGCCACGGCCGTACCCATGGCGGTGGTTATCATTCGTTGAAGAGCTTGTTCTAGAGTTTCGAGAGGAGTATTGTGTTGACCTTGGTGAGCCATTGTTCCTTCATGAGACAAGAATATCGTTGGTTAGTATTTTCAACAATACTAACCGTGGCATGGAATAAGGATAGAGAGAAAATTTTCCTTGACTCGCCTTAAATTCTCTATGTCATAATGTCGGAACGTCCATGTGAATCACCGTAATATAATCCCGGAAATTATATTACCCTGATTCTCATGTGCATTTAACATTACTTCATAAAGTCAAGGTGGCGCACCAACAAAATTTATCAACGTAAGATCAAGATCGAATACGAGTTAGATATGATAGAAGAGATCGAGTATAAATGCACAGTTAGTCAAATAATTCCTACTTCAGTCTATATGCCGGTTGTAGTCTAGATTCACCTATGTACCCTATGACTCGGGGTGAACACAAATGAACTCTAAATCCCTACAACCAAGGCTCTGATACCACCTGTAGCGACCCCGACAAATCGTCAAGTGACGGCGTCGGCTACGTGGGTCCCATTACCTGATTATAAGTCTTTAAGATAACGTTTGACCAAAATATGTCGCCTTCATTTCAAAATAAAGATTGTTTCAAGTTTACAAGAATTGTTCAACCAAGAGTTAAGTTACAACGTCATAGATACGATTGAAATCTAGGCGACACGGTTTAAAGTAAAGTCAAAAGACGCTCCATGAAATGCATGTATACTCGACATCGGATGCAAGTATCAAATAGTAAGCGGAAGCATGTTTCACATATCGTGCAAGACCTGAGAAAAACATAGAAATCTGTCAACGAAAACGTTGGTGAAATCATAGGTTTAAGTAAGTAAGTACAAGTGAACCACAAGATTTGCATCAATGAATAATAGTAATACATTCCAAAAGTTTGTTTCACGAGCACCCAATTATCAAAGCTTAACATTCCTTCCATTGTATACCCCATCACTTAGTGCTAGAACAAACACTGATTCTCGAAAATATATTTCATCCGTAGACGGTAGCGAACCGTCAAAGATGAGGGTTGTCAACCCATATGGCCATATAACATAAGTTCTCGCTTACACCCGGCAAGTGTAACTAATGATAATCGAATTGAGGATTTTTGTTCTAAACTCGTATGTAGAATGTTTGTTTTCCCGTTCTTGTGTTCACTTAGTTCAAAAGAATCGTTTATGTTTTCTCATCCCAATATAAGTTCAAAAAGAGTAAAAGTGGGACTATGATCTCACCTTGAGTGCAAGAGTTAATAAAGTACTTCAACAAGTAGACGCGTGCAAAGACAAAGCTAGTCTTGACCTAATCATATAGGTTGTATCAATAACGGTAAACACAAACGGTCAAAGATGTTCAATTAGTCCTATGGCTCGTTACGACTCGATTATGTAGCATGTGAATCAATTAGTCAAGTTTCATGCACGATACAAGTAACTAAGCATGTTAGAACGATCGTATAATTGTTTGGTTAAGTTTGACTAAAAGTCAAACTTGGTCAAAGTCAAAGTCAACGGGGTCGGATCGGGTGTCCGACAATTTTCTCATGATGAGAAATCATTTATGAGCAGAATGGCCAAGTTTCATGTTAATCGGAGTTACGGTTAAGCGGGAAACATTTTGTGAAAGGAGAAATAAAAACTAAAATGAGCTGGGCATATGCGCGGCGCGCAAAGGGTTGCGCGGCGCGCACCCAAGTGTAAATCCTGGTCAGAACTTAACCACGAAGGCAAACATCTGGGATTTCTAATTTTTGCGCGGCGCGCGGGTATATGCGCGGCGCGCAATACCTGGGAAACATGCAGTTTGCAGAAAAAGACCAAGTCACGAACCAAAACTCAAATTAACCTATTTTATGAACCGAAAACATCCAAAATGCATACTATATATCGTCGGAAAGGTAATTTGACAAGGAAAACAACTAAACACGTTTCATCAAACAAAAACATCAATTTCAATAACCGATTTCCCGTCAAGTGATCATTAAGGATCCATTTTCAAAGTTTCAAGTTCATCAAATGCATTTTAAGTTTCGGGAATCCAATTCACACATGTGATATGCCGTTTCGAAGGTAATTAAGCATACATTACAACTAATCACTAACAATTAACATTCCATGGCATTCAAGCATCAAAAGTTCATGTCAAGAACTATCAAACCCTAGTCAAACATCACAAAATCAATATTCATGTTTTTGAAGTTTTCTTAATCAACCTACGCATCAAAACGAAGCTAGTGATACTAGTAACACAATTAAAACATGCACTTTAACAATCTAACAACATTAGCTCATCCAAAATCAAGAATTAAGCACACCCATTTCAAGTCCATGCTAGTTACTCCAAAAACAACAAATCGAGCAAACCAAACATATATTCATGTTAGACTCGAGCCATAGACACTAACTAACACCATTTCAAATCAAAAACACGAATTTAGAGAAATCTAGAGTTTTAGAAATGTTACCCAAACGAGATGAAGTTGGTATCAAATTGTAGAGGATGAAGAGAGGATTCCAAATATGTAATCGGATTTGTTGTGAGCTTCCAAGATTGAATTTAGATGATGAATGAATGGAATGGGTTTGTGTGTGTGTTCTTGAGATGGAGAGAAAAGGGATGAGGGAGATGATGGAATGGATGAAATGGGTTGACTAGTTGACCTAGTCAACTAGTTTGCCCATTTGGCAACTCCGGTCCCTCGAGTTTCAAAGCGGGTGCGGGATTTAACCGATCGAATATTTTTAAAACGCAAGTTAACGAGAGATGTTATAATTAAATGACGGAATTATTATGAACGTTAGTCAACGGAAACTACGAATTTAAATAACGAAAGGTATTATTTAAAAGAAAAAGACGGTGTTAAAAATAAATTTAACGGAAAAACGCGGGATGTTACAGCCGATGGCCAAGAGGGAGAGGGAGAGGGAGAGGGAGATGTCAACTTGTAAGGGAGAAAGAATGAGGCCCTTAGCTTTCTAATTTCCTTTTATATCTAGGTTTAGGGCCCAATACTTCCCACTAATGACCCAACTAGCAAGTAATGGACCAAAACAATCCAATTAAGGGGTGTGGGGGGGGGAGGGGTTCGGGCGAATGGCCCTTTAATTGGTGTTCGGGCTCGTTTTTGCTTAACTCTTGGTACGCGCGTGGTCCGTTTCGAATGCCGTTAACCGTACCGGGTATCCGGAACGTTAACTAGTCGTTAAAACAAAATCACCTGATTTAATTCATTAAATAAATAATAAATTAAATTAGTTTTCTTAAAGTAAATAATTATTGAAAATAAATATTTCGTCATTTTTCTGAGTTCTGTAAACTGAAAAGCATTCTAGGCGATTAACTTAATCGTAACGTTTTCTAGTTATTTCACTTTCCGAAATAAGTTCATAAATTAATATAACCTATTAATTCAAGAATCTCATTAATAAGCCCGTATTTAATTCTATTAAACACATAAGTCTAAGTAACCACCGTTAAATACTTAACGGACAAGTAACGACAGTAAAAAGAAAAAGTCGGGTTGTTACAAATCGACTACTCAGAGCTTCAGCAACGTATTGTCAAATTCCAAGAGTAGTATTCAAGAAATGGTCAAGAACGTATAAGTTACCAAAGAAGACGATTCATAGGATCATTCGCGATCAACTTCAGAAGTAACAAGTAGTTCAAGGTCATTCAATATTCAAAGACCGTTGACAAGTTCAAGAGATTGAAATTCATCCCTGGTTTCAAGAAATGGGATTCCAAGCAGAATCAAACTCCCACAAGTTCTGCTACTTTTAGTATCCCAAATCAACCTTCAAGACAATGTGAATACAATGTGAAGATCGTGATCTAAATAATTAGAGAGGTTAATCAATTTTTCATCAACAAATGACGTGAACTAGGCGAGACTAATTCACACCAAGGGAGAGATTTTGAGGCCAAACCTTGGCCAAATATTGGTGTGGGCTTGGCCCTTTAGATTAATTGTAAAGGGAGTATGAGTGAGCTATAAATACTCCCTCCTACTCATTTAGACGTTGATGGTAGCCAAAGTTTTGTAACGAGCAAAAAAAAAAGTTGTGGAATTCTGTTTGTAACCCTAACCGTTCATATTAATATTATCATCAATATCTTGGACGTTCACTATGCTTTTCATTATTATTATTATTATTATTATTATTATTATTATTATTATTATTATTATTATTATTATTATTATTATTATTATTATTATTATTATCATTATCATTATCATTATCATTATCATTATCATTATCATTATCATTATCATGATCATGATCATTATTATTATTATTATTATTATTATTATTATTATTATTATTATTATTATTATTATTATTATTATTATTATTATTATTATTGGGACTAAAATAATCAATCGGGTAGGGCGAACGTGTAACTTACCTTGTAGTTAGAGGAAACTCACGGTGAAACCAAAGAAGAGAAAATACTTAGGGATTATCCCTAATGCATCTCCATCATCAGTAGCTAACACCAAGGTTGGCCCTCCCCCATAAGGCCTATAAAGAATGATCATATCGAGTGGTTTTATTAGCATCACGCTTTAAAAAAGTACCTAACTCTGCGCGTGACTCGCATTGGCAACTTTATCTCATCTTACATTTGTCGGTGGGTGTGAGAGAAATGGAAAAAAAAGGAAGCCTGAAGGCTAAAAAGAAGAGCACAAACAAAGGAGATGTCTTTCTTATAGTCCATTAACTATCTATCCTATAGTCTTTCTCTCCGACAAAAGGAAACTCTCTTTCTTGAACATGCAACGTTATCAGGAAAAAATTATAGCAGAAGCAGGAAAAACGGAATAAAAAGAGGAGCTAACATTCACTAGAACGTCGTTAAATTAGCTTCAGTTGAGCCCCCTATGTGAACGAGGGGGTGAAAGGCAAGTAAAGCTAGTGCGGTTTAGTTTCAAGTCTAAGAGACTAAGAGTTGAAAAAGTAAGACCTCTTTGATTCTGGCAAGTGTCACAGTTCCAAGAGGATATAGTCAGGGGCAGAACTGCGGCTGCCCCCCGGTGACTTAAATTTTCATTTCATAAATTTATATATAATCTAAGTGTGATTAAATGTAAAAAATCGTTACTAAATGTTATGCTTTGTTTTAATGGAGTTTTTTCAAGAGGAGTGAAGGAGAGGATAAATGGGAAAGAAGATAACAAAAAAGAAAGGTTGATTTTTTTTTTTTTTTTTTTTTGCGAAAATATTTATATATATATGTATAATAGATCAAAAGATCCGATGGAAATACATTGAGCAGATCGTAATGATCTGTATTGAAAGTACTCGGTCTCAAGCGACCAAAACTCATTGACTCTCGCTCTGTACGTCCTACAAGTAATGGACGATAACATTGATAACAGAGCGACCACAACTGAAACTAGCTAATGAAATTGTACACGAAACAAAATCCACCAAATCTAAGCCTAAAACATACAAATATCCCCAATCCCGTATTCAAACCCGCAACCTTCGCTCCTCAAAAGCCGCACACCCAAAACGCACACCGGGCAACCCAAGAACACTTAACCCGAGGCTTGCACACCAAAATAACCTCTCGTAACCGATTAACCCCATGTAGTCTCCTATGACACAAGAGAAAACACCAAGCCCGCCGAATAAGTACAAATCGCCGCCCGGGCAGACAAAAAGACCCCGAGAGAAAATCCCAGCAAACATCAATTTTCCGATGTCAACAAAGTCAACAACGTCGGCAACGACGTCGGGCCCACCCGAATAGACCCAACGACGGGATAAATGGAGTGAACGAAACAGTCGAACAGCTAACAAACAGAACCATGTACTAATCAAACCGTAAAGAAATCAGGCAATCTCCACCAATTTTTTGAGGATTTACAAACCCGAAAGACACCAGCAGCCAACAACCACCAGCCAGCTCCCGCTAACGGCCACCAGTGATACCCGGCAGCCGCCGGCAGAAACCAACTACCACCATCATCACTTTAGACCACATGCGACCACTAGCGACCACCAACAGCATCATCAGCAACCGGAATCACCATCTGCCTTCGGCGGACACTAGTGGTCGCCCGACAGCCACCATAACGACAAGAAGTAGCCCTAGCCACTGATTGTAGCCTCCCACGACCACCTATACCAGCCATCGACCGCTAACAGCCACCAGCCGTACACAATAACCGCAGGGGGCAGTCAGACCGCCAGAATCACCGGATTTCAACACACAAACACAACAACCGCCGGTCAAACCAACACATCCCCACCCCCTAAACGAAACCGAGATCCGTCCAAGATGACAGTAGAATTCCGCCGGAATTCGTCGCCTACAACCACCAAAAGAACGGAGAACGGCGGCGAAGAGCGGAGAGGATGATTGAAGCTAGGCAAACCAAACTCCACCCAACAACGTCGGATTAACTCCGACAGCAGCCCCAAAACCCCAACAAACCCAACCCCAAACCCAGAAAGGTTGATAAATGATCACGTCAACTGCTTTCACTTTATTAGTATTTATTTTTTCAAAATACTTTATTATTATTATTATTATTATTCGTATAACCCCAAAACTTGTATTTTTGTCACTTTAACTCCAAATTTGTAAAAATATATAAAGCAAACATGTTCAAGAAACACTAAAATAAAACTATACAAGTAATATTTAATTTGTTAGAGGTCACACTTTCATGTTACGGGTCTATTAAATACTAAACTAAAATAGATTTACAAATAATAACATTGTGACTAAGAGTTTACCTTGTACATTTACAAACTAAATTTACGTAGATTCAAGTCTTGTTCATTTTTATTATAAGTCGGTTTGATGGTGCAAATTTGATTTTTCTAATTAGAATTTGCTGTTTGATTCAAAGGTCATGTGATAACTTTTTGATTCTTACCTCTCGCAGGCGCGGGATTGGACATTGTTGTTGTTGTTGTTGGTGGTGGACAACTTGTCTTTAAAAAAATGTTTAAAAACTTTGATTACACTATTGTTAAAAAATAAAAAATTTAGTTACACTAACGTTTAAATGTAAGATGTTAGTTGCTCTGGAGAGTTTATAAGATTAATATTTAAGATTTCTACATCTTCGATAAACGATTTCTTTGGCTAAATTTTTCGCCACCAACAAAAAATATTTCTGGATGTATCACTGGATGTAGTTGGTATGAACGAAATACGTACAATTAACATAATATGCTCATATTATAACTTGACGATGAGCGAATTTGATGGTACACCCATGAGGTATAGAAAGTGTTTGACGTGTAAGTTTTGAGCTTAAAAATATATATGATATATCTAATGAGCCGGTTAAAGTTTTAAGTTAAAATATATGTCCAATAAGCTGGTTAATTCAACAAGGGTACATTCATTCATATTATTATAGTGATAGAGTGGTATGAGAATTTATTTAGTTAAACGTTTTAGGTCAATCTAGCAAGAAATGAAATAACTTCGGGTCATCTTACGATGAAGTTGTATTTACTTGAATAGTTGGGCCAACGAAATCATAGATGGGTCAAACCACTAATTAAAGCGACCCAATCAGTTTAATCTTATTTGATGTTATATTATCCATTTATACGTAGTAACGGCCTATCGCTGTATCGCATGATGAACTTTCAAATATTTCATACCATGCAATAAAGTAAATACGGAGTATATGACATCGGCAACTAATCCTCCCTCCATACTAATTTAATAGTTCACAGAATCACGGACAAAAAACGCACCTTATGAAAAGTATAAAATTTTTGTTCACTTTCCTGTAATTCCCCTTACTTTTTACCTACTTTTTGTTTTACAAACATGAAAAAAAAAGGTATTACGTATAAAAAAACTTTACCTTATTATCCTTATTTATTTTTGTAAATAGATTATTAAATAAAGACATGCAAAAAGTAAAAGAAGTCTATTAATTCGGAATGGAGGGAGTAACTCACAATGATTAGTTACCTCTATCACAATACACAACTAGAAAAGCTCATTTTTAGCAAAAATAAAAATAAGAAAGAAGGAAAAAATTAATAAAATGGGCATTTATTTTATTATTTTATTAATAATATTAATTAATAATTAATATTCCATATGGATTTTTTTGTAATAAAAAAGGGGTGCGAAAATGTTATATACTACAAATTTAGAATTATCAGGTTCACGGTTTCAATATTTCAAATGTGAGACGTAATCACCCGATTGCTTACTATGCGTGCTAACAAGATTATAAAATACTCCAACAAATTTCTTAATTAACTCGTGACTTCATGCTGAACTAAAAAATATGTTCTATTTATTCCTTTTCATTTTATTTCACCACATTAATAATACATGTATAATTTATTATGAAAGTTAAGAGTAGTGGTGATTTTATGGTTAGAATTCAAAATGATACTATACAAATTTAGTGGCAAATTTATGAATTGTAATCACTGGTGTCCAGTGGCGGAACCAGGATTCGTTTTCACCGGGGAAAAAAAAAAATTTAAAAACCGTAGCCATTTTTTTGGCAAAATATGGAGGTTTTGGGGCAAAAAAACGAGGTTTTTAGGCAGAATATGGAGGTTTTTGGCAAAATTTAAAAATTTGTGGGCAAAATTTGAAGGTTTTGGAGCAAAATATATAGGTTTTTGGGGCAAAATATATAGGTTTTTGGGCAAAAAAAAATTCACCAGGGGTAAAGTCGAAAACTCCAAATTTTTTCCACTAAAATTTCACAACATGATCACCGAAGACATCGCGCGCAACATATGCGACCTCGAAGAGGATTATCTCCGAAATTGAGATAACATGCCGCGACGTACTTGGACGGAGAGAGTTGAGCTTCATGATCGGATGTCACGAGAGTTGCGATATCGAACAACGCATCATCTCATTCGCAACAATTTGATCAAACACATTTGGACACTTCCGGATGATTATATTGTTCGAGACAATTAGGTTTATTTATTGTGTTTTTTTTATCGATGTAATGTCTTTTAATTTTAATATTGTAATGTTTTTTTATTTTTAATAATGTAATATTTTTATTTTATTTAATAAAATGTTATTTTTATTTATTTATTGAATTTATTTAATAATTTTAAATTGGTTAAAGTTTGAAATGGAGTGTATGATAGTAAAAGTTTAGTGAAAGGAATATGAAAGAAATGTTAAAGTGTTTGTGCTGATGTAGCGCTGATTGGAGTAGAGAAGTTTAGTAAAAATTGAGAAGGATAAGAAGTGGCCTTATTTTTTGTCTTAGCCCTCACTTTTTACATATTTTTTTGTCTTTACATATATAAAATATGATCACGAAGAACTTTATTACATTATTAGAGCACTCGGTGCCATTCATAACTCTTCGCCGTCGCCACTCACCGACGCCAGGATCAACCTTCGGGCGATACCGGGCCGACGTCGATCTCGCTGTTGGTTTTCGAAGTCAAGCAAGGGACGGTGGAAAAAAATGACCTTTGCTGCTTTGGTTTGAAAATGGACAGTGGGAGCAAGGGACGGTGGAAAAAAATTGACACCGTCACCCATGTCACCGAAAGTTAATTTCGAAGTTCAATTTAGACTTTGAAATGGACAATGAAAAATGAACATATATACTTCGTGCTCTTGTAATCTATTAGACCACTTGTAGTGGTTGGGGGCGTGGGTTGGGGGCGTGGGTTGGGGGCGTGAGTTGCTTTTTGATGACTAGGACGTGTGAGTTGTTTTTGTGGAGTAGTGGTTGTGTGAGTTTTTGGTGTGGGTTGGAAGTATTGTGATGATGTGTTAAAATATAATTGAGTTAAGTATTAAAAAGGAGTATAAAATAATATTTTAAATTAATAAAAATTAATAAAATTGCAAGCTACACCGTTGCCAACCCCGTTGGATTCCCAGGAACGCTCAATTTTCTTGGTTGTGCCACGCCTTGATACGGCTAAAGGGGGCGGCGCCGGGTGCCATGTCACCCCCTCACGCCGTTGCACAACACCGATACAACAAGTCTTAATGGATGAAAATAATTAATTAATTTGTATAAGTTGAAAAAGAAAGTGTGAATGTGTAATAAAGCCAGTTCATTGTTAGTCAACATTTTGATATAATTTTGACTTGCATATGGTGGCAAACAAATCATTAACGTTTTCTGTGACTTATGTCACTGTAAACCCCTCTACTATCTTAAAATTTCTTATTTCGGGCATCAACTTAAATAGATCAATCAAGCATCATCATTACTCAATGTTATAACAATCTTATAACGGGAACAACTTTATTTTTTTAGTTTTTCAAAAAAAATGCATAGACAGTTAATTAACAAAAAAAAAAAAAAAATTTAATCATTAATAGTAGTCCTTGGGGTTAACCATGGGGTGGTATTGAAGTGGTAAGTAATGAATTTTCAATTTTTAGTGTAAAATTTTTGGATGTTTTGTTTTTGCCTCCGGTGGATATTTTTTATTTTTTTGCCCATAACTCTCCATAATTTGCCCCCATAGCCTTCATATTTTGCTCGAAAATTTCTAGATTTTGCCTTAAAACCTTTAAATTTTGTCCAAAACCTCTAGATTTTGCCCAAAAGCCTTATAATTTTGCCCAAAACTTCCATCTTTTGCCAAAAAAAAAATTGCTACGTTTTAATTTTTTTTCCGCCCCCGGTAAAAAAATTCCTACTTCCGCCACTGGTGGTGTGGTAAGACTCTGGCCTTCCAATGTGAAGGTCAAGAGAGTTCGCATGCAACTACAAAGTAATTCTCCCTCATGACCATGAAGATTCGTCTGCAATAATTTCGGATCGCTCGAAAAGCGGGTAGTCACCTTTCAAGACATACAATAGTAAGGAATTTTTTAATTTTTATTTTAAAAAAAAAATAAAGGTTCGAGGGAAGTAAATTAGTGAGAAACCTATTACCTGGGATGGAAATGACATTGGCTAAAATGTAACGACCATAATTGGTACATTATGTACAACTAAAGATACCTTTGTGTAATATATATCATATCCCGTTTGGATAATTATGATAAAATCTCACACAAGACTTTTTCATATAAATTCAACACTCACGCTCGGATACTACGCCATTATCTTATTTCTTAATTTTATTTGATAAAACCATAACGAATAATAACAGTAACTATAACTATTACTCATATTCCATGAAAAACCACCCTCATACATAGGGACACAATCACCATATACATTTTTCACTATCTTTATATCTTTTGATAGTTGACTTCTGATAAAGACAAACAATGGCCGGCGGCGGAATGGTGGCTAGCAAGGGTGGCGCTAGGGCGGAGTTGTACGAACACAAGATCACCTCGTATTTTATTTTCGCATGTATTGTTGCTGCGCTTGGTGGATCTTTATTTGGTTATGATCTTGGTGTTTCAGGTTAGTCTTTTACTCTTTTTCTTTCATTTTCACTTATTTTTATACGATTTTCGGATCAACACTTGCCGGAAAATTGTCATTTAAAGTATTTAAAATTGTCTTTTACGAGTAAGACCTAACATGGTTAACATGGAATTAGGGGTAGTTTGGTAATATTGCCCTAGATCTTCTGAGCGTTTTTTACTGGCTCTGACTAAGTTCATTGGTATTTTGTAATTATGTAAAACAAACAATAGTCTTCTTTTTGATTATTAAAAAATAAAAAATAAAAATTGATTTTAGTTTTGTATGTTTGTGTTTCGTGCTGGCTGCCTGGCTGGTGGGTGTTTTATATTTAGGCAAATTGGCTAAATGTGTGATACATAGGGATGTCAATGGATACCCGATCCAGTGGATATCCATCCGATCCACCCGATTATTCGTGGATATGGACGATCTAAATGGATATGGATGAAAAAATTTCATCCATGGATGAACCCGCTTTCACCCGAAATAACTAAATATATTAATTTATCACTCAAATTAGTATCATTTATGTAGTGATATTTTATTAATTATATTCATATTCATCTTTCTTTATATTTTCTCTAAAAAAATAACTTTCTTCTTATATTTTGTTTTGTTTAAATAATATAATGTATTTATTGTACTTTGGTGGTTCAAATGTGATTTCATGTAACTAAAAGTAAGCAACTTACTTGTCGATATCTTTACACGTTTAATAGGTTATCTGTTAAATATTTGTTATATAGATTAGTAAAATGTGACTTCCGGTCGCATAAACTATTAAAAATATTACTTTTGATCGTATATAGTGAACCACCGCTTATAACTGTTAAAAATAAAATAAATTTAAACGGGTATGGATAATTATCCATTAACCCGCTTCACCCGACGGATATGGATATGGATGGATGAAAAGTAAAAAAAATAAATGGATATGGATTTGGATACGGCCTCACCCGATCCATTGCCATCCCTAGTGATACACCTAATTATGTACTCCGTACTAATTACCCCAATTTATTTGTAAATGATTTTAAAAAGGATCGAACTTCTCAATCATGATTGCTTATTGGTTATATTCTCGAAATATTGTTGAATAATACATTTCATTTGGTTGCGATTTGGCATCATCGATTTAGCGTCGTCGTTTTTGGCATACTGCAACGCGTATGACTGAATCTTGTTGTTCTTGCTAGAGGATTATGTCGTTTTAGATCATAATCGTCATAGGAAAGGATAGGGAATTTCGGGGAGAGAAGAAAGACCATATCAACACACCAAACCCTAATTTGTGCCTGGAGTTTAATCGACCCTATCTCACTTTTCTTTTACGGAGTATTTATTTTTTTAATTTTGATTAACATTAATGATATCATGTGAGGGCTTTAGATTTTTTTTCTTTTTATTTTTGATTTTGTTTTATGAAGGAAAATAGTTTTTTTATGACATCATCATTTTAGGATTTTAATAGAACCTATAGATAGATATATACAGTAATATATATAAATATAAATATTATTACAATTTTACACTTTTTATTTATCCGCAATTGGGTATTAAGAACTTTAATTCGTTTTTCTTATGTATTTATGAATACAGTATAGATTATTAATTTTAAAAATTTAAAATACTGAACTATTAAATTGGACCGATTAAGAATCAATTTACAACTTTTTTTTCACTACATGGTTCAAAATTTTTATTATATATTCCTATATACGTATACCTTTTCAACTATAACTATAATGATGTTAACTTAACACCTACTTTAGTTATAATAATCTTACTATTACTTTTTGCTCTTAAAATACATTTAAATTTTACATCATTTCACAAATTAAAAATTTTAATTCACTCGTGTCCAACAAGGAGTCATTAAAAAACTTTACAATCAAAACATAAAAGCTTACATTTACATAAAAATCTAAACTCTAAACATTAAACCTTAAACGATTACTTATTTATATGAGTTTCAACTATAAAGCTGATTGCGTTAACTTAAAGTTTGAGTACAACTTTTTAGCTTTTAGTTATACATGATGCTGATAGCATATTATTATGGATTTTATGCATTTAGTATGCATAAAGTACAATCATTAAAATATCAGTACATCCATAAGGTCACTAACAATGATATGATGGGATCATCAAAACTAACCAGAAATCAGTTGGTCTTAAGGGCTCAGAATTCCAGAAGAAAAATGATGAAATTTACTTGTTTAAAAGTTTTGACTATTAAAGTCAAACAGATATTTGTCCTAATTGACTATAGAAAAGTCAGCATACTTACCTTAATGATGTTTCAGGTGGTGTAACATCCATGGATCATTTTTTGAAGGAATTTTTCCCAAATGTGTATAGAAGGAAACAAGCACATCTTAAAGAAACTGATTACTGCAAGTATGACAACCAAATCCTCACACTTTTCACATCATCACTTTATTTCGCCGCACTCGTATCTACCTTTTTAGCTTCTCATGTCACCCGAAATAAGGGCCGAAGAGCTAGTATTCTTTGGGGTGCTGTTAGCTTCTTCGCTGGAGCTGTTATGAATGCAGCAGCTCAAAATATAGCTATGCTCATTATTGGCCGTTGCCTTCTTGGTTTCGGGATCGGATTCGGTAACCAAGTAAGCATTTGTTTTTATAATTTTTGAAAAAAAGTTGAAAGCTTTTACTGATTAATTTGCTTGATTATGCAGGCAGTTCCTCTGTATCTATCAGAAATGGCGCCAGCAAAGATTAGAGGGGCAGTGAATCAGTTGTTTCAGTTAACAACTTGTTTAGGAATTTTTGTAGCCAATTTTATAAACAATGCTACTGAGAAACATTCATGGGGATGGAGATTATCACTCGGATTAGCGACAGTTCCTGCAACATTAATGTTTGTTGGGGGGCTTTTCTTGCCCGAAACACCAAACAGTTTAGTAGAACAAGGAAGGTTAGATGAAGGAAGAGACGTTTTGGAAAAAGTTAGAGGTACAAAGAATGTAGAAGCAGAATTTCAAGATTT
The DNA here is from genome assembly GCF_046630445.1 of Rutidosis leptorrhynchoides. NCBI lineage: Eukaryota > Viridiplantae > Streptophyta > Magnoliopsida > Asterales > Asteraceae > Rutidosis > Rutidosis leptorrhynchoides. The sequence continues at coordinate 637,778,165 of NC_092336.1, forward strand.
ACTTGAAGCAAGTGAAGCTGCTAAACAGATCAAACATCCTTTTAGAAACCTTTTAAAGAGGAAAAATCGACCGCAACTGATAATTGGAGCTTTGGGTATACCTGCATTTCAACAACTTACCGGAAATAATTCCGTGTTGTTTTATGCGCCTGTGATCTTTCAGAGTTTAGGGTTCGGTTCTGGTGCTTCTTTATGGTCATCCACCATCACTAGTGGCACTCTTGTTGTTGCAACATTCATTTCAATGGCGTTCGTTGATAAATTCGGTAGACGAGCCTTCTTCTTGGAAGCTGGTACTGAAATGATCATCTGCATGGTAATCTTCTTATCACCCCCAAAAAGATTTATTCTTTTTCTTCTTGATTGGTGGAGTAGGATGATCTGTTACAAACTCCATATATTTCATCATTTTCTTGATTTGCAGGGAACTCTAGGACCAACATATTAGTAAAAATTGAATCTTTTTGTGTTTTTTGCAGAGCTATGTGTTTTTTATTAGTGGGGTGGGGGTGATCTGTTACATATTTCATATATTTCATCATTTTTTTTATTTGCATTAAACTCTAGAACCAACTAATTAAGAAAAATTGAATATTTTTGTGTTTTTTACAGAGCTATGTGTTTTTTATTAGTGGGGTGGAGGTGATCTGTTACATATTCCATATATTTCATCATTTTGTTGATTTGCAGGGAACTCTAGGACCAACGTATTAGTAAAAATTGAATCATTTTGTGTTTTTTATTGATGGGGTAGGGGTGATATGTTAGTCGTTTTATGTTTCTTGAATCTTGATCATTTGCTTGATTTTCAGATTGCTGTGGCTGTAACTCTAGCACTGAAATTTGGACAAGGTGTTGAGCTACCTAAAGGAATTGGGATTTTTCTAGTGATCATGATTTGCATTTTCGTATTGGCTTATGGGCGATCGTGGGGGCCATTAGGATGGCTAGTTCCGAGTGAATTGTTTCCGTTGGAAACGAGATCAGCGGGTCAAAGTATTGTGGTTTGTGTCAACATGTTTTTTACAGCATTAGTTGCACAGTGCTTCCTTGTGTCACTATGTCATCTGCGATATGGCATATTCTTGTTGTTTGCTGGAATGATAGTTATCATGAGCATCTTTATATACTTGTTGTTGCCGGAAACAAAACAAGTTCCGATCGAAGAGATACATTTGTTATGGCAAACGCATTGGTTTTGGAAATCTTATTGTGCACCTGAAGTTCAATCTGAAGAAAAGGAGATGAAACCTGTATGATTTACTACTTTGTCTATAATAGCTTGTTACTTTTATGGTTATTAAGTTTTATTTTTCTTTTTTATTGTTTGTGTGCACTTCAAATATTGTCTGAAAGGCGTTGGTTCATCGGATTATCATAGAATGAAAATGCACGTTTCAGTTAACTATATTTGCATGTTTTATTTTTTATTTACTACTCGTATTATTATTTTTGGTATAAATGTATACTCCATCTATATGTCACAAAATATTATTATTTATATATAAAAGTATCAAAATAATTTCTACCTACAAAAATTATAGCGAAGTTATATAGTCAACTGCAAGTTCAAGGGTTAATATGTATTTAGTCTGTAGTGTAGGGACTATTCTTGTAAAGTTTACTTGTTAGGTTGTTAGTGACGGTTGGGCTGTTATATTAGGGCTCATAACTAGTTTTGTAATAACGTAATTAATTCGATATAATTTTCTTTGAATCAATGAAATTAAGCTCTCAAATCTCTCAAATCTGTTCATCTTCATCATGCTAAACTTCTCAAAATTTAGTCACGAAATGTCATAAATTTTTCACTATGCTCGAGTTCACTACTACGGAGATTTGTTATTTATTTCTCAAACTATTCTAGACTTTTCGCCCGATTGGTTTTATGGTATGGGAATTGGTGACAAGAAATTTTGGAGGTTGATAGGCCCGACGACTATTTGGGCCATTTGGTTAGCAAGAAATGACTTCATCTTCAACGGAAATTACACTTGTTGGGCCTCAATCGTTCGTCAAATCAAGCTCAAGGTGTTTTTGTGAGCAACGTCTTATAAGCTTTGTTACGGTCATCAATTTTATGTTTGAGATGTTAATCCCGATCTTTTATTTCATTCGGCTTAAGTCTTTATTGATTTAGATTGCTTATAATGGGGCCGTATGTTCTCTTTTTTGTATCTCACGTTTTTATCCTTTCATTGTTTTGATTAAGGATCAAGTTATATTATATGATTCTTTTTGCCGGAAAAAAATTTTTTATTTATTTCTTAGTTAAATTCGTCTGACATTTATTGGGGAAGTAACCAATCGGGGGGAAGCGGGGGGAAGTAAAAAAAAAAAATTCGTTTTGTTTGGAATTTTTTTTTTTCAGGCATCAAGATCACACGAAAATATGAACATTTAGAAAAGACACTTCGTGATGAATGTTATTATTTAGGCGGAAAAACGATCGACAAAAATAACATTCAAGATAATATTGTTCGTGAAGAATGTTAACTTTTTTTTTCATGTTTAGTGAAGTAAAATTTAACCCGATTTAGAGTTTAGGGTTTAGGGTTTGGTGTTTTGGGTTTATTCCATAAACCCAAAACACCAAACCCTAAACTCTAAACCGTTCGTGTTAAAAACTCAATCTAAATCCTAAATCTAAACCTTAAACCATAAATTTCTAAACCCTAATATCTAAACCCTAATATCTAAAACCTCAACATACGCTCGAAAAACACGATAATTGTTATATATTAGTTCTTCGAGCGTTTTCCCGCCAAAATAAAAACATTTATCACAAATTGTCTTTATTAAATGTTCATATTTTCATCCAATCTATAATGTTGGTGAACAAAATTTTTTCAAAAAAAAATAAAAAAAAATTTTTTTGCTTCCCCCCGATTGTTACCTCCCTCTTGATCCTACCACGACATTTATTTATATTACCCCTACACACTAAATGTCATGGGGTTTTTGGTCGTTTTAGTTATAACGCGATGTCGTTTTTTGTTTGCGTTCACACTACAAAGAGCCTGAAAGGACCCGTTCATATACATTATAAACGATTCACAATAGTTGATTACATCGCGAGGTATTTAGACCTCTATATGATACATTTTACAAACATTGCATTCGGTTTTAAAAGACAAACTTTCTTTACAACGAAAGTTGACGGCATGCACACCATTTCATAATACATCCAACTATAATTGACATAATAATAATCTTGATGAACTCAATGACTCGAATGCAACGTCTTTCAAAATATGCCATGAATGACTCCAAGTAATATCCTTAAAATGAGCTAATGCACAGCGGAAGATTTCTTTAATACCTGAGAATAAACATGCTTTAAAGTGTCAACCAAAAGGTTGGTGAGTTCATAGGTTTATCATAACAATCATTTCAATATATTAATAGACCACAAGATTTCCGTTTATAAATATATGTACACTCGCAAGTGTATAAAAGTATTCTATAAATTGTAGGCACCCGGTAACAAGCCTTAACGTTCATGTTTTACCCTCTGAAGTACACCAGATCAGGTGTGTTTAAAATAACCTCGAATTACTAAAGCATCCCATAGTCAGGATGGGGTTTGTCAGGCCCAATAGATCTATCTTTAGGATTCGCGCCTACCGTACATAGACAAGTAGTTTAATGTTACCAAGCTAAGGGTATATTTCTGGTTTAAACCCACGTAGAATTAGTTTTAGTACTTGTGCCTATTTCGTAAAACATTTATAAAAAACAGCGCATGTATTCTCAGTCCCAAAAATATATATATAAAAGGGAGCAAATGAAACTCACCATACTGTATTTCGTAGTAAAAATACATATAACGTCATTTAACAAGTGCAAGGTTGGCCTCGGATTCACGAACCTATATTAATTATATATATTTATATTGGTCAATATTTGTCTAACAATTTTTGGTCAAGTCATAGTGTACCACAGTCCTAATGCTCGAGACTAATATGCAAAAGTCAACAAAAGTCAACTTGACCCAAAATGACTTCTAAAATTTATACGTGTTTATTATATAACTTAACTATAGTCGTTTTATATATTTAAATATATTTATTAAATAATAAAAGTCATTTATTAATAAAAATTTATATTAACGTTTATATATGATAAAATATACTTTTATATATCTTAAGTAGCAAAATTTATAAAGTTCACTTAATATCGTAAAACTATAGTGGTAAGTATTATTAATGTAATTATATTACGCGTGGTGAAAAATATCTTTGTATCCCCTATTTATTTGATAAAATAATATTGATCATAATAATAATAAGTAAAAGTTGTATTATTTTGTAATAATAATTATTATTATTCTATAAAAAAAATAACAATATTTATATTTACTAAAAATGGTATTATGATAAAATGATAATACTAACATAATAGTAATAATGATATTTTACAATAACAATGATATTTCTATTAAAATAATAACGACGATAGTAATAATAATCATTTTAACAATAATACTAAAATTCAGTTGACTATAACTTCTAATCCGTTCATCGAAACCATTCGATATCTAAATGAAAAGTTCTTAATTTTTCGCTAACTTTCCAATGACATGCATATCATATACCATATCTCAGTAGCATATGTATCTAATTCAGGATTCAACAAACCTATCTAAGGACAATATCGAATGTACAAGCATGCATAATCCTATATACTCGAGCACTAGTCAGGGATACACTATTGATATATAAAAGTTAAGTTATGAGTGCTCACGTATCAATATTGAGATTCAATATTGCAGGAAAGTACGTAGACGCAACGGAGATGATAAACACTAGATTGACCTCACGAGTATACCCATGAACTATACCCATCATCTCCATAGCTATAACCCATAATTTCTTTAGCTTCGACTCATTCAAAAAAAACTATTTTGAAATCACTCGGACATCACTCCGTCGTAATATTTTATGTATACTAATAATATCTTGAAATAATACAGAGCAAATATATATATATATATATATATATATATATATATATATATATATATATATATATATATATATATATATATATATGTGTGTGTGTGTGTGTGTGTGTGTGTGTGTGTGTGTAAATCGATTGAGAGAGTTTAGAGAAATATATTTTCAAGTTTCTATGAAATAATGAAACCTACTGAATTCTATTTATAATAGATTTTTGAATTATTAAAGTGAATTATTAAAGTATGAATTATTAAAGTGAATTATTAAAATATGAATTATTAAAGTGAATTATTAAAGTATGAATTATTAAAGTGAATTATTAAAGTATGAATTATTAAAGTATGAATTATTAAAGTGAATTATTAAAGTATGAATTATTAAAGTATGAATTATTAAAGTGAATTATTAAAGTTAAAGTAAAGTAAAAGTAAAGTAAAGGTAAAGTTAAAGTATAGTAAAAGTATAAAAACTATGTATGTATAATACGCGTATAAATATATATAATATTAATTTAAATCGTTATATATATTTAATGAAATAAAATATAAATATCGTTATATTTATTATATTGGTTAAGTAATGAGTTGTCAAAAGTGATTCTAGATATTTATAAAAGTTATATACATTTTAATAATAAAGTTCTTTTTAAACTGAAAACGTTTTTGTACGTTTGAAAATAGATTAATAGAATATTATGGAAACCAATTCTCCACTAGCTTTTGTCTAACTTTCGTAAATGACACTTTTTATTTTTATTTATAAATAGCTTTACAAATTATTCCGAATATCGTTAAGAGGAATAGATTTTCTCAAATCATAGTGGACCTCTCAACAGAGACTTGTAACCATAATTCAATGTTTCTAATAATTCAATCATTTAATATATATATATTTTTTTTAATTTCGTCGATAATCATATTGAAACAAATATGTTCATATAAAGCATTATACATTTAAATACTTTGTTGACATTTTCAATTTATAACATATACACATATACATACATATTCATATATGTTCATTTAATGGTTCGTGAATCATTGGAATTTGGTCGAGGTTTAAATGAATGTATAAACATAGTTTAAAATCCTTGAGATTTAACTTAACAAACATTGTTTATCGTGTCAAAATAATATAAAGATAAAGTTTAAATTTAGTCAGAAATTTCCGGGTCGTCACAGTACCTACCCGTTAAAGAAATTTCGTCCCCGAAATTTGATAGAGGTCGTTATGGCTAACAATGAGAATGTTATTATGACGATTATGAAGTTTTATCATGTCTAAGAAGTATGGATAAAATAATTCGATTACTCAAAGCGTATGAGGGAAGTTATCGTAAATGAAGGAAATAAGATTATAGTGATTCGTCATATCTTTTGACGTCATCACAATTGATCTCCGAATTTAAAAAAAATCTTTGTAATCTATGTTGGATTTGATGCTTCGGTGATTAAGGAGATGATGATTCTCTTTGAATTAATACGATAATCCATCTTGATTTCTCTGTCGAGTATTTCACTATAAATCCACCTCCTTCGTTTCCTTACAACTCACACCTTCTATTCTTTCTCCTTCAACTCATATTTTAAAGTATTTGTCAATATGCTTCATCCAGTACTGATTCTCGATATACTCCTCACTTTCATATCTGGCGTTCTTCTTTTTCATCTGTCTCCGGAAGAATCTATTTACTTCTACTATACTCTCGGTTTTATAGTGTTTTTAGTTCTTCCGTGTCTTTATATTGCTATATGCATCGATATATACGGTTTAAAATTTTTGGGTAGTTGTTGGGTTTTATATCTTCCCTTATATTTCAAAGCCCCTGCTTTTGTCTTCTATAATCATTGATATCCATAGTTAATGCTCCCTTCTATTTGCTGCGATTTATACTCCAATTTCTATTTTGGAGTTTTGTCCTTTCGTTTCTTCTTCTTGCGATTAAGCAACGTTTGTAATGGTCCAGTATTCGCAGATATGAATTTCAGAATGAACATAGTTAATATTCTAAGAAGGAAATGGTAATGGCACGATCTTGATTTGTTAATTTACCAGAATACCCTGAAAAGACCGAATCATCAAGAAAATATATTCTTGATATTTTTAGAGATTAAATAGAATACAAGAGTCGTGTAACATGGAACATGATGACGGCATGGTCTGTGAATCATCATGTCCCATTAGAAACTCAGCATGACTTACTGTAATATAATCACGTTGATCAAGTGTCATTATATTATACTAACTCATGCTTCAGTTCCCAACACTACTTCAAAACATTCATAATTTAAACTCGAAAGTTTATAGAATATAGAAACTAATAGTTTCTTATATGATGTAACATTGATAGCGCAAAGAGATAAATGACTTCAGATAAGATTAGTTGTGAAAATATCTTCAGAAATATCGCGGATATTTATAATGAAAGATATGATAATATCTTAGAATTTCTAATATTGATGGATGATGATGAAGATTTGTCTGTAAAGGTTTAGAATAAAGAGTAAGGTATTCGTTAATGACTTTAGCAGGCACTGAATCATTTGGATTCTTTGAAGGCAGATTTAGTATTTGTGATTTGTCCACAGCCTCCTTGAAATGTCCCGTTCTTATTGATTAAAAACGTTCCATATTAATTGATTTCGTTGCGAGGTTTTGACCTCTATATGAGACGTTTTTCAAAGACTGCATTCATTTTAAAACAAACCATAACCTTTATTTCATCAATAAAGGTTTAAAAAGCTTTACGTAGATTATCAAATAATGATAATCTAAAATATCCTGTTTACACACGACCATTACATAATGGTTTACAATACAAATATGTTACAACAAAATAGGTTTCTTGAATGCAGTTTTTACACAATATCATACAAGCATGGACTCCAAATCTCGTCCTTATTTAAGTATGCGACAGCGGAAGCTCTTAATAATCACCTGAGAATAAACATGCTTAAAACGTCAACAAAAATGTTGGTGAGTTATAGGTTTAACCTATATATATCAAATCATAATAATAGACCACAAGATTTCATATTTCAATACACATCCCATACATAGAGATAAAAATCATTCATATGGTGAACACCTGGTAACCGACATTAACAAGATGCATATATAAGAATATCCCCATCATTCCGGGACACCCTTCGGATATGATATAAATTTCGAAGTACTAAAGCATCCGGTACTTTGGATGGGGTTTGTTAGGCCCAATAGATCTATCTTTAGGATTCGCGTCAATTAGGGTGTCTGTTCCCTAATTCTTAGATTACCAGACTTAATAAAAAGGGGCATATTCGATTTCGATAATTCGACCATAGAATGTAGTTTCACGTACTTGTGTCTATTTTGTAAATCATTTATAAAACCTGCATGTATTCTCATCCCAAAAATATTAGATTTTAAAAGTGGGACTATAACTCACTTTCACAGATTTTTACTTCGTCGGGAAGTAAGACTTGGCCACTGGTTGATTCACGAACCTATAACAATATATACATATATATCAAAGTATGTTCAAAATATATTTGCAACACTTTTAATATATTTTGATGTTTTAAGTTTATTAAGTCAGCTGTCCTCGTTAGTAACCTACAACTAGTTGTCCACAGTTAGATGTACAGAAATAAATCGATAAATATTATCTTGAATCAATCCACGACCCAGTGTATACGTATCTCAGTATTGATCACAACTCAAACTATATATATTTTGGAATCAACCTCAACCCAGTATAGCTAACTCCAACGTTCACATATAGAGTGTCTATGGTTGTTCCGAAATATATATAGATGTGTCGACATGATAGTTCGAAACATTGTATACGTGTCTATGGTATCTCAAGATTACATAATATACAATACAAGTTGATTAAGTTATGGTTGGAATAGATTTGTTACCAATTTTCACGTAGCTAAAATGAGAAAAATTATCCAATCTTGTTTTACCCATAACTTCTTCATTTTAAATCCGTTTTGAGTGAATCAAATTGCTATGGTTTCATATTGAACTCTATTTAATGAATCTAAATAGAAAAAGTATAGGTTTATAGTCGGAAAAATAAGTTACAAGTCGTTTTTGTAAAGGTAGTCATTTCAGTCGAAAGAACGACGTCTAGATGACCATTTTAGAAAACATACTTCCACTTTGAGTTTAACCATAATTTTTGGATATAGTTTCATGTTCATAATAAAAATCATTTTCTCAGAATAACAACTTTTAAATCAAAGTTTATCATAGTTTTTAATTAACTAACCCAAAACAGCCCGCGGTGTTACTACGACGGCGTAAATCCGGTTTTACGGTGTTTTTCGTGTTTCCAGGTTTTAAATCATTAAGTTAGTATATCATATAGATATAGAACATGTGTTTAGTTGATTTTAAAAGTCAAGTTAGAAGGATTAACTTTTGTTTGCGAACAAGTTTAGAATTAACTAAACTATGTTCTAGTGATTACAAGTTTAAACATTCGAATAAGATAGCTTTATATGTATGAATCGAATGATGTTATGAACATCATTACTACCTTAAGTTCCTTGGATAAACCTACTGGAAAAGAGAAAAATGGATCTAGCTTCAATGGATCCTTGGATGGCTCGAAGTTCTTGAAGCAGAATCATGACACGAAAACAAGTTCAAGTAAGATCATCACTTGAAATAAGATTGTTATAGTTATAGAAATTGAACCAAAGTTTGAATATGATTATTACCTTGTATTAGAATGATAACCTACTGTAAGAAACAAAGATTTCTTGAGGTTAGATGATCACCTTACAAGATTGGAAGTGAGCTAGCAAACTTGAAAGTATTCTTGATTTTATGAAACTAGAACTTTTGGAATTTATGAAGAACACTTAGAACTTGAAGATAGAACTTGAGAGAGATCAATTAGATGAAGAAAATTGAAGAATGAAAGTGTTTGTAGGTGTTTTTGGTCGTTGGTGTATGGATTAGATATAAAGGATATGTAATTTTGTTTTCATGTAAATAAGTCATGAATGATTACTCATATTTTTGTAATTTTATGAGATATTTCATGCTAGTTGCCAAATGATGGTTCCCACATGTGTTAGGTGACTCACATGGGCTGCTAAGAGCTGATAATTGGAGTGTATATAGCAATAGTACATACATCTAAAAGCTGTGTATTGTACGAGTACGAATACGGGTGCATACGAGTAGAATTGTTGATGAAACTGAACGAGGATGTAATTGTAAGCATTTTTGTTAAGTAGAAGTATTTTGATAAGTGTATTGAAGTCTTTCAAAAGTGTATAAATACATATTAAAACACTACATGTATATACATTTTAACTGAGTCGTTAAGTCATCGTTAGTCGTTACATGTAAGTGTTGTTTTGAAACCTTTAGGTTAACGATCTTGTTAAATGTTGTTAACCCAATGTTTATAATATCAAATGAGATTTTAAATTATTATATTATCATGATATTATCATGTATGAATATCTCTTAATATGATATATATACATTAAATGTCTTTACAACGATAATCGTTACATATATGTCTCGTTTAAAAATCATTAAGTTAGTAGTCTTGTTTTTACATATGTAGTTCATTGTTAATATACTTAATGATATATTTACTTATCATAGTATCATGTTAACTATATATATATACATATATATGTCATCATATAGTTTTTACAAGTTTTAACGTTCGTGAATCACCGGTCAACTTGGGTGGTCAATTGTCTATATGAAACATATTTCAATTAATCAAGTCTTAACAAGTTTGATTGCTTAACATGTTGGAAACATTTAATCATGTAAATATCAATCTCAATTAATATATATAAACATGGAAAAGTTCGGGTCACTACAGTACCTACCCGTTAAATAAATTTCGTCCCGAAATTTTAAGCTGTTGAAGGTGTTGACGAATCTTCTGGAAATAGATGCGGGTATTTCTTCTTCATCTGATCTTCACGCTCCCAGGTGAACTCGGGTCCTCTACGAGCATTCCATCGAACCTTAACAATTGGTATCTTGTTTTGCTTAAGTCTTTTAACCTCACGATCCATTATTTCGACGGGTTCTTCGATGAATTGAAGTTTTTCGTTGATTTGGATTTCATCTAACGGAATAGTGAGATCTTCTTTAGCAAAACATTTCTTCAAATTAGAGACGTGGAAAGTGTTATGTACAGCCGCGAGTTGTTGAGGTAACTCAAGTCGGTAAGCTACTGGTCCGACACGATCAATAATCTTGAATGGTCCAATCTACCTTGGATTTAATTTCCCTCGTTTACCAAATCGAACAACGCCTTTCCAAGGTGCAACTTTAAGCATGACCATCTCTCCAATTTCAAATTCTATATCTTTTCTTTTAATGTCAGCGTAGCTCTTTTGTCGACTTTGGGCGGTTTTCAACCGTTGTTGAATTTGGATGATCTTCTCGGTAGTTTCTTGTATAATCTCCGGACCCGTAATCTGTCTATCCCCCACTTCACTCCAACAAATTGGAGACCTGCACTTTCTACCATAAAGTGCTTCAAATGGCGCCATCTCAATGCTTGAATGGTAGCTGTTGTTGTAGGAAAATTCTGCTAACGATAGATGTCGATCCCAACTGTTTCCGAAATCAATAACACATGCTCGTAGCATGTCTTCAAGCGTTTGTATCGTCCTTTCACTCTGCCCATCAGTTTGTGGATGATAGGCAGTACTCATGTCTAGACGAGTTCCTAATGCTTGCTGTAATGTCTGCCAGAATCTTGAAATAAATCTGCCATCCCTATCAGAGATAATAGAGATTGGTATTCCATGTCTGGAGACGACTTCCTTCAAATACAGTCGTGCTAACTTCTCCATCTTGTCATCTTCTCTTATTGGTAGGAAGTGTGCTGATTTGGTGAGACGATCAACTATTACCCAAATAGTATCAAAACCACTTGCAGTCCTTGGCAATTTAGTGATGAAATCCATGGTAATGTTTTCCCATTTCCATTCCGGGATTTCGGGTTGTTGAAGTAGACCTGATGGTTTCTGATGCTCAGCTTTGACCTTAGAACACGTCAAACATTCTCCTACGTATTTAGCAACATCGGATTTCATACCCGGCCACCAAAAATGTTTCTTGAGATCCTTGTACATCTTCCCTGTTCCAGGATGTATTGAGTATCTGGTTTTATGAGCTTCTCTAAGTACCATTTCTCTCATATCTCTAAATTTTGGTACCCAAATCCTTTCAGCCCTATACCGGGTTCCGTCTTCCCGAATATTAAGATGCTTCTTCGATCCTTTGGGTATTTCATCCTTTAAATTTCCCTCTTTTAAAACTCCTTGTTGCGCCTCCTTTATTTGAGTAGTAATGTTATTATGAATCATTATATTCATAGATTTTACTCGAATGGGTTCTCTGTCCTTCCTGCTCAAGGCATCAGCTACCACATTTGCCTTCCCCGGGTGGTAACGAATCTCAAAGTCGTAATCATTCAATAATTCAATCCACCTACGCTGCCTCATATTCAGTTGTTTCTGATTAAATATGTGTGACGATCGCTCCAAATCCATATGGACGAACACGTCATTCATTGATTTCATTGCGAGGTATTTGACCTCTATATGATACGTTTTGTAAACATTGCATTCTTTTGAAAAGGCACACCATAAATGTATATTTAAATCAAAAGTTTTCAACATCTGATGATTTCTACATATAGACAATCACCGTATATAATAGTTTACAATAGTGCTTTCGTTGACAATGCAGTCAAAATAAGGTACATGGTGATGAATTGGTGAATGCAACGTTTTCTTGAAAAATATGCCATGTAAGACTCCATGCACATAGCTTGTATATCCTATAAGCAAACAGCGGAAGACTTCTAGGAAACCTGAGAATAAACATGCTAACAAGTGTCAACACAAGGTTGGTGAGTTCATAGTTTTAGTATTGCGCATAATCTGTATATAAAAATGGATCACAAGATTTCAGTTGTTTCATCCAGAAATGTTAATCAAAATGTTCTACAAGATTGAGCACCCTGGTAACCAAGCCTTAACGTCTATAATAAGTACCCCTCGTTTAACATGCAACCAACATGTACAATACACGCAATCCAACGTGTACTAACTTCAAATAGCATACGTCTATTTTATAGTTCAGGCTAGAGTTTCTTTCTATACCTGGAACAGACGGGGATGTCAAACCCTATGGATCCATATACTACTACTCGCGCCCACCAGTTCTTATAACCAGCAGTTACTAGTTACCAAAGCTAAGGGATTTTCGGTTCAAACTCAGTGTAGAATTTAGTATGTACTTGTATCCATTGTGTTTAAAATAAATTGCATGTATTCTCAGTCCAAAAATATATATTGCAAAAGCAATTAAAAAGGGATCAATGAAACTCACACATATAAATATTGTATATCGGTTAATAAAGCATTTGCATGTATTCTCAGCCCAAAAATGTAGAGAGTAAAAGGGATCTTATGAAACTCACACATATAAATATTGTATATCGGTTAATAAAGCATTTGCATGTATTCTCAGCCCAAAAATGTAGAGAGTAAAAGGGATCTTATGAAACTCACCTTAGTAGCATATAAAGTCGTTCACCAAAATGTGATAGAAACACAGAATATCAAATAACCGTAGTCCTCAACGTATCAATATTGAGATTCAATATTGTAGGAAAGTACGTAGACGTAACAGAGATGATAAACACTAGGTTCGATTCACAAATATACCCCCGAACATTACCCATAACCTCCTTGGCAATAACCCATAATTTCCTGAGTTCTATCGCATTTGAACACCATTTTGAAAGTGACACGCTCATGACTTCGTCGTAGTATTTTATGTGTAATACTTAATAATATTACTAATAATAATTAGATTAATAATAATATTAATCTTAATAATAATTATAATAATAATAATAATAATAATATAAATAATATAAATATATATGTATATACATGGGAGAGATTGAGATAGATAGACAAACTGGAACCAGAATCGGCCTTTTATAGAACCTGAATTGATACAGTACCCCATGCGATCGCATGGGGTTTACTCTATTTGGCCATGCGATCGCATGGCAAGGATTTCCAGCTCACTTGTTTTTGTCTCGTTGTTTGTCGACATAATATAATATTAATATATAATATAAATTTTGAATCGTAAAATTATTAAAAGTCGTATTTATTAAATACTTCAGGGGTATATTATGTAACTTATAATTAATAATTTCTATCATGTCACTTTCATGTGAATAGTAAATTAATTAATTTTGTTTAATTTACTATTCAATAAATAGTAAATGAATTAATTTAAGTTCAACTATTTAAGCTACACGTTGTAGTACGTTGTGCTTTACAAATTGTACATTTTTAATTTAACTTCGTTTCTTTAAAAAAAATTACAAAAATTATATCATAAAAATAAAACGACTTAATACGTAAAATTTTTAATTTGAAATAGCATCGTTTAGTAGTAAATTTTTAATCATTTCGTATATAAATATTATTCGCATGATTCCGTATATATCGAAAACTCTTGTATTTATTTAAAATATGTATATAATACATGTTATGACGTTCGTGAATCGTTGCACAAATAGGGTGGTCAACCGTTATATAAAAACTCTTTTTAAAAGTTTTGAAACTTGTCAAAATTTATTGCTTATCATATCGGAAACGTTAAAGATTAAGTTTAAATTTGGTCAGAATTTTCCGGGTCATCACAATATGTGTTGAAGACTTTTGTGGTCGGTATATATAATACTTTTGACCCCATATAAGTAGTGCCTCTAAGTCTTTAATGCAAAAACAACCGCGCCTAATTCCAAATCATGCGTCGTATAATTTTGTTCGTGAATCTTCAATTGTCTAGACGCATAAGCAATCACCTTCGTTCGTTGCATTAATACACAACCGAGACCTTGCTTTGATGCATCACAATAAATCACAAAATCATCATTCCCTTCAGGCAATGACAATATAGGTGCCGTAGTTAGCTTTTTCTTCAATAACTGAAACGCTTTCTCTTGTTCATCATTCCATTCAAATTTCTTCCCTTTATGCGTTAATGCAGTCAAGGGTTTTGCTATTCTGGAAAAGTCTTGGATGAACCTTCTGTAGTAACCAGCTAGTCCTAAAAACTGGCGTATGTGTTTCGGAGTTTTCGGAGTTTCCCACTTTTCAACAGTTTCTATCTTTGCCGGATCCACCTTAATACCTTCTTTGTTCACTATGTGACCGAGGAATTGAACTTCTTCCAACCAAAATGCGCACTTTGAAAACTTAGCGTACAATTCTTCCTTCCTCAATACTTCTAACACCTTTCTCAAATGTTCACCGTGTTCTTGGTCATTCTTTGAGTAAATAAGTATGTCATCAATGAAAACAATGACAAACTTGTCAAGGTATGGTCCACACACTCGGTTCATAAGGTCCATGAACACAGCTGGCGCATTAGTTAAACCAAACGGCATGACCATAAACTCGTAATGACCGTAACGTGTTCTGAAAGCAGTCTTTGGAATATCATCTTCTTTCACCCGCATTTGATGATACCCGGAACGTAAGTCAATCTTTGAATAAACAGACGAGCCTTGTAGTTGATCGAATAAGTCGTCAATTCTCGGTAGTGGGTAGCGGTTCTTGATGGTAAGTTTGTTCAACTCTCGGTAGTCGATACACAACCTGAATGTACCATCTTTCTTCTTGACAAACAAAACAGGAGCTCCCCACGGTGATGTGCTTGGTCGAATGAAACCACGCTCTAAAAGTTCTTGTAATTGGCTTTGCAGTTCTTTCATCTCGCTGGGTGCGAGTCTGTAAGGAGCACGAGCTATTGGTGCAGCTCCTGGTACAAGATCTATTTGAAATTCAACGGATCGATGTGGGGGTAATCCCGGTAATTCTTTCGGAAATACATCGAGAAATTCTTTTGCAATGGGAACATCATTGATGCTCTTTTCTTCAGTTTGTACTTTCTCGACGTGTGCTAGAACAGCATAGCAACCTTTTCTTATTAGTTTTTGTGCCTTCAAATTACTAATAAGATGTAGCTTCGTGTTGCCCTTTTCTCCGTACACCATTAAGGGTTTTCCTTTTTCTCGTATAATGCGAATTGCATTTTTGTAACAAACGATCTCGGCTTTCACTTCTTTCAACCAGTCCATACCGATTATCACATCAAAACTCCCTAACTCTACTGGTATCAAATCAATCTTAAATGTTTCGCTAACCAGTTTAATTTCTCGATTCCGACATATATTATCTGCTGAAATTAATTTACCATTTGCTAATTCGAGTAAAAATTTACTATCCAAAGGCGTCAATGGACAACTTAATTTAGCACAAAAATCTCTACTCATATAGCTTCTATCCGCACCCGAATCAAATAAAACGTAAGCAGATTTATTGTCAATAAGAAACGTACCCGTAACAAGCTCCGGGTCTTCCTGTGCCTCTGCCGCATTAATATTGAAAACTCTTCCGCGGCCTTGTCCATTCGTGTTCTCCTGGTTCGGGCAATTTCTAATAATGTGGCCCGGTTTTCCACATTTATAACAAACTACATTGGCATAACTTGCTCCGACACTACTTGCTCCGCCATTACTCGTTCCGACACCATTTGTTCCTTTCGTTCTATTAACCCCTGGTCCGTAGACATCACACTTCGCCGCGCTATGACCATTTCTTTTACACTTGCTGCAAAATTTGGTGCAGAACCCCGAGTGATACTTTTCACACCTTTGGCATAGCTGCTTCTGATTGTTGTTGTTGTTGCGGTTATTATTGTTGTTAAGATGATTGTTGTGGTTGCTGTTGCTGTTGTTGCTGTTGTTGTTGTTGTTGTTGTTGGGCCGTTTGTTGTAGTTGCGATTGATGTTGCGATTGTTAGGATAGTTGTTGCCATTATTGTTATAATTGCTGTTGTTGTTGTATTGGTGATTCTTATCACCGTTTTCCTCCCACTTTCTTTTGACTTGCTTCACATTGGCCTCTTTAGCAGTCTGTTCTTTAATTCTTTCTTCAATCTGGTTCACTAGTTTGTGAGCCATTCTACATGCCTGTTGTATGGAGGCGGGCTCGTGTGAACTTATATCTTCTTGGATTCTTTCCGGTAATCCTTTCACAAACGCGTCGATCTTCTCTTCCTCATCTTCGAATGCTCCCGGACACAATAGGCACAATTCTGTGAATCGTCTTTCGTACGTGGTAATATCAAATCCTTGGGTTCGTAACCCTCTAAGTTCTGTCTTGAGCTTATTGACCTCAGTTCTGGGACGGTACTTCTCGTTCATCAAGTGCTTGAATGCTGACCACGGTAGTGCGTACGCATCATCTTGTCCCACTTGCTCTAGATAGGTATTCCACCATGTTAACGCAGAACCTGTGAAGGTATGCGTAGCGTACTTCACTTTGTCCTCTTCAGTACACTTACTTATGGCAAACACCGATTCAACCTTCTCGGTCCACCGTTTCAATCCGATCGGTCCTTCGGTTCCATCAAATTCCAAAGGTTTGCAGGCAGTGAATTCTTTGTAGGTGCATCCTACACGATTTCCTGTACTGCTAGATCCAAGGTTATTGTTGGTATGTAGCGCAGCCTGTACTGCGGCTATGTTTGAAGCTAGAAAAGTACGGAATTCCTCTTCATTCATATTCACGGTGTGTCGAGTAGTCGGTGCCATTTCCTTCAAAATAGTTAAATGGAACAAGTTAATCATACAGAATATTAAGAGTAGTTAATAGTATTTCGTAGCATAATATGAACTCATTTATAAAAGCTTTTTCTTCATATTAGCATTTTATAAGTTTAAATTCGGGTAGTACCTACCCGTTAAGTTCATACTTAGTAGCTAATATACAATTCAACTACTACAATTCTATATGAAAAACTGATTATAATAATATTTCGCGTTCAAACTTTTTCACAATATTTTACAAACTTACAATACCGCTTATTTTACATATAGCATGAAATATAGCACACAATAAATTTGATACAAGATGGTTGTGAAGATAATTCTAGCTAGTACACAAGTCGTTCAGCAAAGGCAATAAAGACACGTAATTCATACGTCCAGAAACAAGTCATGCATTCTGGTTTTACTAGGATTACTTCCCATCCTTGGTCTTGTGGAACATAACCGTTATGGCCGTTGATAAGACAGCGTGTTGTAACGTCGTCAAAGGGACGAGGGTTACGTAATGTCCAACAGTCCCGTAACAATCTAAAAACCTCATTTCTTACCCCAATTACCGACTCCGTCACTTGTGGGAACGTTTTGTTTAATAGCTGTAGCCCGATGTTCTTTTTCTCACTTTGGTGAGAAGCGAACATTACTAACCCGTAAGCATAGCATGCTTCTTTATGTTGCATGTTAGCCGCTTTTTCTAAATCATGAAGTCCTATATTCGGATACATTGAGTCAAAATAATTTCTTAACCCGTTGCGTAAAATAGCATTTGGGTTCCCCGCAATATATGCGTCAAAGTAAACACATCGTAACTTATGGGTTTCCCAATGTGATATCCCCCATCTTTCAAACGAAAGTCTCTTATAAACCAAGACATTCTTGGAACGTTCTTCGAATGTCTTACAAACTGATCTCGCCTTAAATAGTTGTGCCGAAGAATTCCGACCGACTCTAGACAAGATTTCATCAATCATGTCTCCGGGTAGATCTCTTAAAATATTGGGTTGTCTATCCATTTTATGTTTTTATACTGTAAAATAGACAAGAGTTAGATTCATAAAAAAAAATACTTATTAATACAAGCAATTTTTACATATATCATAAAGCATAAGCACACTATATTACATATATTACACCACACGAATACAACTATCTTATTCCGACTCGCTTGTTTCTTCTTCTTCGGTTTTGGTTCGTTTTGCCAAGTTTCTAGGGATATATGATGTTCCCCTAATATGAGCCGTCGTTATCCACATTGGTTTAGAAAAACCTGGTGGTTTAGAGGTTCCCGGGTCATTGTTACAACTTAAGGACTTCGGGGGTTGACGATACATATAAAGTTCATCGGGGTTGGAATTAGATTTCTCTATTTTTATGCCCTTTCCCTTATTATTTTCTTTTGCCTTTTTAAATTCAGTTGGGGTAATTTCTATAACATCATCGTAATTCTCGTCGGAATCCGATTCATCGGAGAATTGGTATTCCTCCCAATATTTTGCTTCCTTGGCGGAAACACCATTGACCATAATTAACCTTGGTCGGCTGGTTGAGGATTTTCTTTTACTTAACCGTTTTATTATTTCCCCCACCGGTTCTATTTCTTCATCCGGTTCCGATTCTTCTTCCTGTTCCGATTCTTCTTCCGGTTCTGACTCTTCTTCCGGTTCCTCTTCGGGAACTTGTGAATCAGTCCACGAATCATTCCAATTTACATTTGACTCTTCATTATTATTAGGTGAGTCAATGGGACTTGTTCTAGAGGTAGACATCTATCACATAATATCAAACGCGTTAAGAGATTAATATATCACATAATATTCACATGTTAAAAATATATAGTTTCCAACAAAATTTGTTAAGCAATCATTTTTCAAGTAAACACGGTCGAAGTCCAGACTCACTAATGCATCCTAACAAACTCGATAAGACACACTAATGCAAAATTCTGGTTCTCTAAGACCAACGCTCGGATACCAACTGAAATGTCCCGTTCTTATTGATTAAAAACGTTCCATATTAATTGATTTCGTTGCGAGGTTTTGACCTCTATATGAGACGTTTTTCAAAGACTGCATTCATTTTAAAACAAACCATAACCTTTATTTCATCAATAAAGGTTTAAAAAGCTTTACGTAGATTATCAAATAATGATAATCTAAAATATCCTGTTTACACACGACCATTACATAATGGTTTACAATACAAATATGTTACAACAAAATAGGTTTCTTGAATGCAGTTTTTACACAATATCATACAAGCATGGACTCCAAATCTCGTCCTTATTTAAGTATGCGACAGCGGAAGCTCTTAATAATCACCTGAGAATAAACATGCTTAAAACGTCAACAAAAATGTTGGTGAGTTATAGGTTTAACCTATATATATCAAATCATAATAATAGACCACAAGATTTCATATTTCAATACACATCCCATACATAGAGATAAAAATCATTCATATGGTGAACACCTGGTAACCGACATTAACAAGATGCATATATAAGAATATCCCCATCATTCCGGGACACCCTTCGGATATGATATAAATTTCGAAGTACTAAAGCATCCGGTACTTTGGATGGGGTTTGTTAGGCCCAATAGATCTATCTTTAGGATTCGCGTCAATTAGGGTGTTTGTTCCCTAATTCTTAGATTACCAGACTTAATAGAAAGGGGCATATTCGATTTCGATAATTCGACCATAGAATGTAGTTTCACGTACTTGTGTCTATTTTGTAAATCATTTATAAAACCTGCATGTATTCTCATCCCAAAAATATTAGATTTTAAAAGTGGGACTATAACTCACTTTCACATATTTTTACTTCGTCGGGAAGTAAGACTTGGCCACTGGTTGATTCACGAACCTATAACAATATATACATATATATCAAAGTATGTTCAAAATATATTTGCAACACTTTTAATATATTTTGATGTTTTAAGTTTATTAAGTCAGCTGTCCTCATTAGTAACCTACAACTAGTTGTCCACAGTTAGATGTACAGAAATAAATCGATAAATATTATCTTGAATCAATCCACGACCCAGTGTATACGTATCTCAGTATTGATCACAACTCAAACTATATATATTTTGGAATCAACCTCAACCCTGTATAGCTAACTCCAACGTTCACATATAGAGTGTCTATGGTTGTTCCGAAATATATATAGATGTGTCGACATGATAGGTCGAAACATTATATACGTGTCTATGGTATCTCAAGATTACATAATATACAATACAAGTTGATTAAGTTATGGTTGGAATAGATTTGTTACCAATTTTCACGTAGCTAAAATGAGAAAAATTATCCAATCTTGTTTTACCCATAACTTCATTTTAAATCCGTTTTGAGTGAATAAAATTGCTATGGTTTCATATTGAACTCTATTTAATGAATCTAAATAGAAAAAGTATTGGTTTATAGTCGGAAAAATAAGTTACAAGTCGTTTTTGTAAAGGTAGTCATTTCAGTCGAAAGAACGACGTCTAGATGACCATTTTAGAAAACATACTTCCACTTTGAGTTTAACCATAATTTTTGGATATAGTTTCATGTTCATAATAAAAATCATTTTCTCAGAATAACAACTTTTAAATCAAAGTTTATCATAGTTTTTAATTAACTAACCCAAAACAGCCCGCGGTGTTACTACGACGGCGTAAATCCGGTTTTACGGTGTTTTTCGTGTTTCCAGGTTTTAAATCATTAAGTTAGCATATCATATAGATATATAACATGTGTTTAGTTGATTTTAAAAGTCAAGTTAGAAGGATTAACTTTTGTTTGCGAACAAGTTTAGAATTAACTAAACTATGTTCTAGTGATTACAAGTTTAAACATTCGAATAAGATAGCTTTATATGTATGAATCGAATGATGTTATGAACATCATTACTACCTTAAGTTCCTTGGATAAACCTACTGGAAAAGAGAAAAATGGATCTAGCTTCAATGGATCCTTGGATGGCTCGAAGTTCTTGAAGCAGAATCATGACACGAAAACAAGTTCAAGTAAGATCATCACTTGAAATAAGATTGTTATAGTTATAGAAATTGAACCAAAGTTTGAATATGATTATTACCTTGTATTAGAATGATAACCTACTGTAAGAAACAAAGATTTCTTGAGGTTAGATGATCACCTTACAAGATTGGAAGTGAGCTAGCAAACTTGAAAGTATTCTTGATTTTATGAAACTAGAACTTTTGGAATTTATGAAGAACACTTAGAACTTGAAGATAGAACTTGAGAGAGATCAATTAGATGAAGAAAATTGAAGAATGAAAGTGTTTTTAGGTGTTTTTGGTCGTTGGTGTATGGATTAGATATAAAGGATATGTAATTTTGTTTTCATTTAAATAAGTCATGAATGATTACTCATATTTTTGTAATTTTATGAGATATTTCATGCTAGTTGCCAAATGATGGTTCTCACATGTGTTAGGTGACTCACATGGGCTGCTAAGAGCTGATAATTGGAGTGTATATACCAATAGTACATACATCTAAAAGCTGTGTATTGTACGAGTACGAATACGGGTGCATACGAGTAGAATTGTTGATGAAACTGAACGAGGATGTAATTGTAAGCATTTTTGTTAAGTAGAAGTATTTTGATAAGTGTATTGAAGTCTTTCAAAAGTGTATAAATACATATTAAAACACTACATGTATATACATTTTAACTGAGTCGTTAAGTCATCGTTAGTCGTTACATGTAAGTGTTGTTTTGAAACCTTTAGGTTAACGATCTTGTTAAATGTTGTTAACCCAATGTTTATAATATCAAATGAGATTTTAAATTATTATATTATCATGATATTATCATGTATGAATATCTCTTAATATGATATATATACATTAAATGTCTTTACAACGATAATCGTTACATATATGTCTCGTTTAAAAATCATTAAGTTAGTAGTCTTGTTTTTACATATGTAGTTCATTGTTAATATACTTAATGATATATTTACTTATCATAGTATCATGTTAACTATATATATATATATACATATATATGTCATCATATAGTTTTTACAAGTTTTAACGTTCGTGAATCACCGGTCAACTTGGGTGGTCAATTGTCTATATGAAACATATTTCAATTAATCAAGTCTTAACAAGTTTGATTGCTTAACATGTTGGAAACATTTAATCATGTAAATATCAATCTCAATTAATATATATAAACATGGAAAAGTTCGGGTCACTACACTCCTTCCTAGTCTGTTCAATCCGTTTTCCAGTTCCAAACCTTATCTTTTTCTCAGCTTTACCACCTTACTATTCTTTGTCATCAAACTTTTTACTGTTAAGATCGTTTACAGTTTTTGATGCTTCGTCAGCATTTCAAGAACTAGTTTGCAGTTCAAAATATTTTTCAGAACTTCACATTCGAAGTATGTAAGTCCAGGAGATAAACGTTTTACGTACACATATAACTGTTGGCGTAGACATGCTGCGAGATTTCAAAATACTGGTTACTGTTTTCTGATGATTCGTATGACAATTCTCGTTACAAGATGCGAATGAGTAAATGATGTGATTGTCAATAAATATAATGATTTTTCAAAAAGTCAAAGATAATTGAAGTTGTTGGTAAGTTTATTGCTAAGGTGGCGAGATATGAAAGGTCCCCAGTAACGATGACGAAAGGGCAACGTATCTATCGAGGTTATAATAAGACTAGTCCGACTGAAAAGTTGAAGTTGACTTGCTGGAGCTGTGACAAAACTGTCTACTTTGAAAATGAATTGAAAAGTCATTTTAGTTAATAAATGCAAAAGGGTCTGACACGGATACGCGTCAAATTATGACTTTGGCTTCGAGAGCTTTTTAGGTACATAAATGTGGGTAATATGTGGTTGGATCATCATCTCGATTGTTCATTGTTTGAAGTGTCTTCGAAAACTTCGGAGAGTTTGAACACAGTTTGTAATCGTTAATATACATATGATGTTCTAACACAGTTTTGAAGTCAAAGTATAGCTTTGAAAGATGTAGAAATCTAAGAGTGATGTCTTCTGTTTAATCATGACTTGAATTTTGATTTGTCAAAAACAGAATGCGTAATCAAATTTAGGTGAGAATGGTTGTTTTGATTTCTATACAAGAATGTATATTGTTGTGAGATTTTGGGAGTATAGTTGATGATTTGCTTAATCAGATTCGAAAAATGTAACATATTAATTGTGAATTTATATATCTCTCGGGTATTACCTACCCGTTAAAAAAAAATTCACAATTAATATTTTGTACAACAGAATTTTATTACAGTCTTTATGAAAATATATATGTGCATATTTTCTTCAGATGTAACATAGATTTAATGAGTTAATATTAAATTAAACTCATTTGATTTACGGTTGAAACTAGAACTGAATAATCCCTAAAGACTTTAGAAATTACATAACTTTTACGGAGTATTTATTCAATAAAATTGAAATTATGAATTAATACTTTGTTATTTGTTGGTGTTTGTAACCCTTGCACCATATTCTCTAAAGCCACTACTCGAGCGCGAAGCTCGTTGACTTCTTCTATTACACCGGGGTGATTGTCGGTTCGGACGAGCGGATAAATAAAATCTAGAATTTGATGTAGTATATAATCGTGACGAGATACTCTGGAAATGAGAGAGAAAATGGTGTTTCGGACCAGTTCGCCGGTAAGTGCTTCAGGTTCATCGCCAAGAGGGCAATGTGGTGGATGGAAGGGATCACCTTCTTCTTGTCTCCAATTATTGAGGAGGCTACGAACCTATCCCCAATTCATTCAGAATAGATGATGGCTAATTAGTTGATCCATTCCCTGTCACACTGCTTTCGGAGCTTGAGTGGGATTCCATATCGGAATTCGAGGGACTTGAACTAATGACGAATTCCATTTCGTTCGATTGAATAAAGGATTTTTTTGATATGAAATGATTTTTCGGCTATCGGGTGGTATTCTAATTACATAGAATATCTATATATATAGCGCAAAAGATTTCGTAGATTACGGAGGAAATTACGGGATATGTCAGGCAAAGTTTACAGTAACAGATACGCTAAGATATGGATTAGCAGATACGCTAAGATATGAATTTTATCTATACACTATTCATGCAATCAATGCAGTAAGACGTGTCTAGACTAAGAATGATAAGCAGGCAATTTCCGACAAAAATGATAAGCAAAACTTTTGACATGCAGACACGGTCGAAGTCCAGGCTCACTAATGCATCCTAACGACTATCAGTTAGACACACTAATGCAAACCTGGTTCGCTAAGACCACCGCTCTGATACCAACTGAAAGGACCCGTTCATATACATTATAAACGATTCACAATAGTTGATTACATCGCGAGGTATTTAGACCTCTATATGATACATTTTACAAACATTGCATTCGGTTTTAAAAGACAAACTTTCTTTACAACGAAAGTTGACGGCATGCACACCATTTCATAATACATCCAACTATAATTGACATAATAATAATCTTGATGAACTCAATGACTCGAATGCAACGTCTTTCAAAATATGCCATGAATGACTCCAAGTAATATCCTTAAAATGAGCTAATGCACAGCGGAAGATTTCTTTAATGCCTGAGAATAAACATGCTTTAAAGTGTCAACCAAAAGGTTGGTGAGTTCATAGGTTTATCATAACAATCATTTCAATATATTAATAGACCACAAGATTTCCGTTTATAAATATATGTACACTCGCAAGTGTATAAAAGTATTCTATAAATTGTAGGCACCCGGTAACAAGCCTTAACGTTCATGTTTTACCCTCTGAAGTACACCAGATCGGGTGTGTTTAAAATAACCTCGAAGTACTAAAGCATCCCATAGTCAGGATGGGGTTTGTCAGGCCCAATAGATCTATCTTTAGGATTCGCGCCTACCGTACATAGACAAGTAGTTTAATGTTACCAAGCTAAGGGTATATTTCTGGTTTAAACCCACGTAGAATTAGTTTTAGTACTTGTGCCTATTTCGTAAAACATTTATAAAAAACAGCGCATGTATTCTCAGTCCCAAAAATATATATATAAAAGGGAGCAAATGAAACTCACCATACTGTATTTCGTAGTAAAAATACATATAACGTCATTTAACAAGTGCAAGGTTGGCCTCGGATTCACGAACCTATATTAATTATATATATTTATATGTTGGTCAATATTTGTCTAACAATTTTTGGTCAAGTCATAGTGTACCACAGTCCTAATGCTCGAGACTAATATGCAAAAGTCAACAAAAGTCAACTTGACCCAAAATGACTTCTAAAATTTATACGTGTTTATTATATAACTTAACTATAGTCGTTTTATATATTTAAATATATTTATTAAATAATAAAAGTCATTTATTAATAAAAATTTATATTAACGTTTATATATGATAAAATATACTTTTATATATCTTAAGTAGCAAAATTTATAAAGTTCACTTAATATCGTAAAACTATAGTGGTAAGTATTATTAATGTAATTATATTACGCGTGGTGAAAAATATCTTTGTATCCCCTATTTATTTGATAAAATAATATTGATCATAATAATAATAAGTAAAAGTTGTATTATTTTGTAATAATAATTATTATTATTCTATAAAAAAAATAACAATATTTATATTTACTAAAAATGGTATTATGATAAAATGATAATACTAACATAATAGTAATAATGATATTTTACAATAACAATGATATTTCTATTAAAATAATAACGACGATAGTAATAATAATCATTTTAACAATAATACTAAAATTCAGTTGACTATAACTTCTAATCCGTTCATCGAAACCATTCGATATCTAAATGAAAAGTTCTTAATTTTTCGCTAACTTTCCAATGACATGCATATCATATACCATATCTCAGTAGCATATGTATCTAATTCAGGATTCAACAAACCTATCTAAGGACAATATCGAATGTACAAGCATGCATAATCCTATATACTCGAGCACTAGTCAGGGATACACTATTGATATATAAAAGTTAAGTTATGAGTGCTCACGTATCAATATTGAGATTCAATATTGCAGGAAAGTACGTAGACGCAACGGAGATGATAAACACTAGATTGACCTCACGAGTATACCCATGAACTATACCCATCACCTCCATAGCTATAACCCATAATTTCTTTAGCTTCGACTCATTCAAAAAAAACTATTTTGAAATCACTCGGACATCACTCCGTCGTAATATTTTATGTATACTAATAATATCTTGAAATAATACAGAGCAATATATATATATATATATATATATATATATATATATATATATATATATATATATATATATATATATATATGTGTGTGTGTGTGTGTGTGTGTGTGTGTGTGTGTGTGTATGTGTGTGTGTAAATCGATTGAGAGAGTTTAGAGAAATATATTTTCAAGTTTCTATGAAATAATGAAACATATTGAATTCTATTTATAATAGATTTTTGAATTATTAAAGTGAATTATTAAAGTATGAATTATTAAAGTGAATTATTAAAGTATGAATTATTAAAGTGAATTATTAAAGTATGAATTATTAAAGTATGAATTATTAAAGTGAATTATTAAAGTATGAATTATTAAAGTGAATTATTAAAGTATGAATTATTAAAGTTAAAGTAAAGTAAAAGTAAAGTAAAGGTAAAGTTAAAGTATAGTAAAAGTATAAAAACTATGTATGTATAATACGCGTATAAATATATATATAATATTAATTTAAATCGTTATATATATTTAATGAAATAAAATATAAATATCGTTATATTTATTATATTGGTTAAGTAATGAGTTGTCAAAAGTGATTATAGATATTTATAAAAGTTATATACATTTTAATAATAAAGTTCTTTTTAAACTGAAAACGTTTTTGTACGTTTGAAAATAGATTAATAGAATATTATGGAAACCAATTCTCCACTAGCTTTTGTCTAACTTTCGTAAATGACACTTTTTATTTTTATTTATAAATAGCTTTACAAATTATTCCGAATATCGTTAAGAAGAATAGATTTTCTCAAATCAAAGTGGACCTCTCAACAGAGACTTGTAACCATAATTCAATGTTTCTAATAATTCAATCATTTAATATATATATATTTTTTTTTTTAATTTCGTCGATAATCATATTGAAACAAATATGTTCATATAAAGCATTATACATTTAAATACTTTGTTGATATTTTCAATTTATAACATATACACATATACATACATATTCATATATGTTCATTTAATGGTTCGTGAATCATTGGAATTTGGTCGAGGTTTAAATGAATGTATAAACATAGTTTAAAATCCTTGAGATTTAACTTAACAAACATTGTTTATCGTGTCAAAATAATATAAAGATAAAGTTTAAATTTAGTCAGAAATTTTCGGGTCGTCACAGAGCCCTCAACTTTCGCGCAATTTACACATCGCCCCCTCAACTTTATACTTTTTCAGGGGTAAAAAATGTAAATATATAATTTTATTAAAATTAAAAAAACTTATTCCACCCAAATTTATAACGGGCCCCATCTTCTTACTCGGTGCGAGTTAAATTTTTCCAAGGCCACCGTTCAACTCGAAAAAATCTCACGAACCCAACGGGACTAACTATATGCGAAACGGACATCGTTAAAAAAACACTAAATAACGGGCCCTATATTCACGCTCAGTGCGAGTTAAATTTTTCCGAGACCACCTTTCAACTAGAATTAATTTTACGAACACAACGTGACTAACTATACGCGAAACGGATATCGTTAAAAAAAATTAAATATTTCGGGCTAAATTACATACATATACATACACGTCCAACAAACAACCCAACCTATTAGATATATTAAGTAACAAACAAGGTATATTCAAATTCGACCGCGCGCCGAATACAACCGCAGCAACGCGCGGTCAAATTTTTTCTAGTTTTTATTATAAGGGTTAAAAATACCTCACACACATTTGTTATTTTGTAGGGACAAAAGCTGAAGGTTAAAAATTCCAACAATTTGGAACTTGAAGGGCTCAACATGTGTTTTATCATAACAATTATTATTGAAATAAACATAGCTGAGATTTTGTGGGCGTATTTGGAGGAACAAATCAACCAATCGATACTCAAGATATGCACAAATTAATTGAGAATTGCGGTCCAAGAATCAGACTATAGGTCTATAAAGAGACCCATCTGTTGGACGATACAAGACAGGACGCATAAATAGACTATTGACGAACTAAAACCCCAAAAAAGAGGCTGCTGCTGCTATCTTCCTGTTAGACTGCTAATCTCTTTTACTTTCTAGTTAAAGGTCAATTTAGGGTTGAATCCAATTGGGTTATGAGATAATTGAATCTTGTTTTTGAATGTTTTTATTTGAATAATCATGTGTTCTCTGAATGTTGAAAGTCTTATGTTTTGATTGATTGAATATTCTTATTATTTGGTTATCAAACAACGTAAGAGATATATCTGCTATTCTTATTAAATGTTGTTCTTGTTATTTCTTATTTGATTGTTACCTAACCAGCCTTTAAGAGCCATGCGCGTTGCACGGAAGGCCCTATAAAGACTAAGTATAAATTTGGTATTAACATAATAAGTAGTAACTATATATATGTATGACCGTACCACTATTTTTATGCAATATTTTGATCATTAACTGGAGATTAATAGCCAAACCTCCAAATATTATATGCATGTTTGACTTACTGAAATAATATCATCACCTTTCCTTAAATTCACCCCATAACAGTTTGATATACTCACAACCC
The DNA here is from genome assembly GCF_046630445.1 of Rutidosis leptorrhynchoides. Taxonomy (NCBI): domain Eukaryota; kingdom Viridiplantae; phylum Streptophyta; class Magnoliopsida; order Asterales; family Asteraceae; genus Rutidosis; species Rutidosis leptorrhynchoides. Next base: position 637,807,591 of record NC_092336.1, read on the forward strand.
ACAAACAAATGATGGTATCACCTGAAAATGAAAAAAGAACAAATAAAGTAACATAGTTAATGGCATAAGAGATAAAACACTGACATCACTAACTACTACTATGATAGACTAAAAAGAAATGTATTTGTAGATATCTGGACCGCCATGTCTTCCAGCTATGAGCTATTGCTTTACTTGAAGTTAGTAGGTTTTCAACCTTGAATACTACATTTTCAAAGTACTGGTCCAAATTTCATTGTTCGTTTTTTACAAATTTATAACCCTGCAAATAACATTAAAAGTAAGTCTATGTATGTTAACAGTTTTATGAGCTCGTCCGTTGAACGAAAGTTTGAACAAAATGTTAAATAAATTAGAAAGTAATTACCCATATTTCAAATTCAAAAATCATAAAAGTTTTTTATATAAAAAAATGGTAGGAAATAATATTAATTTTAATACTACTTACAGTGACTTTCAACTCAGTGTCGTCATACATATTAAAAGAAATAATTAGTTGAACGCGACATTGGTGCCTGAATATTTCAGTTTGTGAAAGTATTAATACATAAAGAGAAAGTACATATCACTTGGTATTGCACTTCATCAATTTGTATTTGTATCATAACTATAGCTGAAATAAGACATTTCAGAGAAAGTCCATTATGGAATAAGCATATGGTCAACTCGTATTTTTCTTTTAACATTCAAGAACATACATTAATAGTCAAATAAGTCAATTAATAGTCAAAAAAGTATTTGTTTTATAGTCCATTTGTTTTATGTATTTTTCTTGTATTTGTATCAAAGAGAAAGTCCATTTGTTTAATAGGACGTTGTAGAAGTTGCTACTTGTACAGATGATAGTCAAATAAGTCAATTAATAGTCAAATAATTCGAGTAATAAGCATATGGTCAACTCGTATTTTTCTTTTTAACATTCAAGAACATACATTCTTATGTCACAACATTCTGGAATGTTTCATATAGATATTTATTCAACTTAGAGCCAAATGTAAATATAAACATTCCATCAAATTCTCTTATGTTCATTAAGCTACTATAACAACGATAATAACAATAACAATAACAATCATCACCATAAAAAATGGAAAATAGGTTATTTGTTTGCGCATAACTTTAGTGGTGACCCATTTGATGATAATTTAATAGTCACTAACCATTTCACAAACTCAATAATTCATAGCCAATTCAAGCAAGCAATGGCACAGTTGATGAGAAATTTAAGGATTGGGTGAATCGTAGCATCGTTACTACTTTGAGAACAAACCACTAACTAACTACCAAATTTTAACATAAAGATATATTATTATTATGATACTAAAAATACATAGTACCATAGTTACCTGTTTCGGTAAGTTCATCACCAACATTATTCAAATTATAACCCCTTCCACTTCTCCTTAAATACTATTAGCAATCAAACTAACCATCACTATCCAAGTTGATCAAGTCATCTTTTTTTATGAATCTACAGTATGAAGACAGTAATAAATGATTTGTTAATAATGACTCATTTTACTTATCAAGGTGCCAATTTCGATCATTAACATGGTCATTAACAAACTATAATTAATTTAATAAAATACTTGATTACACACCTGACTATATAAACAAATATTGGGTCATTAACATGGTTCATATACAAATTGCATACTCTAACATAATAGCATACACAAATTACTTACCTTAAGACATGTAAATTTTACTAATATTACGCTTTGATCATCAACACTTTCAGTTTGAGAATTTGGACACATGTATTAGCCTGCAAAACATTAATTATTATTATTAACACAACGTAATGAAATATTAAACACATACTAAAAAAAATTGAATACTAAATAATCCCTTAGATGAGAGCCCAATCTCACCACTAATAACATCAAAATCCATAACCCAAAAAGTAATATGATGAACCCAAAATCATCTACATTGACTTAACTATTAAATCAAACACCCAAAATAACCACTATACCCCATATAGCCATAACCACGACTTTTGTATATATACAGTTTAAATCAATTATTACTAACCAACAAATCAGACTCCAAAGCTTTTGACAACCGTATTTGCCCATCCAATTTATGACAAGCCTTTTACCATTGTCTTTATAACCATAGCAGGTTTGACCCATATCACACCATTATTGACCCAAATTAATTAAACAGTAGTAATGTTGACCTATAACCCATAAACAGTAGCATGTTTGACCCATATCATGATAAAGTAGCACCAGTAACTTTGACCCATTTCACAGAAACGATAACCCAGGTCACCCAAATCAGCTATACATAAGTGATTAAACACCATATTATCAATGTTATTCATGCAAAGGTAATGTTGACCCAAATTACTAAAGCAATATAAATTTTGAGCCAAATAGATTGACAAAACTATGAAAAATTTAATACAATTACAAAAAATTCATAAAATAAGGAACATGGTTGAATAAGTATGTTTGCATGTGAAATGGTTACATAAATATAATGCATGATCAACGCAAAAAAAAAGATTCCGTTAATGTGCAACACTGCAACTCATTTAGCAAGAAAGTGACACTATATCAACAATTATAATGTTTACATTCCATGACGCACACAAGTATAATCTTTAAATGACTCAAAATACGAAAGGATTCAAACCTTATAATCATAGCTGAAACATAATTCCCTTAATCGGAAATAAGGATCTTCAGTAAGTGTACCGCCTAGGCATAAATAGTTATCAGAGATTAAATTAGGACACTTTTACAATAATCATCACAAAATAAATACAAAGATCTTATAAAAAAATTTCAATTTTACAATCAGTTATATACAAAAATCGATACAAAATTAAATAACACATTGTTTGCTAACCTTAATGAATTACTGATATAGAGGTTGCCAGAAATTAACATAAATATTGTTCGATTCTTAACTCTTGTCCAGTCACTACATACACAACGTAAACAAAATACTACGCATTACATATACATCAAGTGATTGCGAATGCATTGCCGGTAAAAAAGTGGATTCGAGAATCCATAATCAACAAACGATTAACTATAGAATCATTATAACAACAATCCAACATGTTTTGACTGATTCAAAAAACAACCCAACTCATAGTAAGTTTGTAAACAGGTAACTACATGTGTCAAAATGGGTCAAAAACTGAGATAACATTGTCTCAATAATAATGGTTCCTATTCCCACTGGGTCAGTGTAATAGAGGATCAATTAAACTTAGAATTTGAACTGAAACCTGATAGGATAAGAGATGAGTTCAAACATACTTGCAAGTTTTATATTTCATTGAAGCATTTTATTATACACTTGGAGTGCAAAAAAGTTATAAAAAGCAAACATTAGATAATTGAACATCAAATTATCAAATTGCATAAACCATTAATATAATTAAAATATCAACAACGCAGATCCATCAAATTCTTTCTTTACATAATCCAGAGTAACCGGATAACAATCATAAATATATTAAAAATATCAAGTTGTATAAACCATAAATTGAAAAATCAGCTAAAGAAACAAAGTTATGAATAGAACTCGATACCTCTGTGAACTTATATCCAACAGTCCATCCGAAGTACTTATCAGCATTTAACTTAAAACTGGCTAGAAAGAATCCAAAATAAACATTGATTTGCTTACAACCTGTTCCTAGATAAAAACAAATAAAGAAACTGATCAAGAACGAAATTATTTAAAACCTAATTGAGTGATTATTAAATAATTAATTGCAAAAAAAAATTAATCTTGTTAATATTGGCAAAAAACACTGCGTTCCAAAACAAAATCAAGTGAGAACAATCATGAATCGAGATGATAAAATTGTAAAATAATAAGATTTTGGATCTGTGTTAACTTATTCAAACCATAATCGTTAAGAAACCTTAATTGGAAAAAAAAGAAAGTAACGAACCTGTATTGATTTCATCTGAAAACACACGATGATGATGCTGGTTTAACGGAACCCTACGATATACCGACGATTCAACCACACCAGGATGTAATCGCATATGATGGAAGGCGGCGTTGATGGCGATAAAACGGAAGCGCCGGCCGGAGATTGTGCGGCGATCGGCGTTGATGGCGATAAAACGACAAGCGGCTGGCCGGAGATTGTGCGGCGGTTTTTTTTAACAGCGTAATGTGTGTGTGTTTTTTAGCACTTGCGATGTTTTTTTTTGGATTCCATATGCGGACACGTGGAAAGTAGAAGGGATGGGACAGGTGTAATAACGTGACCAATAAAATTATAACATTTGGCTGGTTGGAGACAAAATCATTGGTATTGCTCCATGTGGCAATAAGCCACATGGTTTGTAAAAGGTAGAGATAGAAATAGAGCAGGTACTTGCTAATTAGAATTTAGAACCCGTAATTCTAAGGTTAGTAGCAATTATTAACAATATCAATATTGTTATAATTCAGTAGGCTTATAACTACCTTTAGTAAATAGTATTTAACTAAAGAATAATAGAAAGGAGAGAGAGAGAGAGAGAGAGAGAGAGAGAGAGAGAGAATGTATATGTGAAATATATTCAAGAGAGTGCATATTTTACAAACTACATCATCATGTATTTATAGTAAAAATAAACCACTGTGCAATTTGGTAGGTGAGTTGTAGCCACAAAATTGGCACACATTATTTGACTTTCATAACACTCCCCCTTGGATGACAATTTTTGTTTCATTAAGATCAATTACAAGCAACTAGTATTGCCTCGTTAAAAACCTTGCTAAAGAAAAATCCAGTGGGATAAAAACTTTAGCCAAGGAAAAAAGAGTGCAGCATAGAGTTGACTCCCCCTCAAGTAGACATCATTGAGGCATTAAATCCTTTTAACATGCCTCATGCCAATATTGTGAACATGCGTTCTGAAAATAGCAGTTGAAAGTGCTTTGGTGAAAAGATCGGCAGAATTTTTGCTGGATTGAACATATTTCATTTCAATCTGGTTGTCCTTAATGAGGTTTTGAGTGTATGAGAAGAATCTAGGAGGTATGTGTTTTGTTCGGTCACTTTTGATATACCCTTCTTTCATCTGTGCTATGCAAGCTGCATTATCTTCATAGATAGTTGTTGGACTTTTATCGTGTTCTAGTCCACAAGAATCAGTAATGAGTTGTCTCATTGATCTCAAACAAAAACATTCCCGAGTAGCTTCATGTAATGCAATCACTTCGGCATGATTTGATGATGTTGCAACAAGTGTTTGTTTTTGAGAATGCCATGATATTGCGCTACCTCCATTTAGGAATACATATCCATTTTGAAATTTAGCTTTATGTGGATTAGATAAATAACCTGCATCTGCATAACCAATCAAATCTTATTTTGATTCTTTAGAATAAAATAATCCTAAATCAGTAGCTCCTCGAAGGTATCGAAATATGTGTTTGATCCCATTCCAGTGTCTTTTGGTAGGAGCTGAGCTGAACTTTGCCAACAAATTAACTGCAAAAGAAATGTCAGGTCTTGTACAATTTGTAAGATACATAAGAGCTCCAATTGCGCTAAGATATGGTACTTCTGGTCCCAGGATATCTTCATAATCTTCACAGGGACGAAATGGATCAGTGTCAACATTAAGTGATCTAACAACCATAGAAGTACTTAATGGTTTTGCCTTGTCCATATTGAAACGTTTTAAAATCTTTTCCGTATAAGTTGTTTGATGTACAAGTAAACCATTAGGCATATGCTCAGTCTGCAAACCAAGGCAATACTTGGTTTTTCCGAGATCTTTCATTTCAAATTCTTTCTTTAGAAGTTGAATGGCTTCATGGATCTGTTTATTTGTACCTATGATCTTAAGATCATCGACATAAACAGCTATGATCACATATCCGGATGTTGTTTTCTTAATAAGAACACATGTTCAAATAAGATTATTTGTATACCTTTTTTCTTATTAAGTAATCATTTAATTAGTTATACTATTGTATCAACCCATATAAAAATCTTTGTAATTTAATTGAGTACATTTCTTTGTGTTTTGCATTTGATGCTTCTGATACCTTAAATCCTTTAGGTATCTTCATATATATATATATATATATATATATATATATATATATATATATATATATATATATATATATATATATATATATATATATATATATCACTATCAAGTGATCCATAAAGATCAGCAGTAATAACATCCATGAGATGCATTTCTAGATTTTTAGAAACTGACAAGCTGATTAAGTATCTAAAAGTAATTGTATCCATAACAGGGGAATAAGTTTCATCATAATCAATTCCCGGTCTTTGAGAAAAATCTTGAGTTACAAGTCTAGTTTTATACCTTGTAACTTCATTTTTCTCATTTCATTTTCGCATAAAAATTCATCTATACTCCACATGTTTCACATCTTTAGGTGTGAGAACGAGATCCGAAAACTTTTCTTTTATTGAGCGATTCAAATTCAGCTCGTATTGCTCTTTTCCAATGATCCCAATCATGTCTATTTTTCCATGAGAGATTTTGGTTCTAGATCATCATCATCATTCATGATGTCATATGCAACATTATATGAAAATATCTCATCAAGTTTTTTCATGTCATTTCGGTTTCATAATATTTTTTGAATATGCATAATTGATTGCAATTACGTATTGACATCATCAATCTCCTCTGCAGAAGGAGTAATAATTTGTGGTTCTTCTTGAACACTTTCTTTTACCTCATTATCAGCTGATTTTCTTTTTCGAGAATTTTTATCTTTGGAACTAATTGGTCTCCCACGTTTCTGGGGTGGCAAAGACTCATGAGTGACATTATTGCCAGCTTTTGGAATTTCAATTCTTGCTAGAGCATTTACTGCTGATATATATGATTTAGTCACTCTTTTTGCATATGTAAATGCATCGGTCAATTTATTCGCAAGTTCTTGCATATGCATTTTTTTTTTGAATTTTTGTTTCGCATTTTTTTGTGCGAGTATCAAGATACCTTAATTGATGTTCACATCATGAAACATCATTTTCTTTATTTTTTATTTCTCCCCCTAATCTAGGGAACAATGTTTCATTAAAGTGACAATCAGCAAAACGTGCTGTAAAAACATCACCCGTCATGGGTTCAATATATCTTATGATTGAAGATGTTTCATATCCAAAATATATTCCCATCCTTCTTTGAGGACCCATTTTAGTGCGTTGTGGTGGTACGATAGGAACATAAACCGCACAACCAAATGTTCTAAGGTGGAAAATATTTGACTGATTGCCAAAAGCAAGTTGCAATGGAGAATATGTATGACTTGCACTTGGTCTAATGCGAATTAATGATGCAGCATGTAAAATTGCATGACCCCATATAGATACTGGGAGTTTTGTTCTCATTATCAATGGTCTAGCTATTAACTGCAATCGTTTAATTAGTGATTCGGCTAAACTATTTTGTGTATGCACATGAGCAACATGATGTTCAACAACAATCCCATTAGACATACAAAAATCATTAAATGCTTGAGATGTAAACTCACCAGCATTATCCAATCTCACCCTTTTAATAGTATAATCAGGGAAATATGATCTCAATTTAATAATTTGAGCAAGAAATTTTGCAAATGCCATGTTTCGACTTGATAATAGACAAACATGAGACCATCTACTAGATGCGTCTATTAGGACCATGAAATATCTAAATGGTCCACATGGTGGATGAATTGGTCCACATATATCACCTTGAATTCTTTCAAAAAACATTGGTGATTCTTTCTCAATGTGCTTTTCATTAATCACCATATGTGCTTTTCATTAATCACCATATATGTTTTTTTATTAATCATCATATGCGCTTTTAATCATATGCGCTGCGCTTTTCATCATATGCGTTTTTCATCATATGCGCTTTTTATCATATGCGCTGCGCTTTTCATCATATGCACTTTTAATCATATGCGCTGCGCTTTTCATCATATGCGCTTTTCATCATATGCGCTTTTAATCATATGTGCTGCGCTTTTCATCATATGCACTTTTCATTATATGTGCTTTTAATTATATGTGATGCGCTTTTCATCATATGTGCTTTTCATCGTATGCTCTTTTAATTATATGCGCTGCGCTTTTCATCATATGCACTTTTCATTATATGTGCTTTTAATCAGATGCGCTGAGGTTTTCATCATATACGCTGCGCTTTTCGTCATATGCACTTTTCATTATATGTGCTTTTAATCATATGCGCTGCGCTTTTCATCATATGCGCTTTTTTATCATATGCGCTTTTAATCATATGCGCTGCGCTTTTCATCATATGCGCTTTTCGGTGCTACATAGATATTTCTCATTATCTGTTATCATTTACTGATAATCATATCTATTATGATATATATATCAGAGAAACTTAATCAATTTCTCTTTGATTTTGAGAAAACAAAGCATTGTTTATCAGAAAATTTGTACCATTTGGTAATATGAATTTTTTTTTTTTGCCTTTTCCGTTCCTTATATCAAGTTTGCAAGACCTTATATAGTATTTATAATTTCTTCATTTGATTTAAATCAATGAAATATTTCTTAGATTTGATCATAGTGTGTATGTTACCATTATCTACAATACATAGGTCTTTACCATTTAAATTGATGATGTATTTCAGCAAGATTCATACTAAAACTTCAAATAAGATAAGCAAATAATGAGTAATATTTCAGCCAGATAATCAAATTATATTACATGCAAACAAGTTACAATCCGAAGTACATAAAAGATAACACCTAATAAACATATATATATTATGGTCTAAAATCATTTACTTAGGAGTGATACATAACAAGCTAGACATTTTAGAAAATTCAGGTCATTTAAGTCTGAAGGTAGCTCATGGTTTACTTAATTAAGATTTTTCAACAGATTCACTCTCGTTTTCTTTTCTTTTGGGACTTATTTGTAGAGCTAAACAAGATGTTCATGTATTCAAGAAATACTAGACTGATGACCCACGTTACTAGATCATTAATAAGAATCTCGGGGATTCTTATAAGAGCGTCTACTAACATCTTCAATTTTATTCTTTCATGGATCACCGTTATTTCAAGATAATTAATATCGTATCTATCTTTGAGTATTTTCCATAATACACTTGGATCTTCGATCATATAATATGTAGATTCTAAGGACTCGTCAATATGTTTGCTAAGAAAAATACTTGCTATTGCTTTTTCTTGTTCGGAACAATTGTTATTTTCATTCAGGGTTTCTAAAATACCGATTGATTCGAGATGCTTTTCTACATTCATAACCCATGTTAAGTAGTTGTTCCCATTTGATTCTAAAGGAGCAAATTTAAGCCTTTTCAAATTCGACATTTTCTATTATCAAAAAGATGAACATAAATCATAATCATAATCAACTTCTATTCATAGACAAATAATAAAATGAAATTAAAATCATTTTAAATTCATAAGTAGCAAACAACAGAATAATGGTATGATTACAAATAATAAAATCACAAGGGCATGATAGAATATAGGTACACCCGGTGGTATATTAGCAACAATGATGATAGTTAATATGACCAATACAATAGGAAAAATCATCCTTGTGTGAATCATCTTTACAAAAACTTTTTGAGAATAGTAATCTGAGAAAATGAAGATTGATTTGTGAAAATGTGAAAACGGAGATTTTTATTTTATATTTGAAAAATATAGTCGTTGTAACGTCGTCAGTTGACGTTAATAACCGTTATGTATATATGACCCTTGTAACGTCGTTAGTTGACGTTAACGAATGTTATGTACTCGTTATATTAATAATCATTTTAATAAAAGAATTTTATTAGTATAAATATGATTACTATAAAATACATTTAGTATAAATACGTTTAGTATAAATATGAAGATTAAGAGAATAAACATATTATGCATAAATAATAAATTTAAGAATAAACATTAGTATGCATGAAATAAATAATGATTAATTGCATAAGTAATCATAAATGTTAGATAACATAAATATAAATGTTAGTGAAGTTAATAAGAGTTATATTACAGAAATATAATTCAGGCGGTATAACCGACCATATATAACATAAATATAAATGTTAGTGAAGTTAATAAGAGTTAGATTACAGAAATATAATTCAGGCGGTATAACCGACCACATATAATATAACATAAATATAAATGTTAGTGAAGTTAATAATAGTTAGATTACAGAAATATAATTCAGGCGGTATAACCGACCATATATAACATAAATATAAATGTTAGTGAAGTTAATAATAGTTAGATTACAGAAATATAATTCAGGCGGTATAACCGACCATATATAACTTAAATAACATAAATATAAATGTTAGTTATGATGATGATAATAATATTTACCTTACTAATAAATAATAGAAGATATCGTTAAAGAATTTTTTTTTTTATTATTATTACCTTGATTAGTAACTTGTGCTTGCTTAGATAAACTTTGATTATACGGAGCACTTCGTGCTGATAACGTGTTATAATTCAGTAGGCTTATAACTACCTTTAGTAAATAGTATCTAATTAAAGAATAATAGAAAGGAGAGAGAGAGAATGTATATGTGAAATATATTCAAGAGAGTGCATATTTTACAAACTACATCATCATGTATTTATAGTAAAAATAAACCACTGTGCAATTTGGTAGGTGAGTTGTAGCCACAAAATTGGCACACATTATTTGACTTTCATAACAAATATACATATATATATATATATATATATATATATATATATATATATATATATATACTAGATTTAAGAGCCCGTGCGTTGCACGACAGCTCTATAAAACAGTATTTGAAAACATTAGTATTTGTATGAATTAATTGTATAATACAATTACAATGACCTTATTACTGACAGTATTTGTATCGAAACCAAATTTATTGAAAATTTAGATTGTTAAAAAAGAATTGTTCGCAAGTAACATTTTCAATTTGTCAGCCTACATGATGACACCTATCACAAGGGCTCTGAGTTTTATATGATAATCAATATAACAAATAATAATGAGGTATTCAGCCGGTATAATCAAATAATACAAAACCAAATATCAGTATTATTCAAGGATATGATCGTAGAGAGTGATTTTACCCTGAAAGTTTGTTAAATAGTCAACCTGAAGGCTGGACACGCTCTCATAGGACCGTCATCACAAAAAGCTATTGTTAGTTAATATATACATTAAGATACAACGAAACAATTATCAATTCAACCCAGGTAATGACTTTCTTTTTTTCTTTTTTCTTTTTTTTTTTTTTTTTTTTGAAAAGCAAGCAAATTTTATATATGAACAAAGAGTACAACTGAGTTTAACTCTCCGGTCCGGAGTACCGTGAATAAATGGTATAAATGGTATACGAATAATGAGCCTGTAAGTAATGTAAATGCAATAAATGTAAATGCAATAAATGGTATACGAATTACGAATTATTGCATTTACATTACTTACAGGCTCATAATTCGTATACCATTTGATTAAAAAATGATCAATAGGTTCTTCAGACTCCTTCTACCACGAATCACATTATGTAAGTGTGCAAACTACAGTAGTCGACCAACTTGTGTGTAAGACAATCATAACTAATATGATCATTGGAAGATAGGTAAACAAAATCTAAAATATAAGTATTCACACATAGATACACACCTAATTTTACAGGGAAACGATGACAGTGCAGCACACATTAGAAGCATCAGCACCCTCCAAGACGTACAGAGAGCAATGGTCTCCAACACTGTTAGCAGATCGTAGAGAACACTTAGAAGCTTGCAATGACAACACACAACTAAACAGAAACATTACCATCAACCCAAGAAGCATTCTCAATTGAACAACCAACATAATCAACTGTTATTTATTTATTTATTTATTTTGCCTTTTTTACTTAACACAATGTTAATAAATAACACTATATTATATTATATAGCTAATAATTAAGAACACAAAATCATAAAAATAGAAAGTTCCATAAATGCAATTCATATAAATGCACATGCTATAAACAACCCAGTTAGTCACAATGCATAGAAAAATTAACTTAAAGAGCAAAATAATAAACAACAATTAAGATACCATGGACAGACCAGTGAGTTGTTAAAAAGCAACCCAAACGTACAGCTTAAATCAGCAAACAACAAAAAGAAAATGAATCGATTTACTTGAACATGTATTTTACCTTGCTTGTTTGCTCTAATAAATCCTTTTTTGTGTTGTGTAGAACAACCCCTTTCAGCCCTGCTCAGAAAACATGATAAACTGATGAAGCCCGAATGATTTTAATCTAATCTGATGGATTTTTAGATCCGAAGTTGATTTATTCAGCGATGAAAGAGCCGATCGATGTTGAGATTTGACAGAAGAAAGCTCAGAAAACAAAGGATTTTTTTAACGCTAGATTTTTATCTGCAATTGGTTTTTGTGAAGAGATTGTATAGGAATTGCATTTACAGATTTAGAGAATGAAAGGGTTTTTTTTTTTTTTTTTTAGGAAATGGTTGTGGTTTGTAATATATGAAACCCTGAAAAAATGGGTCGATTGTTTATAACAGGGACACTCTACTTTATAGAGTTTAATTTTAATTTTAATTATAAGTGAGATTAATTATCATAATTACAAGTCAGCAAATATTGAGAGAATTAAGGAGATGTTGACACATTGGATTAACTTTCACGATTATATATATCTATATCTATATATATATATATATATATATATATATATATATATATATATATATATATAGTCAAAAGTTCAAACGAGAACAAAAAAAAAGTGAGAACTGCGAGAACTTTTAATTTTACTTAGATTCTCACATGTGATTAGATTGAATCACCTATAAATGTTGATATAGAGTAAAAATGAACATAAAATAGTTTGAAAAAACCTATATTTTACATATATAATCAGATATATAGTTTCTTGTTCACATGTGCATATTTGTTTTGTAAACATGTGAACATTTCATATAATTAACAATTTAACATGTAATATACTAGGTTTTGAGCCCGTGCGTTGCACGGTTGCTCAAAAACCGTTTCAAATAAGTAAGTTATCTTACGACGCTTGATGTTCATTTTCAGAACCTATAGTTTGAAATGAAGTTGATTTTGGTAATAATATTAAATTAATAAATATTATTTAGCTCTTTAATTTTTGAATAATTATGAAAGATACATGTGGATTTTACACATGTCACAATTAGCTACAATTAAGGTGCTACTGACATGTCATATTTTTTAAACTCTCTTTTATATAAATATATAGATAGTAATGAACATATATTTGTTAATGATATGAACACTAATTAACATTTGCATGTAATTTGTTGCATATAAATGCATAAAAACTATGAAATTAAAGAGTTCTCGCAGTTCTCGCCTTTTTTGTGGTTCTCGTTTGAACCTACCCATATATATATATATATATATATATATATATATATATATATGGGGTAGGATCAATGTGAAAGTAACCAATTGGGGGAAACAAAAAAAAAATTCGTTTTTTTGAAGAAAAAAAAATTCAGGCATCAAGATCACACGAAACTATGAACATTTAAAAAACACACTTCGTGATGAATGTTATTATTTAGGCGGGAAAACGATCGACAAAAATAACATTCAAGATAATATTGATCATGAAGAATGTTAATCTTCGAACGTTTTTTTGCATGTTTTGTGAAATACTTTTTGTCAAAATTTAGCCCGATTTAGAGTTTAGGGTTTAGGGTTTAGTGTTTTGGATTTAGTCCCTAAACTCTAAACACTAAACTCTAAACTCTAAACCGTTCGTGTTAAAAAATCAATCTAAATCCTAAATTTAAACCCTAAATCTAAACCCTAAACCCTCAAAATACGCTCGAAAAACACGATAATTGTTATATATTATATCTTCGAGCGTTTTTCTGCCAAAATAAAAACATTTTTCACAAAGTGTCTTTTTTAAATGTTTATATTTTCATACAATCTATAATGTTCATGAACAAAGTTTTTTCAAAAAACGAAAAAAAAAAATTGCTTCCCCCCTCTTCCCCTAAATTGGTTACTTTCCCATTGATTATACCAATATATAAAAGGATCTAGAGGAAAGTGTCCATGTAGAGGGGAAGGGGACAAGTAATTTTTTTCGTTTTTTTAAATAACATTCATCACGATAAATGTTATTTTTTAGGTTAACATAATAACATTTATCACAAAATGTCTTTTTTAAATGTTCATATATACATATATTTGTTTATATATACATATTTGTATTAATAAAACTAAACAGTCAACATTCGAGGTCTTCCCGAGATCTTTTCGAGATGTCGAGATCTCCCCAAACATGTCCAAGCGAAATCTCTCTGAGACCCGGGTTCTCCAACCTTTATTTAGGGTGATAATGGATATATTCATGGATGATAAATTGTCATCCATATCTGATCCACAAAATATTTATATCATCCACGTCCATATTCATATCCATTATTCCTCCATTTAGATCAACCATATCCGTTATAAATAGATTGGATCGGATTGATATCATTGGATGGAACATCGATTGTCATCCCTAATAATGATCCCTAATAATGATTACAGTAATTCTTACGTATATTACATATTATGGGAAATATTCATTTGTATCATTTATTTTGCTTGAAAACTAGAAGATAAATTTCAGCCCTTAGATCAATATAATCAATGGTTATAATTAAAATGTGGGACAATCACATGTGATTGGATTTTACAATCACACGTGATTGTAATATCTAATCACATGTAATATCCAATCACATGTGATTGTACATATCTCAAGCAAAATCAAGGATTCAAATTAATATTTCTTTACATATTATTGTTAAAAATACTTTGATGGATTTCATAATAGAAATGTTTTTTAAAAACTTCCGTTAACCTGCTTAATTCAATAAATATGAATATAAATTAATGAATTAGATTTAAATGTATATAGATATGAATTTTAAATATTAAACTAGTGAAATGACTCGTGGAATTACGGGTTTGTTTAAACGAAACAGTTTAATGATGTGTTTTAGGTATTAAGTGAATGTAAATGTTAAAGTCATTTAGTTTAATGATCCGTGGAACGACGGATTCCGAGTAAGAAACTTGTCGTCATTTTTACAAACATATTGATGTATTTAACTTGGTTATAATAAATGAACTACATTTATTCTCTCACCATCTTCCAATTTTCATCACAATTACTGTTTTCCTTGTCATAAAAACCTACATTACAACCTTTTATTGTGACATGTAGGTCGAATACATATGTAAAGTAATTAATCCCGTAAAAAGAACCCATATTTGAATAATAATAATAATAATAATAATAATAATAATAATAATAATAATATTAATAGTAATATTAATAGTAATATAATAATAATAATAATAATAATAATAATAATAATAAATAATAAATAATAATAATAATAAAATTTGCTTAAAAATTGAGTATTTATATTTGTAATAATAATTATTAGTAATAACAAATGTTTCTTGAAATTTTTTTAAAACATAAAATACAATATGAAGTCGGTATTACAGTATTATATTTGTTTTTATTTTATATTTTTCTGAATTTTTAATTAAATAGAATTAATAGATAAAATAATAATGACATCTAATAACTAAAAAGTAATTAGTAAAATAATAACATCATCTTATATAAATATAGAAGATCAATATAAATATAAATATAAATATAAATATGAGATCGATCGATCGATGAATATTCGGTCCAAGCATCACTAGTTCACTACTCGCAAGTCACAAAAACAATTGATGGGCTTAACTGTAACTAATAACTAAAAGGTAATTTCCGATTAAACCCTTCCCCCAAACAAACGCACACAATACAGGGAACTGGAAATATTACAAAAACTGTTCTTGATCTGAATAAATTCGTCGATTTCACTGGGTAACTTCGGCTCCTTTTACTCATAGCTCAGCAAGAATTGATTTTTTTTTTCTTTCTTATTTATGCTATCAGTCTATCTGGGTGATCCCTGTTTGGCTGTTTGATGCATTTGTTGCTCCAGCTGCTCTATTTGTTTTGTGTTAATTATCATTTATTAGAACATTTTAGGAATATATTCCAGTTCGCTAGGTAGTTTACATATGTCTTTATGTATATACAGCATATTTTTCTTGTCTACATATATAGCAGTATATGATTTACAGGAAATTGAGTTGGAAATGCTGTATGAATATGTTGACTGTTGACCAAACAGTTGAGATTTGGCTTTAGGGCTAAACTTATATTTATGGCATTTATAGGCATGTTGAGATTTGGTTAAAAAAAAAAAACAGCAAGCTCTGTCTTAACAGCTTATTAGCTTGAAAGTTATGGCTTATTTAAGCCCATAAGCTCAAGTTATCAAGCTCATTAGCTGTTAAACTGTGTTTATAGGGCTTTTTAAGTTCTAATCAGCCTATAAGGTTATAAAGCTTATTCAAACTACCAAACACTTACTTGCATATCTTTGATCTATTCTCAGATGAATATGAATTGCTAAACAATTAACGCTATCGAAAATGACTATTACGGAGTATGATTTTACGCACCACAATACACTTTATTGATGATGATTATTCAACTGTCACATAACCTCTTTCTAGTTATGATGTTTTGTTTTCAACATTTATGTACTATAGGTGAAGCTTTTAAGTCAACATGATGGTATGCATGAGTAGATCCATCAAAACATGCTTATAGTAATTCGTTACATAAAACACTCATGGAAATTGTCCGACCATTGCAAAGATTTTGTCGAGTTCAAATCCAGAGACTGCTGGTATTGGTCATAGGTGTTGCAGTTGTTCTCATAGTTCTAGCTCAGTTAACTTCATTGTCTTACAATAGTTACTTGTTCGTTAAATTACCTGTCACCGAGGGTATTTTGGTTAATCAAGTGGCTATTTTTGACAACACCTCTACTGCAAATGAGGAAGCATTGAACGAGTCAAAAGTAGAAGAAGGGTGCAAAGTCTATGATTGTGAAATTTCTGGTCAAATGGGTCAAACTGATGCAGTGAAACAAAATGATTCTCACAAGACGGGTCAAACTGTTGCAGTGAAACAAAATTATTCTGCTCAAACAGGTCAAACTATTGCAGTGAAAAGCAATGATTCTCCTCCAAGGGCTCAAGCTGTCATAGTGAAACAAAATGATTCTGGTCAAACGGGTCAAACAGGTGTGGTTGCTTTAAAACCAACACGGCTTACTTACATGATTTCGGTTCTTAAAGAAACTCGTGCTGCTAGTTTCAGTGTAGGGACTCACTTGTTGTAATGATTTTCTAATTTTAGGAGAGATGAGTTTTGACTTAAATATCTACTTGTTATTTTAGAAACCTAAGTCAATATCTGCTCATGACCGACAACTTCAACTGGCAAAGGTGAAAATTGAGAACGCACCAATGTTAAGGAATACTGAAGGACTTGATGCTTCTCTTTATCACAATGTTTCCAAGTTCTTAAGGTGAAATTTCAGTTGTTATTCGTGTAAAAGTTGTATACGAATCATATATAAGTAAATCAATATATATATATATATATATATATATATATATATATATATATATATATATATATATATATATATATATATATATTTAACATTTCTATAGGAGTTACAAGTTGATGGAAAATACTCTAAAAGTTTATATCTACAAGGAAGGGAATAAACCAGTATTTCATGATGGAAAATTAAGGGGAATATATGCTTCGGAAGGATGGTTCATGAACCTGATGGAGAAAAATAGAAAGTTTGTCGTTAAAGATCCGAAAAAAGCACACCTGTTCTATCTACCATTTAGTTCTCTGAAGCTAAGAAATACGTCGCAGGAACAAAATCCTCGGACCCACAAGGAGTTAGAACAGCATCTGAAGGATTACATAACTACAATATCTGGAAAATATCCTTTTTGGAACAGAACTAATGGAACCGATCATTTTCTAGTTGCTTGCCACGATTGGGTATGTTTGCTTTTCACCTCATCATATATAGTCATAATCCTACATGAAATATTTGTGCCTAGAGTTGTCAAGATAAACGTGTCAGTCAGCATGGATCATGGGTCAAAATGGGCAAAGCCAGACTGACCCGTAACAATTTTTATCTGAAACAGGCAATGAAGCTGACAAGGAATCATATGGGAATTTGCATTCGATCTCTTTGCAACTCAAATCTTGCAGGCGGGTTCAAGATAGGCAAGGACACAACTCTTCCGGCTACATATATTCGAAGTGGTCAAGACCCGGTCAAAGATATTGGCGGAAACCCAGTTTCTGAAAGACCAATACTTGCATTCTTTTCAGGGGGTTTGCATGGAAATCTAAGACCGATCCTACTTAAACACTGGCTAGATAAAGAACCTGACATGAAAATAGTTGGGCCAATGGCCCGTGATATCGAAAGTAAAGCTAGATACCGAACATATATGAAGAGTAGCAAATATTGCATTTGTGCTCGCGGGTATGAAGTATACAGTCCTAGAATTGTGGAATCAATATACTATGAATGTGTTCCAGTGATCATATCAGACAACTATGTTCCACCATTTTTTGAGGTTTTGGATTGGGGGGCTTTTGCAGTGTTTGTTTTGGAGAAAGATGTGGTGAATTTGGGTGATATTCTGAGGTCGGTTTCGGAAGAAAAATATGTCGAAATGCAGAAGAGAGTGAAAATGGTGCAACAACATTTCATTTGGCATAAAATGCCTATAAAATATGACTTGTTTCACATGATTCTTCATTCAATTTGGAACAATAGACTGTTACAAGTTAGAGCTTAATAAATTGTTTAGGTACTGGTTGTAGTGTTGTACCTCTTCCTGTTTGCAAAAATGAAAAGTTTATGTGTATTGATTTTTGGATTGTATATATCTTGATGCATCTTTTATATTTATATTTGTATATTTGTATTTATAACATTATTCATTATCATTTATCATTAATCATTATCATAGTCGAGTCTATTCGGGTGGACTCGATGTCGTTGCCGGTGTGTGTTGACTTAGTTGACTTCGGAAAATTGATGTTTGTTGAAGTGTTTCTCCCGGGGTCCTTTTTTTCGCTCGAACGGGGATTTGATCTTACTCGACGGTCTTGTGGTTCTCTAGTTTAGGAGTTGTCACGTGGTTTTCGGGTACGAGAGGTTACTTTGATTTGCAAGCCCCGGGTTAGGTGCTACTGGAGTGCCCGGTGTTCTTGGTAGTTGAGCGGCTTTCGAGTTTAAGGCATTTGCAGCGTTAGATACGTGCCCGATTTTATATATTTTTAGATTTAGGTTTGGTGGATAATTAATTGTAATGTCTTTTACACTTTCAATATGCTTGCTCTCTTTCAATGTTATCGTCCAATTTGTAGGACGATCACCTTTCAATTATTATTGTTCGTATGTACCACCGGATCTTTACGATCTTTATATATATATATATATATATATATATATATATATATATATATATATATATATATATATATATATATATATTAATATTTTCGCCGTAAATAAAATTAATCATTATCATCACATATAGATCATGTGAACAAATACTAGGCTCAAGTAAATTTTAACGATTGATAATTTAAATTTAAATTATAAATAAATGATACGGTAATTTTTTTTTATTTTTTTATTTTTTTGACTAAATAACGAATGCATTAACAAAGGCAAGATCATCATAAGATGATCAAACCGAACAAAGATACAACGCTAAAACAGCTTGGCTCGAAACTTGAAATCGAAACAACCTATCCGCTATCTACTTGCGAGCCATACCGGGGTGATAACACAAGCACCAAAAACTAACCAAATTGACCATATTACAAGACCGATACAAGAAGTCAACCCAACTAACTTTTAACGAAAGAAACCCAACTAACTTTTAACGAAAGAAAACCGAAACAATACAAAAGATTAACGAAACAAACACGATCACACGGGAACCGAGACGAAACTTTCTAATCGATCCTTGCCCATCGCTTTTCCCACCTTACCATCAATCTTGTCCCACCGAACCCCTTTACCCGAACAATTCTCGATCCTAAAGTTAAAACGTTAGACGAGCCGGAACCAACCATAATAGCCGATGAAGGAGGAATTACACCCTCATTCACATATCACAACCCCTTCAAAAAAACCGGCACCATTCTTGTCTGGGTCGATCTTCTCCGGTAAATTTTCTTCCCGAACCGCGACACCATCAACAATCTCTTTATTCTTGTTTTTACCCAACTTTTTGTAGTTACCTGCACGACCCAACTTTTTTACCCAACTGTTTGACCCAACTGTTTATTTAATATACACTAAATAAATAAGAAGGAACTTGCGGGCATAGCCCAACGGTTCTTCCCATGTACTTTGTGTCATGTGATAGGGAGAGGTCATGGTTTCGATCCTTAGGGATAACATGATTTTCTTTAAACCAATTGAACACCAATAATGGTGGTATATATTTACCATATAGGTAGGTTTTACCGGATTCGTTCACGGACCCCTACCCGGAACCACTGTCCGAATGGATGTGTTCCCGGGTACCGTCGATCGGGTTCGGGTTTCCGCTCGCATATGTGTTATGTGTAAATAATGAGGGTCGTTGAAAGAAATGATGCCAAAAAAACGCGTTTTAAAAAAAAAGAAAAATAGGAAGAAAGAAAACTCTCTTATTATCTTTTGAAAACTGAAAACTGGTATTAAATTGAGACTAAGGACCCAATAATGATAGTGTTCTGTTCTAGAAAGATGATGGGACCCTTGTGATTAACCATATTTTCGTCTTTCCAAACACCCAACAATCATCATTCATGTCGGTGCTCAACACTTTCTAGGGTTCAACATTCCATTTTAGTTCTTGCTAGGTATACTCATCTTACTATTTATACGCATACATCAAACTATCATCATAATGCAGATGGGTATATGTAATATATCAATATATGTATTTTGATGAATTGTTTGACCCAATTTGAGTAAAAGTTTGTAACTTTAGCTTTCTAAGTTGTTCTTTTTGCTTTATTTGATTGATCAGAACATTCAGGCTCAGATGTTAAATTTCGTTGATGAATTTAGTGAAAATGAAGAAATATCCTATTCAATTTCAAGTTATTCATCAGATAATGAAAAGGAGATGGCTTTTAATAGTGGTTTTAGTGGCTACAATCCATTTGTTTTGTCAAACTTTAATGCTTCCTTATGGAACTGCTCTTCTATCTCTGTTACCTGATCATGATAACACTTTGTATTTCGCTCGGATATCGAAAAATTATACTTTAGATGATGATTTTCAAGAGGAGAGCACTGAATTTGTTGAGGATGTTAATTTAGGTGAAGCTTTTGTAGATGAAAGTAGTGAAATAACACATGAATTACTCTCTGTAGACATAAGTAACAAATTCGAAGATGGGATTTCTATAAATAGTACTATTATTACATCCAAAGCTGAGGTGAAACCAGAAGTTGTGACGGTTGATAATGTGAAGTCATTAACTGAGTCTGATGTTAATAAATCTGGTGATGGTTTACAATCTCAAAATTTTCCGATCAATGAGAAGTATGTCTTGTTCCGAAGTGACGGTAAAAAGCAACTGAGGTGTTTGATGCCACCAAAAAGTGTCATGTACAATGACCAAATGAACCGTTTGTTAGTTCGTCAGCGCACTTCCTCTCGAGCTATGGTATGAGTATCGATTTTTTGAATTTGCTCTAAAATTTTATATCTTTGCCATTGTGTAATATACTAGGAAATAAAACCGTTATCCTTTGTTAAAATGTAAAGAAATATATACCTTTTAGACAAGAAGTTTTAATATAAAAGTTTTGTGTATTCGTAATTCGTCTAATGCTCCAAGATTTCATTTTTTTTTTTTTCGAACTATAGTGCAAAACTGATCAAGTAGGCATGGTTCAAAATAAAAAGTTATATTTGCGTGTACGTATCATTTTGCCAGTGGCGATTCAAGGATTAGAATTCAATGGGGCCCGAAATTTTTTTCCAGTACTAATTATTTTTGAATACTTTCTTAGTGGTTGTTTACCTTAAAAAAAAAAAAAAAAAACTACAAATTCGAAAAATATGTGTGGTCCGAGTAGTTAAATTTAGTGGTGTCCTATACAATTCAAAAGATAAACTATAAATTCGAAAAATATATGGGGTCTTATAGTTAAATTTAGTGGTGTCCGATACAATTTAAAGAGTATTTTCTTCATAAAAGTTTTAAACTAGTGTGTCCCGTGACCCCACGGGCTATAACATAAATTCGCCCCTGCATTTTGCAGAGACCAAGAAGTTCTTCGGTAAGAGATCAAGAGATTGTTGCTTCAAAGGTACAAATAACTAATGCACCCTCTCGAATAGCTGATCAAGAACTTTATGCTCCGTTGTATCGTAACGTATCAATGTTTATAAGGTTAACGCCGATCTCTGTTTCTATTTCCTTAAAGAAGCTAGCTTTAATAATTTGTACTTTATAACCGTATGATGCATTGATGTGTTGTACTACAGGAGCTATGAACTCATGGAACGTACACTTAAAGTATACGTATATAAAGAGGGAGACAAGCCAATTTTTCATCAACCAATACTCAAAGGGTTATATGCATCTGAAGGATGGTTTATGAAGCTAATGGAGGGTAATAAGCGATTTGTTGTAAAGGACCCTAAAAAAGCTCATTTGTATTATATACCATTTAGTGCACGAATGCTGCAACATAAATTATATGTACGTAACTCTCACAATAGGACAAATTTACGAGACTTTTTGAAGGTTTATGCCGAGAAAATTGCTGCCAAGTATCCCTTTTGGAACCGAACTGGTGGAGCAGATCATTTTCTTGTTGCTTGCCATGACTGGGTAAATTTCTTCAACCGTGCATTGTTGAATGTTTGACTGTAGGTGTCAAAATGGGTGGGTCGTATAACGGCTGAAATGCAGTAACTTTTTATGCGGGCCAGGTAGAGTTGAGTTGACCTGCGCCATTTATTGCCAAAAAAATAAAAATGGAACTATTTATAACAGAAGTAGCACTATTAGAGTAATAGTTTTAGCATCACGTATATAATATACATATTGGGGGACTTTTGACCCGTTAACCTGTGCATACACAGGCAGCATACGAGACGAGACACCATATGGAACGTTGCATTAAAGCACTATGCAATGCGGATGTAACTGCCGGGTTCAAGATCGGAAGAGACGTCTCCCTGCCCGAATGCTACGTGCGATCTGCCCGAAACCCACTTCGAGATCTTGGGGGAAAACCCGCTTCAGAACGACATATTTTCGCCTTTTATGCCGGAAACATGCATGGATACTTACGCAAAATCTTGCTTGAATATTGGAACAATAAAGATGTCAATATGAAGATTTTAGGCCCAATGCCAGCTGGAGTAGCTAGCAAAATGAACTACATTGAACATATGAAAAGCAGCAAGTATTGCCTTTGCCCAAAAGGGTATGAGGTGAACAGCCCGCGGGTCGTGGAGGCTATCTTTTACGAGTGCGTGCCAGTGTTAATTTCGGACAATTTTGTCCCTCCGTTTTTTGAAGTGTTGAATTGGGATGCATTTTCAGTAATCGTAGCGGAAAAAGATGTACCTGATTTGAAGAATATACTGTCAGCGATTACAGATGAGAGGTACCGAGAATTAGAGTTTGGAGTGAAGAAAGTTCGAAGACATTTTCTATGGCATGTTAAACCTGTTAAGTATGATTTATTTCACATGACTTTGCACTCTATTTGGTACAACAGGGTATTCCAATTTAAGCCTAGATAATGTACTACTGTGAGATTGTTAATGTTGTAAATATTTCTTCTATAGTTTGAATTTTAAGTTATTCTAGATGAAGAACAATGGCATGCTTACAAACTTTCTTGTGCATTAATAGCATTATCAAGTTGTGAATGTTATATCTTGTTAGAGTGACATTTGTCTAGAATTGGTTCTTTGGCATAATAGCTTCTTATAGAAATTTAAGCATATATTTTTTATAAGCTTAAAGCGTAGTCGTTATATTGGTTAACAAAGAATTTGACAACTTAATGAAAAACAAGCAATTCAAAGAATACAACAAATAGGTTTGGCAAAAAAGGGTGTAAATTGGTCACACACATTAACACTATGTTGTCTGAATCCACCATGAGTACTAACATGTTGATAGCTTTAAATTCCTGACGTATAAGGGATCGAACCTGCATCCTTTTTGCAAAGGCTTCCAAACATGATCCCAACTTGTTGGGTGACAGGTACCACTCAACTTAACTCTTCAAATTTTAAATAAGGTTAAAGTTTGTGAGAGATTGGAATTACAAACACTTCTAACATAACTAGGCTCCTCAACTGAAAAAAAAAAACACTTACTGTTTAGATAGATATAGTTTTACGGTAATCAAATAAAATGACCATAAATAGTAATATATTTTGTCTAGTAGTATATCCATGTCAAATACATCAGGTCAACTTGAAAATAACTTGAAACATTTCAGTTACTAGGAATACAGGTTGTTTATAAGGCAACACGATCCAAGCTCCAAAAGCATTCAGAATGAATCATTCTTCCATTCTATTATCATCAGTAGATTCATGTTGAACCTTGACCTTAACCGCTTTAGCAGACGATTCTTTGGCCAATACACTTGGATCCTTAATCAAGTAGATTTGCTGGTCATGTTCCTTTTTAGCCTCACGCATTTCCTTTGCACGCTTACCTACCATCCTGCATCATCATCATCATCATCATCATCATAAAAACCATGTCAAATAACTAATGAGTGGGTTGGGTTTTCGAACTAAAATTTGTTCAAACTTCCTCCATTTTACATATAACTAGAGTGACACATGTGAATACAAAAAGAATTATTTTAACTAAATTTTCATTTTAAAGATTAACAAAAAGAAGCACAAATTGACCAATTAACACATCTAAATGAGTAAACAAAGAGCATGACATAACAATGTGAAATGAAGGCAATATTTAAAGAAAAGATATATCATATATATACCTGTTCTTGTGATGTTTCTCTTCACGGCGGGATCTGACCTTGTCGATCTTTTTGATTACCTCCAATGTGGTCTGAGTGAGATTTCTGTCATACCTCTCTGGCCTGTTACGCTTCCTCTCAAATTCAAAAGTGGCGTCCTTTGAAGTTCACATCATTTAGCAGTAAGCAATTAACCATCAAACGATAGAAAACATGCAATTAGTGATAGTAAATTTGTGTACCTGAGTCATGTCCTTTCCATGTAATCGCCTATAAGCTTTAGTCCATTTCACCTTACGTGGATTCCTCTTCATTTTGAAGTTCTTGTGGCATTTTGATCTACAAAATCTAAAGATCTGCAATTCAAAGATTTCAAATTTAGAAACAGCGAAAAGCCAAATATTATGAATATGCATAGCATAAAACAAATATACCTTTGCATCATTACGAACAAACTGGATACCGTGTCCGGGATATACCGTAGATGAACAGAACCAACACTTTTCCAACCTCATTGCAGAGTCTTACACCCAATATTTCCTGCAAGAAAGTAAACGCATAATAATGTAACAAAGTCTGAGAAAGTTTAAGCAAAAGCAAGTATGACTAGTTTGACCTAATGTTGACTACTTAACCTTTTTACTTAGTTTTGCCATACTTAAACCAACTCGGATGCAAGACGTTTACACCAATACAAGAATGTACTGAAATAAGGTTTTCAATTCATACGCTTACCATGTACATTGATGAAACAAAAAGAATTCGTATATCGTTTCTACAAATACTTTTACATTCTAAAATTTAACGATAAGAACTTTGGGTCAACCGTCAATGTGTATCTTATATGCATAGCATTGATAACAAAACAAAACAAAACGAGAACTGAAAACATCACATATAAACAAGAATATGCACTAGTGCACAAAGAAATAAGCTCACGAAAAGATAAAAGCATATAAGTTTCATGTATCAAAAAAAGCTGTTACATGAACATGAACAGGCACATAAAAGATTCAATTAATCTTCCAATTAACAAAAGCACAACATTAAGTTACTAACATTTACACGAATATGAAAATCCAACTCAATAATTTTGATTTGATTACTTAATATTATACGGAGTATCAATTTGAAGCTACATACACATTCAGATTCCTACTAGCAATCCTGTGATAATAGATACAATTGATGAATTGAATCAAACATATATTTACGGAAACATATTGAAATGAAAATCAGAAACCATGATGATGTAAAGAAATATTTTACCTTTTGGTTAGGGCTGGCGAAACAACAAAAACGAAGTGAGATTTGGGGGAGGGTTTTTGATATAAACCCTAACATAAACAAATACCTAGACTCGTTTTCTGGATACGGGTTTGGGCCAGAACCCCAACAAACTATAACATGTGCATTTGTAGTAGGTTGGTTGTTGGCCCATCTCTACTAGCCCAAATTTTTTTGTATTCCGTATTTTATTTTTCTGTATTTACTACTCCGTACTATTTAGTATTTAGTATGACATAATTACGCACATAGTCCCATATGGTTTTACTGAATTTGTGGAAATAGTCCCTAGATGTTTTTTTTGCACTGAAAGTTCCTATAGCTTTCATTCTTTTGCAAAAATAGTCCCACCATCAGTGGCCTGTCTAATATTTTCGTTAACTTGCGCCACATGCAAGACACGTGCAAGTATTTTTGTTTGTCATTTAACACATCTTTCCTTACAATAGGAAACTCTAAATCTTTCATATTAATCCTCTTCTTCATTTATCCAAAAATTATAATAAATCTAACAAAACGTAAATCGCTTGCAGACATAGCTTAATGGTTCTCTCATGTCCTTTGAGTCATGACATAGGGAGATGTCATAGGCTCGATCCTTATGGATGACATGATTTTCTTTAAACCAATTGATCACTAATAATTTGTAGTATATATTGACTCTATATGGAGGTTTATCGGATTCGTTCACGAACTTCCTGCCGGAACACTGCCCGAATGGAGTGGTCTCGAGTACCATCGATCGGGTTTGGGTTTTTGCCTGAACTTGTGTGTTACGTGCAAATAATGAGAGTCGTTGAAATAAAAGATCTACTGATGCCACAAAATCGACATTAAAAAAAAAAAAAAAAAAAAAAAAACCGTATATACTAAACAAACAAACCTACCTAAAAATAGTGAGTAAAGCTTATGGAATTTTCTTATCTCGAAAATCTTCACCCACCTACCTAAAATCTGTGAGTAAAGCTTATTTTTAGTTTGATTTGAAGGCCAATTAGTCTAACTCATATGATTTATTCAAGATTGTATATTATTCAGGATTGTCAAATGTCTAAATCTTACCTAGGATCATTATCGCATTTGTGAATAGGAATCGAAATATCTAACACCCACATAAAGCTCAAACTCGATCAAGTATGTTGGAGATAATCGGTTAAGAAAATATACAATAGTCCTACATCGAAAACTAATAAAAAAATATGCATATAAGTTTAGGGAAACCTCCCTATATCACTAATTTGTTTTAAAGTATGTGAAATTCATGAGCTTATATGTTATACATGTTAGTGGACCTGAAACAATCATACATGATAAACATGTAGCAAATAACATCTTGAAAGAAATAGCAAGTAGTAAAAGCAAGGATGATCACCGATGCTTGTCAAGCAGCATGGGTTAACCGATTAAGAGGGTGATTATTGGAGATCTAGCATCTCGAAAGAAATAGCAAGTTATAAAAGTAAGGATGATCACCGATGATTGTCAAGCAGCATGGGTTAACCGATTAAGAGGGTGATTATTGGAGATCTATTGGTCTCTCATGAACTTCACAATTATAGTACGGGGTAATATTAAGGTTGAAATTATAATGTAAATATAAAGGAAAATGCATATGTAATGGTAAATATATAAGCATGTATCTATATTTATGTATTTATATATGTATTTCGGCTGTTAATGAAAGTATCAATGGATGAAACTTTCTATTTATATTCATATCCATACCCATTTAGGTTCATCCATATCGATATTTATATTCATTTAGGTTCATCCATATCTTTCATGAAACGGATGAATCGGGTGATCATTGTCAAGGTATAAATGGTTGTTTACTTTTGTTTTTTTATTATGTATTGTTTCCATATGCTCTATTTGAAAAGTGGTATTTAATTCTAGGTCTCTTACAAATAGATTATTTTAAGGTTAATTGATGAGAAAACAACAATTTTAACTATTGAATTAAGTATTTAAGATTAATAAACGATTGAATAAAAAGTAAACAAACGTTTAGCCAAATTAATCAACGTTTTGTACACATGTAAAATCTTATTGTAGTGATTTTATTGTACACTACATGATTAAATGATGATACATGGCTAAGAATAATAATGTATGGGCCACCTACCTATTATAATTCGGTTATAATTTCTTCACTAAGAACTTAATTAATATCTAAAAAGTTTTATACTTACCAATTCAAATAATATGCAGTTATTTTACTTATATTATTTTAAGTGTTGTTTAAGAATAATTTTAAGAGTTATCCTTAAGAATTCTAGGCATACATTATTAAGATGTAATTTTCATATCCACCTTTCAAATTTTGATAACCACCTCACTCACTACATAGACGTAGCGTCACTTATGCAAGATTTAATTTCTTAAGAGCACTAGGTGTTGTGATGGTTAGCTTTCAGTGTCTTTTAATGTCTTCCTGATAACTAAGCGCTGACAATGAAAAACTGACAATGCTGAGAAACTGTGAAAGTCGTTCGGTGTCAGTATTCAGTGTTTTTGAGAGAGAAATATTTATTATTATTTTATTACTTTGTAATTAATTAAATAAATTATAAAAGAAAAATTAGACAAAATAAATAAAATAAAACTAGATTACTAGAAAAAAGTTACAATTCATAGTTAAAATAAAACTTCAAAGTAATAAAATTAAATATTCAACCAAAATTTAATAACTACTCGTCTACGCGTATAGCTCAAAGATGTTCTACCAAATACGATTGTATACCTTCATGCACCTTTGTATCGCGTAATTCCTTCATTCCTCTCTTATACGTGTCACACCTTTCAATCCAACTAGTCTCAGTGGCGGAAGATAGTGATACCCAAAGGGGGTATCTGCCCCACCTGAATTTAACGGGGGGAAATTTTTTACACTAAAAAATACTACCTCCGTCTCATTCCAATAGTCCAGTATTCCATTTTGGGCTGTCCCAAATTAATAGTCCACTTCCATAAATAGAAAGGAAAGAAGATATTTCATTGGTGGATCTGGAGAGAGAACATATTTCATTGGTGGAGAAATGAAGTTAGTGGAATTTCCTAAAACTGCGTGTTTTTTGTCTGTGGACTATTGGAATGAGACGGAGGTAGTAATTTTTTTACCGAAAAATAAGGTTTTTTAGTGTTGAACTCTGCTGACAATGAAAATTGATTAAAATTTTACACCCACCCCATCTGTATCCAAGTTCAAGTTCCACCACTGACTAGTCTGCATGTTCACAACCGGTTCATAAAGAGAAATGTTGTAGAAATGGTAGACGTACTGAAAGTGAGGATATATGGATGTATGGAAAAGGGGTTGGGTTGGGTTGGGTTGGGTTGAGACCCAAACGAGTTCAAGTCAAAGCAGGTCATGGGTCGAACAGATCTTATTTTTTAAATGGGTCGAATGAGTCAGATTGGCTCGAGACCCATTTTTTTATACAATTTTAGAATGATATATATTTTTTAATTTTATTGTTTTTATAGTCTTTTTTTAGTTTTCATTACTTAAAAAATAAACATGAAACGGAAATACAAAATTGAAACACAAAACGGAAAACTGAAACACGAAACTGGAACTGGAAACTAAAATGAAATGCGAAACTGGAACGCAAAACTAAAAATGAAACGCGAAACTGAAATGCAAAACCGAAAATTGAAACGCGAAACTGAAAAGGTAACGCAAAACTGAAACAAAAACTTGAATCTGAACACTAAAACTGAATCGCAAAACTGAAACGCAAAAGTGAAAACTAAACTGAAACGCGAAACTGAAATTAAAAACTGAAAACTGAAACTAAAACTGAAACGCGAAAGTGAAACTAAAACGCAAAAGGAAAACTGAAACGTGAAACTGAAAACTGAAACGAAAACACAAAAGTGAAAATTGAAACTGAAACGCAAGACCCGTTGGAACCATATATATAAACTTGGTGGACCCATTACCATTTATTAGATTTTGTGAATTTAGACACAATGGGCTCATTCTTTTTCTAAGACCCATATGGGTCTTGAACAAATCAATTAGACCCATTTTGAAAAGTTTGATTTTACTTTGTCGGGTATAATATATGGTTGTATTTATAATAGAAAAAAACAGCAAAAAAGATAAATCTGGTGACTAAAGGCTAGAAATTTAAAATTATGCCCCATCAATTAACGGCTACACCACCGTTGCTTCTCCGACTTTGTTCACCAAAACGATGGACTGACGCCGAGGCAGTGTCGCCCGACTATCGGTCACCGCCGACGCCAGAACTGAAGGACGTTACAACCATGGGTGAATCTAGTAACAAACCTGTAGGGTCGCGGGACACTATTTTTTTGAAATTTTTTAGTATAAAATATCATTTAAATCGTATAGGACAACTCTCAATTTAATTACTTTGATCTCATATATTTTTCGAATTTTAATTTTTTAAAAGTAAACTATCATCAAAATAACATTCAAATATAACTAGTATTAAAAAAAAATCGAAACTTCATTTAGTTATAATTTTAGAATCGCCACTAATTATAGCATGCTCCAAGGAATAAGGATAGCGGTGAGGGCTAGACTTACACACAAATCCCTCCGGTGGCGAAGCCAGAAAAATAAGTTAGTGGTGTCACATAATATATACCTTAATATAATAATATACTAATAATCTATATAAAAATCTATAATACATTTACAAAATGTATAATCATGTACAAATACTAAAAACAAAAGAATTTGCAAGTAATTTAGTAAAAACGTGATTTTTTTAAAAAATTTAAATTTGTTTTATCGATTACATAAGACCAAATGGGGTCACATGCAAAACTAAATGGGGTCATATGCAGAGTATTCCAGTGATTTTGGTGTAATACACATGATTTATAGTGTTAATATAACGTAAGTAGTAATAGTAACATTACTTTCCATTTTAGTGGAGTCACTTACTTTCCATTTTAGTGGGGTCACTTGCACCCACACGAGTTCAAGTGGCTCCGCCACTGAATCCCTCTATTTTATATACTCCGATATACTTGTAAAATACTCCAGTGTCCAATTACCACCAAAGTCAACCTTTTACATCTCCGTTGTTTGACTTACTGACTTAATTTGTTACCACGTCGTGATATTCTCACGAAAAGCGGGGTTTTCAAATACTAAAAAAAAAAAACTGACAAGGTTGCATTTGAAATAAAATATCTCGACCTGTGGACATTAAAATATACAAAATGAGAGGGCTCATTAATGAGAAACCTTGTAATAAATCGTTTTAATTTATGTTGCAATGTGAATATTGTCAGATATATAAATTACCTGAAAAATTCAATTTGTATATATCATATCAACTCCTTAAGTTGCAGATAAGTTTATATAATTCATGTTTGTGATTTAGATTATTAGTTACCAAGTTAAGGATTACATTTTCAAAAACTGATATAGTTAATGCATGTATTATATTTTGATATACTACGTAGATAAATAAATTAATAAAATGGAGTAATATCTACTATAAGGAAAATCATGGAGATTGGAGAGGCTTGTCATGAATATTCAACACAGGAATTGAAACATATAAAATTGTGTAGTCATATACTCATATGCAAGGACATATATATATAAATCGGTCATGTAATAATAATTAAATATGTTTGATGAACATAAGTCATAAATTTGGCACATATGTAGAGCAAAATTATATTATCTTTGGATGGTATTGATGAAGGTTCCATGGTTAGCTATGAAAAAGGGTGAGCCAACACCATTTATAGGACAGGCATGGTCCATATAAACCCTAATTTTTATTTAATGCCCCAAGCACCACCATTCATAATTATGCATTGAGATCCCAAATGATCACCATACTGTGAGGAACACAAAATTTTTGAAATTTTAAGAGGGAAATGAAAATTGTTTTGAATTCAATTAAACATGTTATGATTAAGTACATATATATTAAACCTTAGCTGACAATGCAGGTTTAGTTGTGTTTTACTTGATGAATGTAAACTAATATATCAGTTAACTAAGTGAGTTGGTATATATGATAGAGACTATTTGATACTCCGTATATGTTTTAGGATCATTCTCATTGATAATGTACATTTTTGTAATGAAAAAACAAAATATATCAAAAATCAAATGAAACTTTCATCAAAAGATGAAAATTACACAAAAACATACAAAGCACGGGCAGAGCAAAACGCAACAAAACGCAAACTAATAATGTACCTTCTAGTAATAACATTACACACACATACATACATACATACATACATACATACATACATACATACATACATACATACATACATACATACATACAATATATATATATACACACACATTGTATGTATGTATGTATGTATGTATGTATGTATGTATGTATGTATGTATGTATGTATGTATGTATGTATGCATGTATGTATGTGACAGACAAAAATCCGAGCTAGATATAATGTAATGACCCGAAATTTTCAATGATTATATATTATATGAGATTAATATTTACATGAATAAATATTTCCAACATGTTAAGCAATCAAACTTGTTAAGACTTGATTAATTGAAACGGATTTTGTGTTAACGTTTGACCACCCAGTTTGTCCGATGATTCACGAACGTTATAACTTGTATATGACATGATATTATATATATGAACACATATATATGTTTAACATGATGAAATGATAAGTAAGTATCTCATTATGTATATTAACAAATTAACTTTTTACATAAAACAAGACTACTAACTTAAGAAATTCAAAACGGTATCTATATGTAACGATTATCGTTGTAATAACGTCCTAATATTTATATATGGTATTAAGATATATTCATACACCATGTTATCATGTTAACATAACAATTTAACATCTCATTTAAGTATAATAACAATGGATTAATTACATTTAACGAGATCGTTAACTTAAAGGTTTCGAAACAACACTTACATGTAACGACTAACAATGACTTAACGACTCAGTTAAAATGTATATACATGTAATGTATTAAGATGTATTGATACACTTTTGAAAGACTTCATGACACATATCAAAGTACTTCTACTTAACAAAAATACTTACAATTACATTCTCATTCATTTTCCTCAACAATTCTACTCGTATGCACCCGTATTCGTACTCGTACAATACACAGCTCCTAGATGTATATACTATTGGTATATACACTTCAATGATCAGCTCTTAACAGCCCTCATTTAGTCAATAAACATGTGGAACCATCATTTGACAACTAGCATGAATTATTACACTAAAAATCAAACTACAACTTGCTTAAATGGACACCCCCATTCACGTTTTTGATCACCATTCCACACACTTTCATTTTGCAATTTTCTTTCATCCATTTGATCTCTCTCTTGTTCTATGATGATGTTCTAAGTGTTATTCATCATATTCAACAAAATCTACATCAATCTAGCTCATAAATCCAACCTTTGATCAACCTACAAGACAACTACTCAAGAACACTTCAATAACACTTTCAAGTTTACTAGTTTACTTTCAAGCTTTCTAATCCATTCCAAGTAATCATCCAAGATCAAGAAACCTTTGTTATTTACAGTAGGTTATATTTATAAATCAAGGTAATATTCATATTCAAACTTTGATTCGATTTCTATAACTATAACTATCTTAATTCAAGTAGAAATCTTACTTGAACTTGTTTTTGTGTCATGATTCTACTTCAAGAACTTTCAAGCCATCTAAGATCCTTTGAAGCTCTAGATCATTTCTTGTCATTTTCAGTAGGTTTACCTACTATACTTGAGGTAGTGATGATGTTCATAACATCATTCGATTCATATTTACAAAACTATCTTATTCGAAGATTTAAACTTGTAATCACTAGAACATAGTTTAGTTGATTCTAAACTTGTTCCCAAACAAAGTTAATCCTTCTAACTTAACTTTTAAAATCAACTAAACACATGTTTTATATCTATATGATATGCTAACTTAATGATATAAAACTTGGAAACGCGAAAAACATCGTAAAACCGGACATACGCCGTCGTAGTAAAACCGGGGGCTGTTTTGGGTTGGAAAAATAAAAACTATCTTAATCTTTGAATTTGAAGTTTGTTTTATGAAAAAATGATATTTCATATGAACATGTTACTATATCCAAAAATCATGGTTAAACACAAAGTTGAAGTATGTTTTCCAAAATGGTCATCAAAATGTCGTTTTTTCGACGGAAATGACTACCTCTTTCAAAAACGACTTGTAACCTGTATTTTCGACTATAAACTTATACTTTTTCTGTTTAGTTTCATAAATTTCAGTTCATTATGAAACCATAGCAACTTGATTCACTCAAAACGGATTTATAACGAAGAAATAATGGGTCAAACAAAATTGGTTAGATTTACTAGTTTAGCTACGAAAATTTTATAACAAATCTATACTAACCATAACTTAACTAACTTATATTGTATTATACGTGTAGTATAATATATATTATGTAATCTTGATAGACCATAGACACGTATACAATGTTTTGACATATCATATCGACGTCATCTATATATATTATTTGGAATAACCATAGACACTCTATATGCGGTAATGTTCGAGTTAGCTATACAGGGTTGAGGTTGATTCCAAAATAATATATATACTTTGAGTTGTGATCGAGTCTGAGACTTGTATACACTGGGTCGTGAATTGATTCGAGAAAATATATTTATTTATGTACTACTAACTGCGAACTACTAATTGTGGACTACTAACGATGGACTGCTAACTTAACAACTTAAAACGTCATAACGTAATAAAAATATTGTGAATATATTTCGATCATATGTTGATATATATGTATATATTTGTTATAGGTTCGTGAATCGACCCGTAGCCAAGTCTTATTCTCGACAAATTAAAAATATGTGAAAGTGAGTTATAGTCCCACTTTTAAAATCTAATATTTTTGGGATGAGAATACATGCAATTTTATAAATGTTTTACAAAATAGACACAAGTACGCGAAACTACATTCTATGGTTGAATTATTAAACCGAATATCGCCCCTTCAAGTCTGGTAACCTAAGAATTAGGGAAATGACCCCTAATTGACGTGAATCCTAAAGATAGATCTATGGGCCTAACAAACCCCATTCTGGAATTTGGAATGCTTTAGTACTTCGATTAAATGGTAATTGCGATTGCCAGTATATGACATACTTGCGAGTATGCGGGGGATATTCGATATGCATTAAAGTTAATGTCGGTTACCAGGTGTTCATCATACGAATGATTTTTATATGCTTGCGAGTGTATGATTATTTATTAAATGAAATCTTGTGGTCTATTATTACAATTTGATATATATATATATAGGTTAAACCTATAACTCACCAACATTTTTGTTGACGTTTTTAAGCATGTTTATTCTCAGTTGATTATTAAGAGCTTCCGCTGTTGCATGCTAATTAAGGACAAGATTTGGAGTCAGCATGCTTGTATAATATTGTTTGAAAACTGCATTCGGAAAATAAATTGTTGTAAAATATTATTGTGAACCATTATGTAATGGTCGTGTGTAAACGCTATATTTTTGATTATCATTACTTGATAATCTACGTAATGCTTTTTAAACCTTTATCGATAAAATAAAGGTTATGGTTTGTTTTAAAAATCGAATGCAGTCTTTGAAAAATGTCTCATATAGAGGTCAAAACCTCGCAACGAAACCAATTAATATGAAACGTTTATAATAAATTTGAACGGGACATTTCATATAAGATGACCTTTTTGCACTTAGGTTTATATATGTTTTTATTTTTAATTAAATGTTTTGTGATATTTGATTAGTGGTTGAGACTAGTTTACGACAATGGTCACAGAACAATTTGTTTGTTTAATTTGAACTCCGTTAGGGATGCCTAATGTGAAGTTTTAATTTACAGATAACTGTTAAATACCCGTATGTGATGGAGTATTGTTTTATTCC
Organism: Rutidosis leptorrhynchoides; assembly: GCF_046630445.1. NCBI lineage: Eukaryota > Viridiplantae > Streptophyta > Magnoliopsida > Asterales > Asteraceae > Rutidosis > Rutidosis leptorrhynchoides. The sequence continues at coordinate 637,843,821 of NC_092336.1, forward strand.
TTAGTATAAATGCTTGTGACCAGTTGATGATATTCCTTTTTACCATTTTTTACTCACTCAAAACCACTAACCGTACCTACCTTCAACCTCTTGAAACCGTACCCTGATTTAACTGGGTTTTTAGTGAGATTTTTACAAAAGTGAGTTTGATGTCAAAATTGTTGGAATTTGATGTTGTTTGTACTAAAATCTTGTGGGTTTGTGTCTTGTCATGATTTTATAAACAACATGTGTTGGGTTTTATGGTCAAAATTGAGTTCAAGATCGAGATTTGGTGATTTTGGGGCAAAACCGTAACTTTGTTGCTGGTGCAACTCAAGAACACAGTGGTCCGACTGTCTTTGGACAGTCGGTAGTTTGTCTCTGGACAGTCGGTAGTTTGTCTCGGCAGTCGGCAGTTTGTCTCGACAGTCGGCAGTTTGTCTCGACAGTCGGCAGTTTCTCTCTGGACAGTCGGTAGTTTGTCTAGATATTTGAGTGACTGTCGATGACAGACTACCGAAATGGGCAGTTTGGGGAAAGTTTATGAAAAGTGTCAGTTCTTAGCCGTATGGTGCCCGTGTGTCTAATTTTGATTAAGTCACTATACTAACGTGGTTTATATTGTTCTCAGACGAGAAGAACAATGAAGAAGCTAAGAAGTTAGATAACTGAGATATAGCTTGTAATCGGTGAATGGGTTTATCTTCGGATAGAGTTTAAGTAGCATGTGCATGCTACTGTGGTTTACTCTATTACCATGCTTAATTTTAATATTATTTCCATGTTTAGATAATGGTTGTCATGCTAGTTGGATATTGCATGCTTATTGTTGTTAGATGATCTTATGTGCACACTGTGTTTGACACCGGCCAATCGTGCCTAGAAATTACAAATTTACCAAAATTCCAGCAATCAGTTGACTACTAGTTTAAGCAATATGTAGGGTCAAGTAAACAGTAAAAGAAAAAACAAAAAGAATAATAAAATAAACCTAAAGACAATTGTGCTTGATCAAGTATTCGTCAGTCTCAAAAGGACTGAGTCAAGAGTTGGGAACAATGTAGCCCCCGTCTACAAATCAAACAGTTAGAACAGTTTATATTTGAAAAGAAGAGATAGAAGTAACCAGATCTGCACAACGAAAATAAGAGAAGTAGTTTCAACAACAATGAAACTTGAAGAAAAGATATACGAACCGAGAAGTTAAACCCCATTTTGAGAAATTAGGGTTTTGAAGAAATCACAACAAATTAATGAAAGATTAATGAAATATGTAACACGACATTCCGTCTTCGAACCACAAAAGCAATAATCACCCTTTAACGATGAGTGAAGAATCGGAATACTAAGAGCACAGGGTGTCCCCCGTCCCCATGCTCGCCGTCCAGCCAAGATCGACGGTGAGGTCACCGTCGCCGACACCGAGTCGGCGTCGCCGGGGTTGATTCCCGGCGTCAATCTTCAGTTTCGGGACAAGGACGCTGCAATTTTTGAACGTTTGACATTGGGAATCGAATATACCCGTTAAAATTTGAACGTTGCGTTTTTTCCCCCTATATATTCCTCACATTATTCTTTCATTTTTTCACACCATTTTCTACAAATATTTCATTAATCTTCTCCAACTACACATTCTCAAACTACAAAAATCATGTCTTCCACCAAAGTTTCTCTCGACGTACAAAAATCATTTTCAGTGTCCATTTTGAACACTGAGATGTCGTACGTTGACAATGAAAAAAAATCGTTTGAAGATGTCGAACTTTCTGAGGTTGAAGATTGGACAAAGTTGACCAAGTTTCTTCAAAAAGAAATACCGTATGTGTTTACGCAAATTGTGTTTTTTTCCGAAGAGGCGCAAGAGTTGAAGTTTCTGTTTACGGATGAGCAATGAGATGCGCAAAAAGAAAGAGCCCGGACACGACCGTGTCGAATTGAGTTGTATCTTGTAAACATGGGCGTTTCTTCGGTTAACCCGGAGTACTCTGATTCGAGTAGCCTTGAATCAGGTTACGTGAGTCTGGATTCGATTTATTAGGCCTTTTTATTTAAATGTAATCGTATCGTATCCGTTTTATCTATGTGTAACTGTACTATTATTAATTTTAATTTTCTGTTAGGACTTTTTTATTAATTTTAATTTTTTTATTTAAAAAAAAAAAAAAATTGGACACTGAAATGGACACTGTGAACACCAGCACCCAACAGCCAGTCAGTCAATCTCAGTGTCCAAAATGGACACTGAAAATGAACACTGAAGAGGACCACTGGCATTCGTGCTCTAAGAATCAACAAAAATCATAAATATTTAGGGTATTCTTAATCGAAGGAATTTGAGAGAATCTAATCAAATATCAACCAGTAGCCAAGATTAATCAAGACTGAAATCAAAAGTGTGAACAATCACACAAGAACCAAGATTATAAAACTTTCATAGATTAAAGATAATCACTCACGATAGCTAAACACTTAATAACTAAGAGGGATATATAAAATTGCAGATGAAAAGCTTCGAACTGCACCATAATAAGATGAATCCAAATTGCAGATGAAAAGTTGAGAGAGAAAAATATGCCGGGTGGTATAAACGGCACCATAATAAGATAATGAAAACCCTAAAATTAAGAGGGATATATAAAATTGCATTTGACCATTAAAGGTCCCTCAAGTCTTCATGAAAAGCTTCGAACGCCTACATTCATTGCCTTTGGACCTCAATCTAACCTTGAATATCTTTATAGCTTACATTTAGGTCCTTTATCTTTAATTAAGAGTCAATTAAGTCCCTTAAGCTCCATATTAACTAAAAACACCACAAGTAAAATATAAAATAAAATTAAAATACTCATATGAAATTGCAAGTTAAATTTGTTTAAATCATATACTTTTAAAACTTTGACTTTATTACAATTATATGTAGATGTGTATGCATATGTATGTATAGTTGTAAACTTGCAATGTGCTTTTGACCTACTTGGTCAAAACATTGCGCATAGATGTACCCTTAAATGGTACTCGGTATAGTTTAAGTTTATTGTTACACACCTGTGTATTTAAATGCCTTCTACATACATTATTTTAAGTAGGTAGTATTTCCCTTTTCACATGCCCTCTATTTTTGTGCTACCGCACCTCCTTTATTATTTTATGGGTTCCCTTCCCCTCTCCTCGGTCGGTTTCTGATTACCACAATTATCTCTCTATATCTATTATTCTATATACACACATTATGTTATGCATATACAGTACATAATATATTACATACATCCATCTACCCACCCACTATATATAAACTTCTCTCACAACCACTCTTGTATAACTTAAATTCATAACCACGAACCTCCCTTCTTCATCCCAAAATACACATCTCAATATTACTACACAATCCGGGTCGGGTTGGGTTAAGTATACATCTCACACACCAAACACTTTAAAAACTTGAGTCCGCGTTTATATTTCGCATACATCCAAAGCCTCCCTTTTCCCTAAAAACGTACATCTCCAACTACTAAACATTCCGGGTCGGATCGGATCGGGCCAGACAATCTTAATATTTCTTGATTACTGGTGATAATGGCGGATGCCGGAATGGAAACTGAACCCGCATCCACTACATTATCTGACCCTTTTGTCAAACAAACCGGGTTGATCGAACCAAACCCTAAAAGACTGAAAAGGGTCCATGAAAACCTGGATGATGATGATGATGATGATGATGGAAATGATACCGGCTGTTGTGATAATAATACTAATACTAATACTAATAATAACAATAATAATATTAGTAACAGCAAAACAAACAACAATAATAGTAAGCATCTAGTTTATAGAGGTGTTCGGATGCGGGCATGGGGAAAATGGGTATCCGAGATCCGAGAACCAAAGAAAAAATCTCGGATCTGGTTGGGTACCTTTTCCAACCCGGAAATGGCCGCACGTGCACATGATGTAGCAGCACTTTCTATCAAAGGTAAGTCGGCGATCCTTAATTTCCCCGAACTCGTGGATCTTTTGCCCCGACCCGAATCATGTTCACCACGTGACATCCAAGCTGCCGCTACTAAAGCTGCTTCCATGGACCACCTTATTCCAACGCCGTCAACACCTTCCACGACATCTTCTTCGTCGTCCACGTTGACATCCTCGTCATCTTCCACGTCATTGGTTACATCGGATGAAGTGTCAACGACACCAGCTGAGGAGTTGAGTGAGATAGTTGAGTTGCCAAGTTTAGGAGGGAGTTATGACTCAGCTGAGTCGAGGGATGATTTTGTATTTGTTGACTCGGTTTGGGATCACTACGCATCGCCATCGTGGACAGAGGAGTATGACGTGGCATGTTTTGCTGGAGAGACACCTTTTTATGGATCTTCTAGTGGTTTTTTCTTTGATGCGTTATTATGGCAACATTAAAAAAGTTTAAAATAATAATAAAAAAAACTCACAAGAAATATATTGTTTGTGTGGTTTTTTCATTTTGTTTAGCCCCCTAATTGGGGTTTTGTTTGGCCTTTTATTTTGTTTTGTTTTAGTCTATTACGTGTATTTAATCCCAATGTCTTGATGCTTCAAGATATCTTCTACTACTTTTTTCTTAATTTTGCTACAAATAATAAATGAGTGATGATTGTTGCATAAGATATTTTTGTAACCTTTTTTTTGGTTGCTTATTGTATTAGCGATGAAGCCACTTAATACGTATTCATAATGCATATACTTATTCGGTAGTCCGTACTATTTTATTCCAAGGTAAGATTTTATGCTTCATTGGGATTTTGCCTTTTCTTTTGGTCCATATGAGGCCCCTATTCCTAAAAATTAATCTCTAACCTTTGTTTTATTCTTCTGTTTTTTGATTTATTTTTTTATTATAAGAAACTCGATGTATGTCTTTTTGGAAGCATCTTACATAAAGATAGTATTTTGTTTCCTTTCATAAAAAAGGAAACTATCAAAGCCTTTCTTGGCACATCGCTAAAGACACCAAATGTTTTTCAACCTCATCTGTACTTGGTCAACTAGTTGAAGGTAACCTTTAAAGGTAAAATTTAATATGGTTGATGAGTTTCTTGAAAAGATGTACTGAGTAATTCGTATAGTTTTAGCATTTTACGTCAGGTTTGGTGAGTCAAGCAATCAATAATGACTTTTGGTCTAAACAAATCAACTTTCAAATAGGTTAAATGGGTTGGTGTCGAGACTAGGATCTGAGTCTAACTGGGTCAAGACAAAATTTTCATCCTATTACAGGTAGTGTCGGGTTTGGGTTGAGACCGATTTTCAGTAGTTTCATTTCTTAAACCCGTGTTTTAGTTTTTACATACTTGTTTGGGTTTTCAAATTCGCGGTCAACTTTAATTTTCGTGTTTTATTTTTCAAATTCGAGTATCAGTTTTCTTATTTCAATTTTCAGGTTTCAGTTTCGCATTTAAATTTTTACGGTTTTCACGACTCACAAAATTGAAAACTAAATTGAAAAACTGAAAATAGAATCGTGAAACTGAAAACCCAACGCAAATCTAAAAACTGAAATGTGAAAAGAAAAGCTGCAACACGAAACTAAAAACTGAAAATTAAAACGCAAAACAGAAACCGAAACGCAAAGTGAGAACTGAAACACAAACCGAAAACTAAAACTTGAAATTAAAACATAAACGAAAAATGAACCAAGTTTTTGCTAGTAGGTAGGGGCTCCAATGTGATTCGAATTATATCATATTTTTTTTCTAGTTTTTAATATATATAAAATAAAATCATTAGTAAACAGTGTCGACTTAAGAAATCAAATTCAACGGGAAATTGATTTTTTGTCGGTACTAGTTATATTTGAATATTATTTTAAGGATTGTTTATCTTTAAAAATAGAAATTCAAAATACATATGGAGTCCGACTAGTTAAATTTAGTGGTTTCTTATACAATTAAAAGTAAATGCTATAGATTCTGAAATATACGGGTCTTGTAGTTAATTTTAATGATGTCCTATACATTTTAAAGCGTATTATCTACACAAAATTTTCAAAATAGTGCTGTCCAATCCACGGGTCAAAACTTAGAGTCCACTTGTTAGTAAGTATCACTTGTTAGGTGACGCTCACAATTTTGATGGTTACATTTTAATCTAACCTTATACGGAGTATATTCCAACAATATTACTCTATTAATCAATTAAGTAGTACATGAAGGCATGAATTCTCTGCTTATCGTTACATTATATTACATTTTCACTTACTATTTTGGTTATGATGACAAGTAAGAGTAACCATACAAGTCATTATCTATCCGAGGCTAGGGACTCTCATTCCTTTTCAAAAGATGCATCATAGCAACTTTTACAAAAAGTCGATGCAAATTGCATCATAATTTTCAATATCACTTTTTAGAAGAATATCCTCTTTTTTTTTTCTTCCCGTTTTATATATATATATATATATATATATATATACATACTAGCTTAGTGTCCGCGAATTCGCGGGGTTACTTTATGAGACTAAGCAAGTATTTGTTGGTAAGGACTTAATGTGAAACCTTATATTATTTATGTGGTTTATAGTAATGCCGACATTCATATAATATTGCTATATGGTTATTCACCAAACGATAGTATGTAGATCTTTGCAAACCTATGTAATCGAGAGAGCTGTAAGATATCTACTAATATCATTGCATGAGTATCCCATCCTTGAAGATCTTTAATAATCACAAACTTGACCTTGTTTGCGGGCATCCTGAAGTAGATATTCAAAATATTAGTCATAGATAATCATCTTAATTGAATCCCCACTATTCATTTATAAATACTGAATATTTAATCAGCTTTAACTAATTGAGTCGAAAACAATTTAAGGTCGAAAACCATTTGTGCATAACTAATCAACGAGAACCAAAAGTTCGATTTTTAATCTATATACAAACATAAGTTGGACCTTCAGAGTCTACATGACCAATCTAAATTCTACATTTCGTATAGTATTTGTTGTAATCTCAACGTCAACATTATGTTTCTCAAAATGTGTTGTAGAAACCATCTAAATATCAAAATGTCACAATGTAAACCATGTAATCAATACTAATTAGTTACTAAAAGACACCAAAACTGACCCAATAAGTCATTTGTAAATACAAAAACTGACCCAAATTGACTCAGAAGAGGATTCAATCCCTAATATTCATAGAATCTCTAGTGAACAATATGCAACAACATAGTGAGTCATACATTGTTTATGTAACAACCCTGCTTTTTCCGTCACTTCCGTTAACTTTCTGTTAATTAATTTAACGGCGATTACTTGACTTTTATGCGTTTATGTGTAATAAATACATACTTGATCCTTAGAGGGTTACATTAATTAATATGGGTTGATATTAATGCGAATAAACATTTCAGATAAAGAAATACGATAAAAACGATACGATTTTGATAACTGCTTTTCGAGCAACGAAACGCTCGGGTTTATTTTAATAATTAATTTATTAATTATTAACTTTTTAAAAATATTTAATTTATTGAGTTTTTAATAAATTAAACGTTTGATTGCGTTTTAACGATCGGTTTAGCATTCCGGGCCTTCGGTACGACTAAACGGCACTTGAAACGGACCACGAGTACAAGCTTTTACACAAAACGAGCCCGAGACCCGAGCCCGAGGCCACATGGCCGTGACCTCATACATCATCATCCTTGATCCCATGATTAGCCCATGCATGTTGACTATTAGTTTTAGGCCCATGTTTGTTGACTTTTGGTTTTTAAACACTAAATATCTAACTAGATAATTCTCTAAACAATTATTACACCCTCATTCTATCCTACATCCACAAAAGTGCAGTTCATTCCTCCTTCCTCTCTTCTTCTTCACGTCAAACACACACACACACACAAATCAACCATCAAACTTGCTTGTTTGCTCTTACTCGTTTGATCAATCTGGCTCCGATCGTCGTTCTCTACGCGCCAGTATACACAAATTGTGTTTTGAGGTATAATTACACTAACCCCAATTCAATTAAATCTAATTTTATTCAATTACATAGTGTAATCAAGTCTAGTGCTCAATTGATTGTGTTATTACTCGTTGTTAGTCGTTAATTTGACCAATTGATATTGTTTACATGAAAAATGAATTGTATTCTCAAGGATCTGATGAGAGTTGACTTTTTATCTGATCATGTAACATGTTTAGATGTTTAGCTTTCGAAAAACTATTAACTTTAGGCTTTGATTTCACTTGATTTCGTTACCGTATGCTTAAGATATGCTAAATCGAAGTTTTGGCTAGTTTATAATTGAAATCCGAATTCTCTGAGATATGTGTTTATTAAATTAGCTAATGAAAAGTGTACTAATGTAATTTTTGTGAAAAATCATGCATTTTTGACTTAAGAATTGCATCAAAAGCCTTTGTAATGCTACCGATATGTTTAAACGAAGATTCATACGTTAAAGTGTACCGAAACTGTTTTAATGCTAGAAATAATTACCTAGAGTGAACTAAAAATTGATCGAGGCTTTGATATTCTGGATTATGTTATTTCATATGTTCCTTGACATATTTCATTTGCATGTTAACATCTGAAAACGTTAATTGCCATGAGTTATAAGCTTGATAAATTGACATGTCTAGTTGCTGTCCAAAACTGATAGATCAGTAAAGATCGGTTAGTCTGTACAAATTGGCTAAACAAAAATTGCTCGATTTTTAATATGTGTTAGTTTAACTTGTACTTGAACCATATCCACTGGTCTTGTATCAATTGCATGTCCCTAGCTCCGGTTATAGCCAAAACGAAATCAGTGCGCGGTCAGAAACTGACTTGGCAAACCATAAATGTATCCCTTCTGATTCCTGAATTTTAATTATCGTATGAGACCCTGGATGGACTTTTTGGAATCTATTTTGAGTATAATTATGATCTGGAGTTTTCCATGTTTGGATGAATTTTTTACTATGAGATAATATGCTAAGTTTGCTACATGTACATGAACTTTGTGCACAACGATAAACTGAAATAGTGAAATTGACCATGTATGACCTAAAACGTGTTGTTTGACTTAGGTTTGACATGTTGACCAACATTTGACATGAACCTACTGATGTTGACCTTAGTTGACTACTTTGACCAAGTTTGACTTTTGGTTTGACTTTGGTTGACTTTGTTTGACTTGCATGATCTAGTTAACTATATGTTGACTTTTACATTGAAACGCGTCGAGTCGAGCAATAAGACAACTTATACTATGAAACCACATTTGTTTAAGACATATTTATTGACCAACCTAAATGCGTATACTTAGGTTGCATTACTCGGCTATAATCCGTACAAGTTTTTTGTCTGTCATCCGAGCTTTATTCAAAGGTGAGTCTACAGTCCCGCTTTTTATACGTTTTCAGGGATGAGAATACACGCTGTTATACTTACATTTTCAAATGATTTTTGTATTGACACGAGTACTATATATGCATATTGAGTTTGTTCAAAAAGCCTCTAGCTTGAATACTTTTAATACCATCGGTGTAAACACAATTTAGATGGACGGATCTGTTAGGTTGACAACCTCACCCTACAATATTAACTGTGGTGCATTTACTTTGAATATTAGATACACTTGAACAAGTGTATAACATTTTATGAGGTAAAGGCGGGTATAGTGGATTCTATACTCGGGTCATTGCTAGTATTCAGGTGCTCATAGATTATGCAAACGTTTCGCAACTTGGAGTTATACTTTTGAAATCTCGTGGTCAATGAACTTGAACTTATTTCAGATAACTGTTTTTCAGATACAATACAATGTTATTTAAAACTGTGGTTTACGAACAAATGAGATAAAACTAGACATGGTATTGTCTACAGCTATTTAAAACTTGACATGGTAGTGTCAACAAGCTTTTGAAACGGGACACGGTGTTGCCTACAAACTTTTAACATTGAACCTTGGTGGTCTTCCACTAATAAACATTTTCAAAATATTGTTTCTTAAACGTACTGTATTGTTTACTCAAAACCTGTAGATTCACTCAACATTATTGTTGATCCTGTTTTGCGTGTTTTATTCTCAGGTATTAATTGCTTCCGCTGTAAAATATTGCTGTTACGTAGAAGTCAAGCCAAGCACTGAGACCAGAGTTAACATTCCGTTAAAGGGATTTTTAATGGGGTGTTACAGATGGTATCAGAGCTTTGGCTATAGGGAACTAGGATACATTAGTGTGTCTAACCGTAGGGCGCATTAGTGATGTCTAGTCTATAGCTGTGTGTCTTGGACGACTTTTATGCACCATACTCGCACTGTATGTGTCACTATGCTACATGTAGGGCTATACATTACATCACGTACATATACGCCGTATACCCATACAATATGGACTTAGACTAAATATTGTATCACGAATCACATACGTACACACGACGCGATATTTAACAAAATTAAGTTGACAACGCCATCTTGAACTTATGGAGTGATGTCGAATGGAAATGTGAGATAGCGTAATGTAATTGTGATGCCCCGACCAAATCCATATGGACGAGAACATTACATTTGATTACATCGCGAGGTATTGACCTCTATATGATACATTTTTACAAACATTGCATTCGTTTTTAAAAGGCAATCTTTCATTTCATCGAAAGTTGACAGGTATGCATACCATTTCATAATATCCAACTATAAATGACCTAATCCGTCATTTACTTAATAATCTCTAATGAACTTCAATGACTCGAATGCAACGTCTTTTGAAATATGTCATGAATGACTCCAAGTAATATCCTTAAAATGAGCTAATGCACAGCGGAAGATTTCTTTCAAACCTGAGAATAAACATGCTTTCAAGTGTTAACCAAAAGGTTGGTGAGTTCATTAGTTTATAGTAATCATTTTATTTTCATCATTTTAATAGACCACAAGATTTTAAATATTATAAAACGTGCAGAAGTCCCATTCCAACTGCACAAAAATATCTTTCATATGAAGAACACCTGGTGAGGATTCAAAATATAATAGTAACCATCTGTGCCGGTATTTCACCCCACGGCTGAATACATGTGCCTTCAAAATATAGAACCTCGGTGCTGGTCTTTACACCCCACGGCTGAACACATGTTTATAAAATATAGGACAACCGGTGCCAAAATGTCGTAAATAATAAACCATCCACCTGGCTCGGGAGCTCATACGCTCTAACGGAAACCGGGGGCTAATGCATGTCATAATAATCAACCCCAATCCCAGATAATTCTAACATAGAATGCAGTTAAGGTACTTGTGTCTATTGCATCAAACATTTATAAATGCGCATGTATTCTCAGTCCCCAAAAATGTAAAGAGTAAAAAGGGAATCAAATGAAACTCACGCATATAAATATTGTAAAACAGTTAATAAAGAATTTGCATGTATTCTCAGCCCAAAAACTTAAAGAGTAAAAGGGAGCAAATGAAACTCACGATACTGTATTTTGTAGTAAAAATACACATGACTGTGTTGAACAATGCAGGGTTGGCCTCGGATTCACGAACCTATATCATTTGTATATACATTAAAACGTATCCTTGTAATCAGACAAATATATACATTATTATTAGTAATATAATTTTTATATTAATAATTTATATATCTTATTAAGTATATTCATTTTATATATTTTTTATAAATAAGATATTAATATAGTTTTATGATGTGTATTAAGTATATTGTTATATAAATATCATTTGCTAGTTAACTCTATGAAAATATCAAGTAAAGGTAATAATACTATTAGATTTGATAATAATAATAATTAGGAAAATTTTATATAAAATGTTAATTTTTAATGATACTTATAATGTTAATAATAATGATACCTTTTAATAATAATAATAATAATAATAATAATAATAATAATAATAATAATAATAATAATAATAATAATAATAATAATAATACTAATAATTACGAAAGTGATACTAATACTAATATCAACGAGATTAATGATAACTAGTAATATTTTCATAATACTAATAATCCTAATCAAACTCATAATAATAATAATAACAAATGATCTATATGATAAAGGTTTTTAATAATAACAATACTTATAAGAATATTACTAATGATATTATTAATGATTATACTTATGTTAATAATAATAGTAGTCATAATCATAATGATAGTATTAATACATGTATTAGTAATAGTAATAATGATAAAATTCATAATACTTAATTAATGATACTTCTAATAATAATGATAATAATCATAATAATAATTAATGATAATAAAAATAACAATAATAATAATAATAATAATAATAAAAGTATTAATAATGATAAAGGCTACCTTAAAAGCTTTTAAAAAAAAAAATAAACTGCTCGTCCCCGGGTTCGAACCCACGACCTCATGTAAACCTGCTAACACCTCAGACCACCCTGCTGTTACTACATTTCTGATTTACTTCGCCTTTTAATTGTATTTAACCTGTATACATTATCTGTTTTAATATCCTACTTCTTTAATTAATTGTCACCCGTCTACTTCTACCTTATTTGCTAAAATCCAGCGACTAGAATCCCATATACAAGTTTACTAGAAAACCTTAATAGCCCAATAAAAGTTTGATCCATCAACGTTTTAAATGGCTCAAGAAAACTAGCCCATGTATACTCTTAAATGGCCTGAGTGAAAATTGGATAAAAGTGATAGATAACAAACAAAATTCAGTGCTGCTACCCAGCTAGATCCCATCGACCAGCAGCCATCCTTTTTTATACGCAATCAATAACAACACTTTATGTTTTCATCATTCTCTTTATTTTATTATATCTCGGTATGTTCATAATCCTCATCTCCTCTTTCATAATCGATCATATCATTGTGACACCATCACCGTCGTGGCTTAACAGATCATATACGAGCACGTATAGTAGCAGTTTTATAATAACCTTTGGTGCTTTCGCCCGAACAGAAAACTCAACAGCAACCGTAGTATGAACAGCAAAATATTAGAAGTGGGTGGCGGTTATAACAGAAAATAAAGTGGGTTTTGTTAGTTATAAATGGGTGTTTGGATTCTAAAGTTAGAAACGCTTAAGAGTGGTCTCAATCTGAATGCATTAGAGCTTCGTGGTTTCTTGTTCATTCATAACCGTAAACAAGGAGATTTTAGTTTGTTGTTTCGAATAAAAAAAATATATGGTAATAGCAGTAATGGATTGCAGCTTGGGGTCTTCGATGGTGATGATCGTGTTTCTAATTAATGGAGATCAAAGGTGGTGACCTTGTATGGTGGGTTGTCGTTGATGGTGAGGTGAAGAAGAAAGAGATGGGTGGTTATGGGTTCATGATCCAAAGGAGAAAGAAAGAGAAAAAAATGATAAAGATGATAAGGGTTGCGGTTGTGGAGTTAGTTATCGTTGATAGTGTTGACAGAATGTCGAGTGATTTTATTCAAAACGTTGTACAATTCGATTTGTCTGATAGCAATAGGCGTCGACAGGATTTATTCCAAGGACAGAAGGAAAAAAATAAAAAAAATAAAAGGGTGACTGTGATTGCTAACAGATTTTGTAAATTGCTGTATAAATTGTATATGATTGTACTAATGATAGAGATGGTTAACCAATTGCAGATAAAAATCAAAAGCTTAAAGGGAATGGATGGAAGCGTAAACTGGTTCCACTAAATTATCTGATTCCTAATCTGTAACTATTCTATATTCAGTATTATCTTAAATATAATTTGTTTATTAATAATAAAAATATTATTAATAATAATAATTAATAACAATATTATTAATTACGGTTTTTATCAAAATATATTACATTTGATATAATTAATGATATAAATGATAAATTTAATTATTTTTTTATGATAATATTAATATTAATAATGATAATTATAAAAGTAATATTAATATTAATCCTTAATAACTAATAACATTACAACTAAATAATAATGTTAATCGTCCTTATAGTAAATTTTTATATTTTAAGTATTTACTATAATAATCACGAATCTTAAATTTATTGAAATTTTAATATTTAATATTTATTAATATTGATATTAAGATTAATAATAATGATGGTAGTAGTAGTACTATTGATCATAACCATTATACTTTTAAACTTATAATTACACTTAATTTATTAATCATATTATATATGATATAATTATACCTATTGTATATTTAATATTTATATATATAATATATTTTACAATATAATAGTCATAAATAGAATTTCTATTTATCTATACATATATGGAGTTATATCATATATACATTTATGTTTTTATTCTAATGTAACTTAATTATTCTAGTTATTACTTTTACATTTTAATTCTAGTGATTCATTTATATTTTATTATTTTCTATACTCTCATTTATATTTATTTAGATATGTATACATTTATATATTTACACACTTGTTCGTGAATCGTCGGGAATAGTCAAGGTCAAATGCATACATGAACAGAGTTCAAAATTTTAAGACTCAATATTACAGATTTTGCTTATCGTGTCGGAAACATATAAAGATTTAAGTTTAAATTTGATCGGAAATTTCCGGGTCATCACAGTACAAAAGAAATTTCGTTCCGAAATTTGAGTGAGGTCGTCATGTGATGTCAAAGCTAAGGGGTATAAAATACTATTAAATTTTTGCAGGAAACACTATTAAATACGATACAATTTTACACAAGATATTTATTTATTTATAGAATGGATATACTTAAACCTTGCTACAACACTTATAGGCAGTGTACCTAATCGTACAGTAGTGTAGTTTTTAGTAAGTCCGGTTCGTTCCACAGGGAAATCTTTAAACAAAGCTCAACGCTATATTAGTTTACTTTTATAAAAATACAAACATATATATAAGTAATATTATTATTATAAAGGGGGGTTTTTACCGTTTAATGACCGGTTTGTCGATTTTAAGATTTTAGTCGCAGTTAAAACCTAATGTAAAATATAAAATAAATACAAAACTTAAATTAAAGCGTAAAGTAAATAACGATAATGAAATTGCGAATAATAAAAATGCGATAAAATAAAATTGCGATAATTAAAAAGTACGATAATTAAAAGTGCGATTAAATAACAATAAATAAAAGTGCGATAATTAGAAGTGCAATTAAATATAAAATAAAGGAAATTAAATATGAAATAAAAGAATTATGCTTATTTAAACTTCCGTAATCATGATGTTTGACGTGTTGATTTTAGTTTTATGCCCATGGGTTAATTGTCCTTTGTCCTGGATTATTCAATATGTCCATCTGGTTTTTGTCCATAACAGTCCATCAGTCATAAATATAAAATGCAAGTGTCCTCGTCAAATTATTATTATACCCGAAGTTAAATATTCCAACTAATTGGGGATTCGAATTGTAACAAGGTTTTAATACTTTGTTTAATGAATACACCAGGTTATCGACTGCGTGTAAACCAAGGTTTTACTACTTTGTTAACAATTACACCAATTACCCTTGAATGTAATTTCACCCCTGTTTTAATTATTCTAGTGGCTATTAATCCATTCCCGTGTCCGGTTAAATGAACGATTATTCGTACATATAAATACCCCGCCCATCGTGTCCGATCGAGTGTATATGGTAATTTATAGGGACGCCCAATTGTAAATCTTTATATTAACATTAACAAACTTTCATTTAGTTAAACAAATATAAAGCCCATTAATAGCCCATAGTCTAATTTCCACAAGTGTCGTTCTTTTGTCCAAACCCCAATTATGGTACAAAGCCCAATTACCCAATTTTAGTAATTAGCCCAACATCATGATTACTTCGTTTTAAATAAGCATAATAATAACTTAGCTACGAGACATTAATGTAAAAAGGTTGAACATAACTTACAATGATTAAAAATAGCGTAGCGTTACACGGACAGAATTTCGACTTACACCCTTACAACATTCGCTAACATACCCTTATTATTAGGATTTAAAATTAAAATTAAAATTAAAATATAAATTATATATATATATATCGTATATATTGAGAGAGATAGAGAAATAAGATATGAAATTTGATCAGAATTCGGTTTGCTTTATAGCCAGACTTGATTTTTGGGGCTCCGCGACTCGCGGCAAAAGCCTCTTCAAACTCCGCGAGTCGCGGAGATAGAAATTACAGCTCAGTCCTTGGAGTTTTCTCTGCCGACGGTTTTTATTATATATATATATAATATATATATAATTAATATAATTAATTATATATTATATTATATTTATATACATAGTTAACTTGTAATTTTTAGTCCGTTGCGTCGAGCGTTAAGAGTTGACTCTAGTCCCGGTTCCGGATTTTCGAACGTCCTTGCGTACAATTTTATATTTTGTACTTTGCGTTTTGAATCTTGTACTCTTGTGATTTCGAGACGTTTCTTATCAATAATTGGAACCTTTTTGATTGTCTTTTGTACTTTTGAGCTTTTTGGTCGTTTGCGTCTTCAATTCGTCGAATCTGTCTTTTGTCTTCACCTTTTATTATTTAAACGAATATCACTTGTAAATAGAACAATTGCAACTAAAAGTTTGTCTTTCTTGAGGAATAATGCTATGAAATATATGTTCGTTTTTAGCATTATCAAATATTCCCACACTTGAGCGTTGCTTGTCCTCAAGCAATATTGTCTTGAAATACTAGAATCACTTCTTTATTCTTCACACTTTGTACATCAGTGATTTCTATACGGCGGTATAAACAATGGTAGTAACGATATGGTTTACAGTCCCACATGACTATAAAAATTTAGATCCATCAAGGAAATTGGATCTTTATGAAAACATTTGATCTTTTGAAAATCTAGTTTTTACCCTAGATAAGTTTTCCGGGATAACCCTTTACCGGTGTTTGCAAAATATTTTTGTGGGTTTGGTGGGTTTTAGATTTGAAAATTTTAGCTCAAAACTTGCGGTTTTGTGTCACCCACTTGCTAACCTTGTATTTGGAAAGCAACACGTCCAGTTTACTTGTCCCGTATATTACCTTTCGGCAAACTACCGTCCGGTTGTAAAGGAAAGCGTTGAACAAGCAACTGTTAAGGCAATGTCCCGTGACATGCTTTTGATTATGGTTTATAACGTGTCGGACGCAATTACTATCCTTGGTAGGAGCAATAGTAAAGCTCACCCTTATAATTTTTCGGTATGGCACAAGGTCCTATCTTTGACCACTATGCAACCACCGTTCTTACGGTTGACACCCGATTTAGTTCAGGTGACCTAATGAATTCCAGGTGAATTCCTAGGATTTTACGTTCAATGGTAATGAACGCATTGAAAATAGGGTTTTCAGAAAACAAATCGGTTTGTAATTTTGATCAAAATATTTTCTCGTTCAAGCTCGAGTTTAGATATCATCGAATTCCATGAGTTTGTAATTCTCAATCTTTAAGGTCAATCTCTAGGATTGAGTAATATCAGTCTTAAAAGCTGATTTTTAATCTTTAAGGAGATTATCCTTTCTGGGGATCTGATTCATTAGTCTTATCAAGCTAATTTGCACGGTGCCCCCCCATTATGCGAGATAAATCCTTCTCATGGTTAGGATAAATCTGACCACTTGGCGACCCCGTTTTATGCTGAGGTCCGTGGATTTCCTGCTGATTTTAGTGATGACTTTTCTAGATTTTTCGTCAACCTACAGCTGGTCTGGACGACAACTTCATGACCTAAATCAAGAAGTGCGTTTCTTTTTCGGAAGACTTTACTTCCTTTTAATGATGGAATTGATTCATCGTGTAGATCCATCTCTTCTTTTCTTTCATTGGGTAAAACAGTTTAGTTTAGTCCAAAGCAAAAGTATTTTCAGTTATTTGTTACAGATATATGTGACATATGTTTAAAATAACTTGGTAAATTTTCCCACACTTGGCTTTTATTTTCCTTTTTATCGTCCTCTATTCCATTTTAAATGAATTTTAACATTTTAGTTTGTTTCTCAATTTATGTCCTTTCCGAGGTAACAATAATTTCGGTGTTAAAACCTAGTTTTATCGTTCATAAATATGTATAAACATGATTTTGAATTCATTTAATTGAAAATTTTGAAAAATTTTACTAGAATTGGGTAGTCAGTATATAAGACTAGGGCTGTTCTTTTTTATCAGAGAGCACTAGATTCTAATACAACTACTGCTTTACTAGTATTTTTAATGGTAACCAAGTGTTTAATATAAAAATTTTAAAATCCGAAAGAATTTAACCCCTTCCCACACTTAAGATCTTGCAATGCCCTCATTTGCAAGAAATCAGTAACAATTTAAATTATTGAGGGTGATTTGTGTGAAAATGATTAAATTTTTACCAAAGTTTCCAAATATATTGGCGTTTGTTTGCTGAATGATAAATGGTGCACATCATTTGTTCATTCCGTCTTGTTGTTATTTCACATATATTTTGCATCTTGTCGTCAAAATTAGTTGCTTTTGCTGAACTTAATGCCAGTCTTTGAAAATGCGTTGTTTTACCCTGTTGTGTACATAAGATAAACTACAAACATATATTCATATTTTTGAAGTTTGGTATATTACCCCACATTCAAAAATTATTAAAATCTAAGAATAAAAGTTAGATAATTATAAAAATGATTACAATATTTACAAAAATATTAAATGTATCAATAATTACAAATTACAAAAAAAAATAAAAAGTAAACTAAGGATGATATTGGTACCAATAGGGGTTCCAGGCATAACCATAAGTGCTATAGAATGCTTCGGCAGGGTCATACGTAGGATATGGTGGCTGCATCTCTATCGACCAAGGAGGGAAGACGGGTTTCGGTGTAGGAATATAGTTTCTACCTATATGTTGGCAATGCGCTATGATCTGGTTCTGATGAACTTGCCAATCTTCAAATGCTCTCTGTCTAGCATTTTCGTATTCCTGAGAAGCTATAAACCTATGCATTTCTTGCATCTCATTCCCCCCTCCTACATTACCTTGTTCCTGGTTTCTCTCCACCTGTGGATGTCTACCATGGTATCGTACTGCGGCGTTATTTCGCCGTTTCAAAACTTTCGCACCATGGTATACATTTAAACCTATAGTATCGCGGGGTTCCGGCTCTTCTAGTAATAATCCCCCCCGACTTATATCCACACCGAGATATTCACCAATCAAAGTAATAAAAATACCACCTCCTATTATGCTATGTGGACGCATCCCCCGAACCATAGCTGATAAATAATAACCCACACAATATGGTATACTTACAGCGCTCTGTGGGTCTCGAATACACATATGGTAAAACAAATCTTGTTCATTTACTTTTTCTTTGTTCTTACCCCTCTGTGTAATCGAATTAGCTAAAAACCTATGTATTACTCTTAATTCGGCTCTATCTATATCCAAATAAGAGTAGTTTCCCCCTTTGAAACGGTGATGGCTTGTCATTTGACTCCACACACCGTGTGTATCAAAATTCTCATCTATCTTTCTACCGTTTAGTATCAATCCTTTACAATCGGCAGACGCTAATTCCTCAGGCGTATATATACGTAAAGCCTGAGCCATGTCCAGTAAAGACATGTGGCGCATCGAACCGCCTAACAAAAATCTAATAAAAGAACGATCGGTTAAACTAGCTACCCGATCATTCAACTCTATACTACATAACAACTCTTCACACCATACTTTATATACAGGTCTGCGTATGGTGAATAAACATATCCAGTCATTAAAAGAAGAATTACCATACCTCTGTACAAGTAATTCCCTAATTGGCCCGGCCAATTCTACAGCTTCTAAGGGTCCCCATTCTATGACCCTCGGTACCTCAACAACCTTGGAATGAAGAGTATGCAAACCCAGTTGATATCTTGGATAATCTATCCAAAGTCTGTCAAATCTCAGGTTCGGGTGCAACTGTTCCAAGTGCATATCTGAAAAGGTCATGACTGGATGAGGTACATCCTGCTTGTAGTAGTTATCTACCTCCTGTTGTTCCAAATTCTCAGCAGGAGCATTGCGGGCTTGGGATGAAGATTCACCCCTTTCATTCTGCAAAACACATCAAACACAAATTTTGTGCATCCAAATATGCATTAGTGTCAGCAAAATCATCAATCAAAATAATTACAATGACATTATCAATTTATATCAAACTTAAGCTTATTTTCACATTTTTATCAAATCTACACTTTTTCAAATAAGCATATACGAAAATTTTCGCCAAGTTCATAACATTTAACTCAAATAACATGTCAAAATAATCATTACTAGCAATCAAACAAGTCTCAAATGGCATTATCTTTCAAAAATCAAGTTCATGAATTTTAGACTTGAAAAAGTCCACTTTAATTCTCAAAATCATGTTTAGTCTCAAAGTTTGGATCATTTAACTACCTAGACATGTTACACTACTCATCTTAGCAACAATTCATGACAAAAATCGGCCATAACCTGTTTATATCAAAAAGCCCCAAATTGCTCAAGAACACAAACCCTAGATTATTCAAAATTTGAAGTTTAAGGCTTCTAATCATGTTAAACAGCATCAATCTAGGTTATACAAGCATAATACATAAACAATTTAAGTCTAATTACACTAAAAAGCATCAAAATCAAATTGGGGAAAAAATAGCTCAAGAACACCAAAATTCGGATTAAATGGTGTTTAGGTGTAGAAATTTACCGTTTTTCTTGAGTAATTCTTAGATAGCATCCTTCTCAACATGATTTTAGCAAAAAATTTGGTGATTAACGGTTAAAAATTGGGATTTTTGGGGGTGTTTTTCGGGTTTTTTCGTGGGTTTTCGCTGTTATTTTGCAGTGTTTTTGAGTGTGGGAGAAGTGAACTGATCGTGCAGCTCGTTTTATTTTTTTTCTGATTTTTGGTCCCTCCGCGACTCGCGGAGGTTTTGTACTTCAAACTCCGCGAGTCGCGGAGTTTGCTTTTTTTTTTTTTTTTTTTTTTTTTTTTTATAATCATTAACTTATTAAAACAATTAAGTAATTAATTTTAAAATTTTGTTTCCCTTGTTATTTAGGACGAGGTCGTTTCGGATCGATGTCCTAGTCCGTCCCTCGACAAAATTTTAAAATTTGTCTTTTAGTAGCGATTGTTTTAAAAGCTAAGATTTTTGGGTTTTTTAATTTTTTTGGCATACTTTAAATCAATAAGATTAAAAATAATGATAATAAAAGTTCTCGTCCCTCCCTCGGGTAAAGCAATTTCGGTTCAAAGACCTAGTCTTCAACTTACGACGAATTTTAAAAATCATATTCTTAACTTAATGAGATAAAGTAAATTTTTGTTTTTAAATTCACACAACTTAAATATAAAATTCAAAATTAATAAAAAAAAATCACACCAAACTTAAAATTTGAAATGCATAAAATTAAAAATTCATATTTTTAAAAATTAAAAATTCACACCAAACTTAATTTAAAAATTCATATTATAAATTCATACCAAACTTATATTAATTTTTCAAATATTTACAATTTTAAATATATTGTTTTTACAAAATTTACAATATTAATTTAAGATTTAAATATTAATTTTAAAAACATGATAAAAATAAAATTAAAAATCTTTTTGTCTTTTTATCCCACTTTAATCAATCAAATATTATCAAAAATATGCGCCCCTCTTTTCGGTAAAGTAATTTCGGTTCCAAGACCTAATTTAACCCATGACGAATTTTTGAAATATTTTGGGTTGATTGATTAAAGATATTTATACCTTAAGAATAAACGTTAAATTTCGCAGTGATGTAATAAATTTTTGAATGATATCAATAATTTCGGCCGCCAAACCTAATTTTATTTAATACCAATTTAATACTTTTTAGCGAACAAATTAGCGTTTATTATCAAAAGGTTAAAAATAAATAAAAATAAAAACTGTACAGACATACCTGTGAAATAGATTTCTTAGTTATATGATCTATTATATTCATAAGATAGTCGGTTTAATTGGTTTTCCATGGCTGCATAGGCGTAACCTCGAGCATTCATTGTCTTTTCTTCTAAACATATGAACGGTCCGTCTCTGCATAAAGTAACAAATTCGGTATTTGAATAGGTTTGATTATTTGAACATTTACCTCCATGTGACCATTTTCCGCATTTGTGACATCGTTCTAGGTGTCGTGCTCTTCTTTTCGCTGCGGATTTTGATTTTCCTTTACCAAATTGTAACTTATTATCTTCGCATCTGGATCCTTTTCTAACTCCGTCCATTCTTTCTCTGATTACTGATACTAATTCACTCGGTAGTATGTCGTTATTACGTTTAGTGATCAAAGTGTGTAGCATTAGACCATGGTTTAGTTCACAGGCAGTCTTCATTTCGTAAAAACCTAAAAAAAATAAAAATTCAGAATGGGGGGAGAAGACTAGTTCTTTAGGGTCTGCTAGGGAAAGACCATTCGGGTTCCATTTTCGAGAACTACACGAAAACAGACAATCTAACTCTAACAGAAATACATATTATCCTTTAAAGACTTGATTCTCCCCACACTTAGTTAGCTGTGGTGTCGAAATTGTGATTAACTTCGTTGTCGACTTCCATCGGACCATGTATGTAATGTTTAACTCTGTGACCATTAACTTTAAATTCAATCCCATTTGAATTTATTAATTCTATCCTTCCGTATGGGAAAACTCTTTTGACTATGAATGGTCCAGACCATCTTGATTTCAATTTTCCAGGAAATAGCTTGAATCGTGAAATGAAAAGAAGAACTCTGTCTCCTTCTTTGAATTCTTTTGAACTTCTGATTCTTTTATCATGCCATTTCTTCGTTCTTTCTTTATAGATTAACGAATTTTCGTATGCTTCATGTCTTAATTCTTCTAATTCGTTTAGTTGACTTAATCGTAGACGTCTGGCTTCATGTAAATCGAGATTACATGTCTTCAAAGCCCAAAATGCTTTGTGTTCGATTTCTACTGGAAGATGACATGCTTTTCCATAAACAAGTCTAAAAGGTGTGGTTCCAATTGGAGTTTTGTAGGCTGTTCTAAAAGCCCAGAGTGCATCCTCCAATTTAATGGACCATTCCTTTGGATTTGATCCTACGGTTTTCTCTAGAATACGTTTTAAAGCTCGGTTGGTATTTTCAACTTGTCCACTTGTTTGTGGATGATATGCGGTGGAGATTTTATGAGTTACTCCATATCTTTTAAGAACTTTCTCAAGTTGATTATTACAGAAATGAGTACCCCGATCACTTATTAAAGCTTTCGGTGTTCCAAACCTTGCAAAAAGACGTTTTAAAAAGTTGACTACAACTCGTGCATCGTTAGTTGGGAGAGCTTGTGCTTCCGCCCATTTAGATACATAATCAATGGCTACGAGTATATATAGATTATTATGAGATTTTGGAAATGGACCCATAAAGTCAATACCCCAAATGTCAAATACTTCACATACTTGGATGACATTTTGTGGCATTTCATCACGTTGACTTATTTTACCGGCCCTTTGACATGCATCACAAGATTTGCAAAGAAGGTGTGCGTCTTTGTAAATTGTAGGCCAATAGAATCCAGCTTCATAAACTTTTCTTGCTGTTAGTTGAGGCCCATAATGCCCTCCTGTTGGTCCTGTGTGACAATGGTTTAAAATTTTACTAGCTTCATTTCCAAATACACATCGGCGTATTATTCCATCGGGACAACTTTTAAACAGATGTGGATCTTCCCAAAAATAGTGTTTTATATCACTGAAGAATTTCTTTCGTCTTTGGTACGATAATCCTTTTTCAAGGAATCCACAAACTAAGTAGTTTGCATAGTCTGCAAACCATGGGATTTCTTTATAATCTATCTTCAATAGATATTCATCAGGAAAGTTGTCTTGTATGGCCGATTCATTCAGAACTTCTAATTCGGGATTTTCAAGACGAGAAAGATGATCAGCGGCGAGATTTTCTGCTCCTCTTTTATCTCGGATTTCAATATCAAACTCTTGTAAGAATAAGATCCAACGGATTAATCTTGGTTTAGCATCTTGTTTTGAAAATAGGTATCTAAGAGCAGAATGGTCGGTATAGACCACCGTTTTTGCTAGAACGAGATATGATCGAAATTTGTCAAAAGCAAAGACAATAGCAAGGAGTTCTTTTTCAGTAGTTGTATAGTTCGTTTGTGCTCCTTGTAACGTCTTACTAGCATAATATATAGGTTGAAATCTTTTTTCAATCCTTTGTCCTAAAACGGCTCCCATTGCAAAATCACTTGCATCGCACATTAGTTCAAATGGTAGATTCCAATTTGGTGTTATCATGATTGGCGCATTAGTGAGTTTTTCTTTAAGAATATTAAAAGATTTGATACATTCATCTGAAAAGATGAATGGAGCATCCTTTTCTAGGAGTTTATTCATAGGAGTGGCAATTTTAGAAAAATCTTTTATGAAACGTCGGTAAAAACCGGCATGCCCTAGAAAACTCCTAACTCCTCTAACATTTGTGGGATGTGGAAGTTTAGCAATTACATCTACTTTAGCTCTATCCACTTCAATTCCTTCTTTTGAAATTTTATGTCCAAGAACGATGCCTTCTTTAACCATGAAATGGCATTTCTCCCAATTAAGTACTAGATTTGATTTTTCGCATCTAATTAGCATTCGTTCCAGATTAACTAGACATGATTTAAATGTATCACCGAAGACTGAAAAGTCATCCATGAATACTTCCATGCATTCTTCTATCATGTCGTGAAAAATTGCCATCATACACCTTTGAAAGGTTGCAGGGGCGTTGCAAAGTCCAAATGGCATTCTTTTGTAAGCAAAAGTACCATAAGGGCACGTGAATGTGGTTTTCTCTTGATCTTCGGGTGCTATTGGAATTTGAAAATATCCGGAAAATCCATCTAGAAAACAATAGTAACTATTTCCGGCTAATCTTTCCAACATTTGATCTATGAAAGGTAAGGGAAAGTGATCTTTTCTGGTGGCGTCATTTAATTTTCTATAATCAATACATACACGCCATCCTGTTACAGTCCTAGTAGGAATAAGCTCATTTTTCTCATTTGTAATGACAGTCATGCCACCCTTCTTAGGCACGCATTGAACTGGGCTTACCCATGGACTATCAGAAATTGGATATATTAAACCTGCATCTAGCAGTTTAATAATTTCCTTTTTAACAACATCTTGCATATTAGGATTTAGTCTTCGTTGGCGTTGCACATACGTTTTATGACCTTCTTCCATAAGGATTTTATGTATGCAATACGAAGGACTTATTCCTTTAATATCATGAATCTTCCATGCAATGGCTGGTTTATGAGCTTTCAACACAGAAATGAGTTGTGATTTCTCATTTTCAGTAAGAGAAGACGATATTATTACAGGTAATTCAGATTCACCATGTAAATAAGCGTATTCCAAATGGTTTGGAAGTGGCTTTAACTCTAATTTCGGAGGTTCTTCTATCGATGATTTATATCGATATCTGTCTTCTTCTTTTAGCATTTGAATTTCTTCTGTTGTTGGTTCATATCCATTAGCTATAAGTGTAGCTAACATTTCAGCTTCATCAATTGGTTCATTACCTTCTCCTAAAGAACATTCTCCTGTTCCTTGTAATTCTGGAAATTCTTCTAATAATTCTGCATGTGCATCTATAGTTTGAATATAATAACATGTATCATCTGCAGATTGTGGTTGTTGCATGGCTCTATCCACTGAAAAGGTAACACTCTCATCCTCTATACTTAGGGTCAGTTTCTTACCGAACACGTCTATCATTGCTTTAGCCGTGTTTAAGAATGGTCTTCCTAATATGAGAGGAACTTGAGAATCTTCTTCCATGTCCAAAACAACAAAATCTACTGGAAATACTAAATTACCAACTTTAACTAGCATGTTCTCCATTATCCCTCTAGGATATTTTATTGATCTATCGGCTAGTTGTATGCTTATTCTGGTTGGTTTCAATTCTCCAAGGTCTAGTTTAGCGTATAGTGAATACGGCATTAGATTTATACTAGCACCTAAGTCTGCCAATGCTTCTATTGAACTAAGACTACCCAGAAAACATGGAATTGTGAAACTTCCTGGATCAGATAGTTTTTCTGGTATCTTATTCAACAGCACTGCTGAACAATTTGCATTCATAGTAACAGCCAAGAGTTCTTCCATTTTCTTTCTATTTGAGATTAGATCTTTCAAGAATTTAGCATATCTTGGCATTCCTGAAATCACATCAATGAAAGGAAGATTTACATTTATCTGTTTAAACATATCCAAGAATTTGGATTGCTCGGCTTCAAGTTTTTCTTTCTTCATTTTACTCGGATAAGGAAGTGGTGGTTGGTATGGTTTAACATAAGGTTTATCCTTAACTGTGTTATCTTCATTAACCTTTTCAACTACCGGTTCTTTTTCCTTATCTTGATCAGGTTGTGGTTCTTGTGGAGTAGGAATAGTTTCATCAGAAGTTACAGGTATTTCAGGTGGTTTAAGTGTTGTACCACTTCTTGTGGTAATAGATTTAGCTGTTTCATTCCGGGGGTTAGCATTTGTATCACTCGGTAGACTTCCCGGTTTTCTTTCACCTATTAACCTTGCTAGGTTACTTACTTCTTGTTCCAGATTTTGAATAGAAGCTTGTTGATTTCTAAATGCTTGAGCATTTTGTTCATTTGTTTGTTTTTGAGATGTGAAAAACTGTGTTTGAGTTTCAACTAGCTTCGTCATCATATCTTCTAAATTCGGCTTTTTATCATCGGTTTGTTGTGATGGTTTGTTTTGAAAATTCGGTCTTTGCTGATTATAAGTATTATTGGATACTTGTTGATTGCTAGGACCTTGTTGGTTGTTGTATGGAATATTTCGGTTATAATTCTGGTTTTGATTGTAAATCGGTCTTGGCGGTTGATAATTATTCTGATAATTATTTCCAGGCCTTTGGTTTATGTATGAAATATTCTCTCTTTGTTCCATTGTTAATTCAATACTGAGACAATCTTTTGTCAAATGTGGTCCTCCACACTGCTCACAACTAATTCGTATAGCATGAATATCTTTAGTCATCTTTTCCATTCGTCTCTCGAAAGCATCTATCTTTGCGGAAATGGAATCTAAGTCATGGCTAGAATCGGCTCTAGCTGCTTTAGATGATCTAATGATATCTTTTTCTTGGTGCCACTCATGTGAGTGGGAAGCAGTATTATCAATAATTTTGTAAGCATCAGTTTCGGTTTTCTTCATAATAGAACCACCAGCTGCTATATCTATGTCTTTTCTTGTAGTGATGTCGCATCCTCGGTAGAATATTTGTACTATTTGACAGGTGTCTAAACCCTGTTGCGGACATCCTCTTAATAACTTTCCATATCTTGTCCACGCCTCATATAGAGTTTCATTTGGCTTCTGTGTGAACGTAACAATTTCTGCTTGAAGTCTTACGGCTTTAGATGCAGGAAAGAATTGTTTAAGAAATTTGTCAATTAAAACATCCCATGTATCGATCGCCCCTTCAGGTAACGATTCCAACCAATCTTTGGCTTCTCCCTTTAAAGTCCAGGGAAATAACATGAGATATATCTGTTCATCCTCCACTTCTCGGATTTTAAATAGTGTGCAGATCCTATTAAAGGTACGTAGATGTTCATTTGGATCTTCCTTCGGTGCACCACTAAATTGGCATTGATTAGTCACCATGTGTAGAATTTGTCCTTTGATTTCATAAGCTGGCGCATTAATGTCTGGATGAGTAATTGCGTGACCTTGGCCAGTGCGTTTAGCTCTCATTCGGTCTTCCATACTTAAAGGTTCCAGATTCTCCATAATTGAATTTGTTGAATCGGTATCAATAGATGATTCTGATTTAATGGTTCGTTCCTCAACAATCTCTGTTTGAATGATTGGTGGTTCCGGAGGAAAGTTTAGTGGTTCAGGATCTACGAACCGTTCCTGAATATTCTCTGGATTCTCAATTGTGAGGTTGGGTTCAAAAAATGGATTATCGGAAATTTGAACTGAAGTACTTGGTCGACTGGATGACGATTCTAAAGAAAAATCAACGGCGGTTATATTCGTTAAACGATGTCTTGATCGAGTTACAGGTGGTGAACGTACAAAAGGTGATGAACGTCTTGCTCGGTGCATTCACTGAATATCCTATTAGTTTTTAAAAGGAAAGAAAAATTATAATAAGTTATCCAATTAATAGACTTTTATGATTTTGCCCACGTTTCGAATAGCCAAAAGATGCAGCAGAGGGGCAGGATTCGTTTGGTCTCAATATAATTGAGGACTGTTTGGCTCCAATAACCCGGTCCACGTACAAATCCAACTATTACTACGAACCAGAAAATTTTGATGTCTATCAATTTAACCACTTAAAATAAATTTTCGTAATTTTAAGAAATTTAGATAAGAAGTAGAAAAAAATTCTAAGTCCTAAAAACTAGAATGGCGAGAAATAAGAGAGAAAAAGAGTTCGTCGCAAAAGGTAGAAAAAAAAAAAAATAGTTGAAAAATAAAAGGTGACGGAAAAATAAAAGAAACTTATAAAAAAAAATACTTTACTAACCTAACCTTATTACTACAACTAACTTAAAATTATAATCGCAAATTGAAATTACTAATTGGAATGATAATTGGTACATAGTAAAAGGTGTCTAAAAATATTAAAGCTTACAAGAAAAAACTAAATCCCAAATGGACATATCTTAAAAAGAAACTAAAACTTAAAAAGGCGTCGCAAAATTCTAAAGCACCTAAATCTTAGTCTAAAGAAAAAGCACTTAAGGAATTCTACGGCAAAGCCTAAAAATCTAGGAGTAAAAATAACTATAGCAAAAACTAAGTTTAAAATTAAATATGAGCTAAAAAATACAAATATTACGCTACAACGATTAAAAAGGTACAAAATATAAAAATATACAAAAAGTTGTAAAAAGTACAATTTTTATAAAAATATTATTTTTATATTATTTATTTAATAAAACTACTAATTTTACAATTTAATAAAACTAAATTTTACTAAATACATAAATTAAATAAAAAGTAAAAATAAAACTAAAACTAATAATAATAATAATAATAATAATTAGGTTTAAATAATAATTATAATTAATAATTATAACCCGTAATTAATGCAGTTTTAGGGTTTCTGTTCGCGTGTCAGATGGTCTCCGCGAGTTGCGGTGATTAATGAGGAAAACCCCGCGAGTCGCGGGGTTCAGGAATTCTGTTGACAGCTTTCAATTTTTACGCGTTTTTCTTTATTATTTTTTTTTTTATTTTATGTTTTCTGTTTTTTAAATAAATAAAAGATTTTAAAATAAAACTTATATTTTTATAAACTAAAATAGAAATAAAGAAACTTATAAAACTTAAATATTTAACAAAATCTTAAAAATACTTATATTTTTTTTGTTTTTCTTTTTATATTTTTGAATATTTAAAACGTATTTTTACAAAAACGACTTTTAATAAAAGTAACTAAAAATCTTTTTTTTTTATATTAGCGTTGCGCTTCCGGCTTTTAAGATATTCCCCGGCAGCGGCGCCAAAAATACTTGATGTCAAAGCTAAGGGGTATAAAATACTATTAAATTTTTGCAGGAAACACTATTAAATACGATACAATTTTGCACAAGATATTTATTTATTTATAGAATGGATATACTTAAACCTTGCTACAACACTTATAGGCAGTGTACCTAATCGTACAGTAGTGTAGTTTTTAGTAAGTCCGGTTCGTTCCACAGGGAAATCTTTAAACAAAGCTCAACGCTATATTAGTTTACTTTTATAAAAATACAAACATATATATAAGTAATATTATTATTATAAAGGGGGGTTTTTACCGTTTAATGACCGGTTTGTCGATTTTAAGATTTTAGTCGCAGTTAAAACCTAATGTAAAATATAAAATAAATACAAAACTTAAATTAAAGCGTAAAGTAAATAACGATAATGAAATTGCGAATAATAAAAATGCGATAAAATAAAATTGCGATAATTAAAAAGTAAGATAATTAAAAGTGCGATTAAATAACAATAAATAAAAGTGCGATAATTAGAAGTGCAATTAAATATAAAATAAAGGAAATTAAATATGAAATAAAAGAATTATGCTTATTTAAACTTCCGTAATCATGATGTTTGACGTGTTGATTTTAGTTTTATGCCCATGGGTTAATTGTCCTTTGTCCTGGATTATTCAATATGTCCATCTGGTTTTTGTCCATAACAGTCCATCAGTCATAAATATAAAATGCAAGTGTCCTCGTCAAATTATTATTATACCCGAAGTTAAATATTCCAACTAATTGGGGATTCGAATTGTAACAAGGTTTTAATACTTTGTTTAATGAATACACCAG
This sequence comes from Rutidosis leptorrhynchoides, assembly GCF_046630445.1. NCBI lineage: Eukaryota > Viridiplantae > Streptophyta > Magnoliopsida > Asterales > Asteraceae > Rutidosis > Rutidosis leptorrhynchoides. Next base: position 637,874,106 of record NC_092336.1, read on the forward strand.
GTTATCGACTGCGTGTAAACCAAGGTTTTACTACTTTGTTAACAATTACACCAATTACCCTTGAATGTAATTTCACCCCTGTTTTAATTATTCTAGTGGCTATTAATCCATTCCCGTGTCCGGTTAAATGAACGATTATTCGTACATATAAATACCCCGCCCATCGTGTCCGATCGAGTGTATATGGTAATTTATAGGGACGCCCAATTGTAAATCTTTATATTAACATTAACAAACTTTCATTTAGTTAAACAAATATAAAGCCCATTAATAGCCCATAGTCTAATTTCCACAAGTGTCGTTCTTTTGTCCAAACCCCAATTATGGTACAAAGCCCAATTACCCAATTTTAGTAATTAGCCCAACATCATGATTACTTCGTTTTAAATAAGCATAATAATAACTTAGCTACGAGACATTAATGTAAAAAGGTTGAACATAACTTACAATGATTAAAAATAGCGTAGCGTTACACGGACAGAATTTCGACTTACACCCTTACAACATTCGCTAACATACCCTTATTATTAGGATTTAAAATTAAAATTAAAATTAAAATATAAATTATATATATATATATCGTATATATTGAGAGAGATAGAGAAATAAGATATGAAATTTGATCAGAATTCGGTTTGCTTTATAGCCAGACTTGATTTTTGGGGCTCCGCGACTCGCGGCAAAAGCCTCTTCAAACTCCGCGAGTCGCGGAGATAGAAATTACAGCTCAGTCCTTGGAGTTTTCTCTGCCGACGGTTTTTATTATATATATATAATATATATATAATTAATATAATTAATTATATATTATATTATATTTATATACATAGTTAACTTGTAATTTTTAGTCCGTTGCGTCGAGCGTTAAGAGTTGACTCTAGTCCCGGTTCCGGATTTTCGAACGTCCTTGCGTACAATTTTATATTTTGTACTTTGCGTTTTGAATCTTGTACTCTTGTGATTTCGAGACGTTTCTTATCAATAATTGGAACCTTTTTGATTGTCTTTTGTACTTTTGAGCTTTTTGGTCGTTTGCGTCTTCAATTCGTCGAATCTGTCTTTTGTCTTCACCTTTTATTATTTAAACGAATATCACTTGTAAATAGAACAATTGCAACTAAAAGTTTGTCTTTCTTGAGGAATAATGCTATGAAATATATGTTCGTTTTTAGCATTATCATCATGGCTAATAATAAAATTGTTTTCATGACGAATATGAGTTGATAATTAGAGTTTTATTATTATTGATTAATACAGATAAAGCAAATCGATTACACGAATAGTATAAGTGAAGCTATCACCAAAAAAATGAAATGAGAAAATAATGTTTCGTCATATCCTTTGACGTAGATATGGTTGATTTTCGAAGTTCAAGGGATTTGGAGAAAATCTTCGTGATAAGATTTGATTCTTCGGTAATTAAGGAAATTAGGATCCGCTTTAAATGCGATCATCTGTTTTGATTGCTCTGTCGGATATTTTACTATAAATCCACCCCCTTCGTTTCTTTAAAACTCACACCTTCTATTCTTCCTCCCTCAACTCATACTTTAAAGTATTCATCAATATGCTCCATCCCGTTTTGATCCTTGATATACTTCTATCCTTCATATCTGTCATTCTTCTCTTTCATTTACCACCGGAGAATTTTATTTACTTCTACTATTACCTTGGGGTTATAGTGTTTTTCATTCTCCCGTGTCTTTATTTTGCTATACGCATTGATATACACGGTTTGTAATTTATGTGTAGTTGTCGAGCTTTATATTTTCTGTTATATTCAAGAGTTCCATACTTTTGTCTCCTCTTCCCGACTTCAAGTCAAGCGAATAATGGTCCAGAATTTGTAGATATGAAGTTTGAAATGAACATAATTAATGTTCTTAGAAAGAAATCGTAATAGCACGATCTTGATTTGGTAAATTATCAGAATATCCGGAAAGATAGAACTATCAAGAAAATATGTTCTTAATATGTTTAGAGATTGGGTAGAATGTAAGAGTCGTGTAAATGGCACATGATGACGGTATGTTCTGTGAATCATCACATTCCATTAGAAACTCAGCATAAATTACTGTAATATAATCACGTTGATCAAGTGTCATTATATTATACTAACTCATGCATCAGTTCCCAACACTACTTCAAAAACATTCATAATTTAAATTCAAAGATTTACCGAATATAGAAACCAAAACAGTTTCCTTTTATGAGATAACACAGATAGCGCAGAGAGATAATTAATATCGAACGAGAATATTTATGAAGATATCTTCAGAAATATTGAGGATATTAATAAATAAAGGTACGATGATATCTTAGGATTTCAGAATTAAATTGTGATGAAGAAATTTATTCACGATGATTTGGAGCGATTAAGGAGCAGGGTATTCGTTAAAGATTTCATCAGAAACAGAATCATCAGGATTCTTTAAATACAGGGTTTGGTCCTTGTATTTGTCCTTGGTCTCCTTCATGTTTGCTTGATTCATTTTTCGGAGATCTGATTCGTAAACTAGAGTGCTTTTCAGAATTTCAGAATGAAAGTTCATAATTCTATGAGATAAATGTTATATGTGTACATATAACTGTTGATGTAGAAACGCTGCGAGATTCGAAATACTGATTGCTAATTCTCGGTAATTGATATGACAACTCTCGTTATGAGATGCGGATAAGTATATGATAGGGTTTTAATGAACGGATATAATGGTTCCTGAGAGAGACTTAAGTCGATGAGTAATGAAGTTGCGGGTAAGTTTACTGCTAATGTGGTGGAATACAAACAGTTCCTCGGTAATGATAAAAGAGCACGCATATATATCAAGGTTATAATAGGGTTGTTTCGAATGAAACGTCGAAGTTGACTTGCTGAAGCTGTGACAAAATTGGCTAATTTGAAAAGGAATTGTAAAGTTATTTTCGGTAATAACAACGCTAAAGAAATTAGCACAGCTACGTGTTGAATGTTTACTCAGGTTTCGAGTATTTTCAGGTGCATAACTATATGCATCAATCTTTTCTTCCATAGATGCAGTGCGGTTGGTTCATCCTCTCGATTGAGGTGTTTTCAAGAATCATGAAAAGTTTGAACGCAAATTATAATTGTCAAAATACAAATGAGATTTAAGATGAAATCATGTGGCAAACTTGAAGAATTGTTTAGTTTCATATGTTATAATCAATATTTTAATTCATTTTAATTGTTCACTGTTGGTAGTCCTCAGTTGATTAGTCCACAGTTAGCTAGGAACAGTTAGCGTGGATTCTTAACAAAAATTTTCTCATAGTTAATTTGTTTGTTTCTAACAATTTTATTCCGTCAAATGTTTTCTTCATTATGCCACTTGTTGGTTTCTGATAGGTCAAAATCCAAATATAAAATTGAACTTGGATGAAAATAGTTGTTCTTTGGTGAACGAATACGTATATGTGTGAATTTGAGCAGTGTTGTTAATGACTGCTGAATCTGAATTGAAGAATGTATAGTGTAACCTATTAATGTGAAATATAAATATTCCTCGGGTATTACCTACCCGTTAAAATATTTTCAACATTAACAGTTTGTACGAAAGAATTTTTAATCACAATCTTTATGAAAACATATATGCATATATATTTTCTTCGGATGTAATCGTGGATTTAATGAGTTAATATGATATTAAACTCATATGATTTTTGGTTTGAGCTAGAATAAGTAATCTCTAAAACTATTAGGAACCACATATTCTTCGCAGAATATTAATGAGGTTATGGATCAATACTTCATCGTTCATTGCCGTTGGTACTCCTTGGTATCTATGATGCGTATGATGTTGATGTTCGAGGTATAGATTGTAATGTTGAGGTGTGGGATGCGGATGTTGTTGTTGGCGATGGTGGTACTGTTGACGTTGTTGAAGATGGTACATTTTGCACCATATTTTTCAAAGCTACAACTCGGGTGCGAAGCTCGTTGACTTATTACTCCGGGATGATTGTCGGTCGGAACGAGCGGATGTATAAGGTTTTGAATTTGAGATAGTATATAATCGTGGCGAGGTATTCGGGAAATGAGTATGAAAATGGTATTTCTAATAGGTTCACCGGTAAGTGCTTCAGGTTCTTCGACAAGAGGTGAATTTGGTTGGTGGAAAGGATCGCCTTCTTCTTGTCTCCAATGATTGAGTAGACTACGAACTCATCAGATGAATTGGGGATGGATGATTTATTGATTCATTCTGGTGACGCTACTTTCGGAGCTGGAGTGGGACTCCATGTCGGAATTCGAGGGACTTGAACTAGTTGTGAGTTCCATTGCCTACGATTGAATACAGGATTTTTCGATATGAAATGATTTTCGGATATCGGATGATATTCTAATTACATAGAATACCTATACACGGTACAGAAGATCCCGTAGGTTACGAAGGGAATTAAGGAAACATGTCAGATAAAGTCTACAGTGACAGATACGCTAAGATATGAATTAGCAGATACGCTAAGATATGAATTTTGTCAATACACTATTCATGCAGTCAATGCAGTAAGATGTGTTTAGACTTAAGATGATAAGCAGGTAATTTTCGACAAAAATGATAAGCAAAACTTTTGACATGCAGACCAGGTTCAAGTCCAGACTTATTAATATAACCTAACAACTTCTAGGTCGAAGTTCAGACTTCACTAATGTATCCTAACAACTAACTGTTAGACACAGTAATGCAGACTCACTAATGCATCCTAACAACTACCTGTTAGACACACTAATGCAGACTCACTAATGCATCCTAACAACTACCTGTTAGACACACTAATGTAGACCTGGTTCGCTAAGACCACCGCTCTGATACCACCTGTGATGCCCCGACCAAATCCATATGGATGAGAACATTACATTTGATTACATCGCGAGGTATTGACCTCTATATGATACACTTTTACAAACATTGTATTCGTTTTTAAAAGGCAATCTTTCATTTCATCGAAAGTTTACAGGTATGCATACCATTTCATAATATCCAACTATAAATGACCTAATCCGTCATTTACTTAATAATCTCTAATGAACTTCAATGACTCGAATGCAACGTCTTTTGAAATATGTCATGAATGACTCCAAGTAATATCCTTAAAATGAGCTAATGCACAGCGGAAGATTTCTTTCAAATCTGAGAATAAACATGCTTTCAAGTGTCAACCAAAAGGTTGGTGAGTTCATTAGTTTATAATAATTATTTCATTTTCATCATTTTAATAGACCACAAGATTTTAAATATTATAAAACGTGCAGAAGTCCCATTCCAACTGCACAAAAATATCTTTCATATGAAGAACACCTGGTGAGGATTCAAAATATAATAGTAACCATCTGTGCCGGTATTTCACCCCACGGCTGAATACATGTGCCTTCAAAATATAGAACCTCTGTGCTGGTCTTTACACCCCACGGCTGAACACATGTTTATAAAATATAGGACAACCGGTGCCAAAATGTCGTAAATAATACACCATCCACCCGGCTCGGGAGCTCATACGCTCTAACGGAAACCGGGGGCTAATGCATGTCATAATAATCAACCCCAATCCCAGATAATTCTAACATAGAATGCAGTTAAGGTACTTGTGTCTATTGCGTCAAACATTTATAAATGCGCATGTATTCCTAGTCCCCAAAAATGTAAAGAGTAAAAAGGGAATCAAATGAAACTCACGCATATAAATATTGTAAAACAGTTAATAAAGCATTTGCATGTATTCTCAGCCCAAAAACTTAAAGAGTAAAAGGGAGCAAATGAAACTCACGATACTGTATTTTGTAGTAAAAATACACATGACTGTGTTGAACAATGCAGGGTTGGCCTCGGATTCACGAACCTATATCATTTGTATATACATTAAAACGTATCCTTGTAATCAGACAAATATATACATTATTATTAGTAATATAATTTTTATATTAATAATTTATATATCTTATTAAGTATATTCATTTTATATATTTTTTATAAATAAGATATTAATATAGTTTTATGATGTGTATTAAGTATATTGTTATATAAATATCATTTGCTAGTTAACTCTATGAAAATATCAAGTAATGGTAATAATACTATTAGATTTGATAATAATAATAATTAGGAAAATTTTATATAAAATGTTAATTTTTAATGATACTTATAATGTTAATAATAATGATACCTTTTAATAATAATAATAATAATAATAATAATAATAATAATAATAATAATAATAATAATAATACTAATAATTACGAAAGTGATACTAATACTAATATCAACGAGATTAATGATAACTAGTAATATTTTCATAATACTAATAATCCTAATCATACTCATAATAATAATAACAAATGATCTATATGATAAAGGTTTTTAATAATAACAATACTTATAAGAATATTACTAATGATATTATTAATGATTATACTTATGTTAATAATAATAGTAGTCATAATCATAATGATAGTATTAATACATGTATTAGTAATAGTAATAATGATAAAATTCATAACACTTAGATAATGATACTTCTAATAATAATGATAATAATCATAATAATAATTAATGATAATAACAATAACAATAACAATAATAATAATAATAAAAGTATTAATAATGATAAAGGCTACCTTAAAAGCTTTTTAAAAAAAAAATAAACTGCTCGTCCCCGGGTTCGAACCCACGACCTCATGTAAACCTGCTAACACCTCAGACCACCCTGCTGTTACTACGTTTCTGATTTACTTCGCCTTTTAATTGTATTTAACCCATATACATTATCTGTTTTAATATCCCACTTCTTTAATTAATTGTCACCCGTCTACTTCTACCTTATTTGCTAAAATCTAGCGACTAGAATCCCATATACAAGTTTACTTGAAAACCTTAATAGCCCAATAAAAGTTTGATCCATCAACGTTTTAAATGGCTCAAGAAAACTAGCCCATGTATACTCTTAAATGGCCTAAGTGAAAATTGGATAAAAGTGATAGCTAACAAACAAAATTCGGTGCTGCTATCCAGCTGGATCCCATCGACCAGCAGCCATCCTTTTTTATACGCAATCAATAACAGCACTTTATGTTTTCATCATTCTCTTTATTTTATTATATCTCGATATGTTCATAATCCTCATCTCCTCTTTCATAATCGATCATATCATTGTGACACCATCACCGTCATGGCTTAACAGATCATATACAAGCACGTATAGTAGCAGTTTTATAATAACCTGTGGTGCTTTCGCCCGAACAGAAAACTCAACAGCAACCGTAGTATGAACAGCAAAATATTAGAAGTGGGTGGCAGTTATAACAGAAAATAAAGTGGGTTTTGTTAGTTATAAATGGGTGTTTGGATTCTAAAGTTAGAAACGATTAAGAGTGTTCTCAATCTTAATGCATTAGAGCTTCGTGGTTTCTTGTTCATTCATAATCGTAAACAAGGAGATTTTATTTTGTTGTTTCGAATAAAAAAAATATATATGGTAATAGCAGTAATGGATTGCAGCTTGGGGTCTTCGATGGTGATGATCGTGTTTCTAATTAATGGAGATCAAAGGTGGTGACCTTATATGGTGGGTTGTCGTTGATGGTGAGGTGAAGAAGAAAGAGATGGGTGGTTATGGGTTCATGATCCAAAGGAGAAAGAAAGAGAAAAAAAAATGATAAGGATGATAAGGGTTGCGGTTGTGGAGTTAGTTATCATTGATAGTGTTGACAGAATGTCGAGTGATTTTATTTAAAACGTTGTACAATTCGATTTGTCTGATAGCAATAGGCGTCGACAGGATTTATTCCAAGGACAGAAGGAAAAAAATAAAAAAATAAAAGGGTGACTATGATTGCTAACAGATTTTGTAAATTGCTGTATAAATTGTATCTGCTTGTACTAATGATAGAGATGGTTAACCAATTGCAGATAAAAATCAAAAGTTTAAAGGGAATGGATGGAAGCGTAAACTGGTTCCACTAAATTATCTGATTCCTAATCTGTAACTATTCTATATTCAGTATTATCTTAAATATAATTTGTTTATTAATAATAAAAATATTATTAATAATAATAATTAATAACAATATTATTAATTACGGTTTTTATCAAAATATATTACATTTGATATAATTAATTATATAAATGATAAATTTAATTATTTTTTTATGATAATATTAATATTAATAATGATAATTATAAAAGTAATATTAATATTAATCCTTAATAACTAATAACATTACAACTAAATAATAATGTTAATCGTCTTTATAGTAAATTTTTATATTTTAAGTATTTACTATAATAATCATGAATCTTAAATTTATTGAAATTTTAATATTTAATATTTATTAATATTGCTAGTATTGATATTAAGATTAATAACAATGAAGGTAGTAGTAGTACTATTGATCATAACCATTATACTTTTAAACTTATAATTACACTTAATTTATTAATCATATTATATATGATATAATTATACCTATTGTATATTTAATATTTATATATATCATATATTTTACAATATAATAGTCATAAATAGAATTTCTATTTACCTATACATATATGGAGTTATATCATATATACATTTATGTTTTTATTCTAATGTAACTTAATTATTCTAGTTATTAATTTTACATTTTAATTCTAGTGATTCATTTATATTTTATTATTTTCTATACTCTCATTTATATTTATTTAGATATGTATACATTTATATATTTACACACTTGTTCGTGAATCGTCGGGAATAGTCAAGGTCAAATGCATACATGAACAAAGTTCAAAATTTTAAGACTCAATATTACAGATTTTGCTTATCGTGTCGGAAACATATAAAGATTAAAGTTTAAATTTGATCAGAAATTTCCGAGTCATCTCAGTAATGACCGGGATTACATTACGGTGAATCATATAGAAGTTCCGACATCGCAAGATAAGGAATTGGGGCCGAGTCAAGTAGGTTACTTAGATAAACAACGTTTAGAAAACAAACCGTGCAATCTCAAATGTGAGTAGAAACTTACACTGTGCAAACTAATTGTAATATAACCTGTAATCTTGACACAACTCGTTACTACTCGACACTGCCACCATCGATCACTACTTGTCACTACAAAGACACTACTTGAACACAATCGTCATCTCATACCAATACTCAGTACTATTTATCGCTGCTAACTACTACTCAACATCGCCTCTCACTGCTAGTCACGACTGATCACTACTTCTCGCTGCTTGTCAGTACTAAATACTACTTACTGCTACCCCTTGCCACTTGCTACTACTCAAAACTACACATTACTACTTACCACTACTAAGTACTACTCGTCACTACTAACGCCTACACACCTTACTACTCGCTACTGTGCATCACAACTCATTTTTGATACGTCTTTAGTGGAGGAATTCCTGGTAACAGCCCGCACAATACGTAGTAGATATTGTCTACTCGACTTCCAACTTACCTATCATTCAGCCACCCGCCGTTCATGATTTTGTTTCCCAACACGAGCCTACCGATTGATAACTATTATGCCCTATTGGGTGCATTAGTATACATGTGTATATGATTATGATGCGAGCACGCTATCTAATAACTCATTCGTCACTGCTATCATCACTACTTATCACAACCCATCGCTACTTATCGCTAACACCATCACTCGTTACTACTAGTAATACTACATGTTACCGTATCCTTTCTCATTCTGCCCCAACGTACTCTTCTTAAGAGGCAATCATTTTCATTATACCCACAAACATTACCAACCAACTTTGAACACATAGGCACGAACCACACTCCATCTGTTTCCCGCGAGACATACACGCCTGGGAGTTTGTACCAACCCATTTCGATTAAATATCAGATTTTGTTTGAGTTGCCATTACACCTTGTTCACTTTCGTTTTCCACGAAATTCGTCATGAAATTGTTCTCACTCATCAACCATAATATGTATATATACTGTCAACACCCGTGTCGGACGAAGCTTTAACGCTAGAGAATTTATGTAACAACCCAAACCAATAACCAACCAAAAACGCGAAACAAATTTTTTTTTTTATCAGTAGAGTGCGCCACGCACACCCCTTGGGGTGCGCGGCGCGCACAGGCCCACATTCAGTTCTGTCCGGTTTTATCAATTTTCAATTAAAGATCTCCCACTTCCCGACATATTTAGACGAAACGCTTTTCACAACATGTTATAATGGTTAAAACTCACACGATTCAATAATAAATTGAGTTTTACAAAACGGGGCCCACATCGGCCGTTTTACGAGTTTCATACAAAAGTTCGAGTTTCGACCACACTAGTTTAAATTCCAAACGACACTAAGAGCGTGGTGTTTAGGGTTAAACTACCCAAATCTCGGTCAAACTCCAAAAGCTATCACATCCAAAAGCGTCCCCTATCAAACAACAAGCGAAAAATCTCTAATTCAACCGTACGCCCTTACCCTTATCAACGCCCGAGCCTATAAAAAGATAAACAACGAGAGGGTAAGCAAAGCTTAGTGAATGCAATAATTATACATATACATATATAACTTACTTACTTGCAAACACTTACAACATATCCGCATACATACTAGCAACATAATTAGCATACCTTTATAATGTATAATGCTAAATCCTCGATAACATAAGCTAGTATAACAATATCATATAATGCAACAATACAATACGTTACAACACAATACATAAGCATTGATGTTCACAACATCCATTAGTATTCGAATCCCAAGGCTAGCTCAACGAATGGTATCGTCAACATCGAACTTAATTCCCATTCGTCCCAATAAATGTGGTATCGTCAACATCGAACTTAAACCCACATATGAGGTATCGTCAACATCGAACTTAAACCCTCATCGAATTTCACTACACTAGCGGTATGGCTTCGTCAACATCGAAATTTAAATCCATACATGAGGTATCGTCAACATCGAACTTAAACCCTCATCAAAACGAACCAACAATATACTCTAGGTTATGGTATCGTCAACATCGAACTTTAACCCATACCCCACAAGTAAATAATTCATATACATACATATATAATTATTCCACTCACCTCAACGATTTGGTGATGATTTTATACTTCCGAATGCTTCAAAGCCGAGTACCTAATACAATAAGTACTCAATCAACAAACAAAATTGTTGGGCTAAACACCAACAATTCACTCAAGTGCATTTAATGACTTAAATGCATTAAATGCCCCATTTTCACCAAAACCGCCCCTTAAGGGTCAAGACCATCGTCATTCACTTAAAAGCTAGTGATTAAGGTCTATCAACACTAACTATAACACAATTAGGGTAATTCATACCCATAATCCCAAACTAGGTAAATCATTAACCCCTTTGACTCATTTAAAGTCAACACACCCATTTCGGGTCATCCACTAACCCAACTAATACCCATTTACCAATTAGCTAGGTGTGCTAGTAATTAACTAACCAATTAGGACTCATAAAATCAATTAACACTTTGAAACCCTAAGTTAGTTACCATTGAGTCTTCATGACTCCATCTTACCCAAGAACATCCAAAATCCACAAATATGGGTTTTATGTTCTTCATTTACCCAAACCCTAACCCTACACAAAATCAAAGTAAGGAAATCAAGATTAGAGCTTACCACTACAACCACAACGTAGCTAGTGAGTAGATGAACGACTTTAATACCCGCACTTTGGCCCGAGAACAATTTCTTCCTCTTGGATTTAAGCTTTCTCACTCAAGAAATCACACTCTCTCCAAAATTAAAGTGAAGAAGATAAGGTTGTTGAAAATGGAGTGAATGATACCCCAAGATCTGACTTACTGGCCTCCAACACGTCCACAAGTGAAATTACCAAAATGCCCATCAAAATATCTGAATAAAACAACAGAACCCGGCTACAGTGAGGAGTGCGCCAGGCGCACCCCTAAGTGTGCGTTGAGCGCACCCTGCTCAGTTCGCCCTCTGACCTCTGTTTTAATATACAAGGTTACCCACACTTCATGTACCCTATTTACTCTGTTGTACAATGAAGATTAGGGTCTGACAACTCTCCCCCACTTGAATCGGAGTGCGTCCTCGCGATCCAAGCCGCATGACAAGAGGGAAGATAGACCAACAGAAACTCTTCGGGCTCCCAAGTAAATTCGAAACCTTTACTATGACGCCATTGAACTTTAAAAGTTCTCACTTTTTTATTTCTCAACCTTTTGACCTTCTCATCGAGTATGGCAATCGGCTCCTCAATATATTCTAACTTATTGTTTAGCTCAATCTCGTCTAATGGCACCCATGATGAATCATCCGCAAGACACTTACGGAGATGGGAAACATGAAATGTAATATGGATCCCCGCAAGCTCTTCGGGTAATTCCAAACGATACGCGACTTCACCAACACGAGCTAAAATTTTAAAAGGACCAATAAACCGAGGAGCTAACTTTTCCCGTTTTCGAAACCGAATAACACCTTTCCATGGCGAAACCTTAAGCATCACCATGTCACCTTCTTGAAATTCGATCTTTCATCTACGCTTGTCGGCATACGACTTTTGTCTATCTTGAGCCTTTTTCAAATGATCCCAAATCATATCAATCTTTCTATTCGTTTCTAAGACCAAATCGGTACTCCCGATTTCTTTTTGACCAATTTCACCCCAACAAATCGGAGTTCGGCACCTCCGCCCATAAAGCATCTCGTAAGGTGGCATCCCGATACTAGTATGATAACTATTATTGTATGAGAATTCCATCAAAGGTAAGTGCTCGTCCCAACTTCCACCAAAATCAATAATACACGCCCGTAATATATCCTCCAAAGTTTGGTTAGTACGTTCGGTTTGACCGTCTGTTTGAGGATGATACGCCGTGCTCAATTTCAATTGTGTACCCATATCTTCGTGAAACTTTTCCCAAAACCGAGATGTAAAACAGGTATCTCGATCCGAAATAATAGATATAGGAACCCCATGTCGAGCGACTACCTCCTTGATAAACAATTTAGCCAAGGTCTCCGACGATATCGCTTCCCGAATGGGAAGAAACAAGGCACTCTTCATCAATCGATCAACTATTACCCAAATCGAGTCAAATTGGGTTCTCGCCGTCTTTGGTAACTTTGTAATAAAATCCATGGTAATGTGCTTCCATTTCCACTTCGGGATTTCTAACGGTTGTAATTTACCATACGGTTTTTGGTGTTCGGCTTTAACTTGCAAACACGTGACACATTGCTCAACATACTTAACAACATCACGTTTCATGCCCGGCCACCAATACTACTTCTTTAAATCAAGATACATTTTTGTTGCGCCCGGATGAATGGAATACTTTGACTTATGAGCTTCATCAAGTAGAACTCGTCGATAATCCCCCATCTTCGGCACCCACACTCTTCCTTGAAAAGACAACAACCCACGCGAACCTATAGTAATGAATTCCGATTGTCCCACAAATCGTTCCGCATGCTTGTTGTGAACGTAAGCTTCAATTTGAATCACGCCAAGTTTTTCCAGAAAATCGTTAGTAATAATCATACGTAACAATCCCAATCGTAACGCCGGGTGGTGACTCTTTCAACTTAACGCATCCGCGACCACATTCGCCTTACCCGGATGATAAAGTATTTCACAATCATAATCTTTCACCACATCCATCCATCTACGTTGACGATAATTCAAATCTCTTTGATCAAAAAGATGTTTCATACTCTTGTGATCCGAATAAATCGTACACTTGACACCATACAAGTAATGGCGTCAAATTTTCAACGCATGAACAACCACCGCCAACTCAAGATCATGAGTCGAATATCTCGTTTCGTGTTCCTTTAATTGTCGAGAGGCATAAGCGATGACTTTACCCCTTTGCATTAGAACACACCCGAGCCCATTTAAAGAAGCATCACAATAAACCGTCATGTCTTCCACACCTTCCGGCAATACTAACACCGGAGCTTGACATAACTTCTCTTTTAATAATTGAAAAGCAATTTCTTGCTCGTTCTCCTAATTAAATCTTGCGTTCTTTCTTGTCAATTTTGTCAATGGAGAAGCGATCTTAGAAAAGTCTTGGATAAACCGACGATAATAACCGGCCAATCCGAGAAAACTTCGGATTTCCGTAGGCGTAGTCGGTCATCCCCAACTCTTTACCGTCTCAATCTTCCCCAGAATACCATTTTCGTTTACAATATGGCCAAGGAATTGAACTTCCTTTAGCCAAAATTCACATTTGGAGAATTTAGCATACAACTTCTCCTTCCGCAACGTCCTTAACACACTCTGTAAATGATGTTCATGTTCCTTCATACTCTTCGAATAGACAAGTTTATCATCAATGAACACAATTACCGACTTGTCCAACATAGGTTGGCACACTCGGTTCATAAGATCCATGAATGCCGCCGGTGAATTCGTAAGACCAAAAGGCATTACCACACACTCAAAATGCCCATAACGCATTCGAAAAGCAGTTTTCTCGATATCTTCCTCACGGACCCGCATTTGGTGATAGCCGGACCGTAGGTCGATTTTGGAGAAATACGTTGCACCTTGGAGTTGGTCAAACAAATCGTCAATCCTAGGCAAAGGATAACGGTTCTTGATCGTCACTTTGTTCAACTCCAAATAATCGATGCACATCCGCATACTACCATCCTTCTTCTTCACGAATAAAACCAGAGCGCCCCATGGCGAAGAACTCGGTTGGATAAAACCCTTTTCAAGTAGCTCTTGGGTTTGATTTAACAACTCTTGCATTTTCGTCGGCACTAAACGATAAGGAGTTTTAGCAATGGGGGTAGCCCCCGGAACCAACTCAATGCGAAATTCAACTTGTCTTTCCGCCGGAACACCCGGTAACTCATCCAGAAAATCGTCTTCAAATTCATTCACCACCGGAATTTCACGAATAGATGGTGGCTCATCTCGAGTATCAACAACATGGGAAAGAAAAGCCATGCCACCACTAACAAGGAAACGACGTGCCCTTGCAAAAGTGCATATCGGCAGAAGTCTTCTCCGCTTATCGCCATGAATAATTAACTCTCCCCCACTTGGGGTCTTTACCCTAATAAACTTATCATGGCATGCAATATCGGCTCTATTATGATCAAGCCAATCCATACAAACGACGATATCAAAATCACCCAAAATCATCGGAATGAGATCGATTTTAAAATTTTCGGCACCAAACACAACGTTAAAATTTTCACACACATCAACCACTAGCGCCGTCTTGCCATCCGCTATTTCAACTTCTACCAGAAGACTTAACTTAACTAGCAGTTTATTTAACTTAGGCACGAATCTTGGAGAAACAAACGATAAATTGGCACCACTATCAAATAGGATTCGTGCTGGATTAGAGTTAACCATGAAAGTACCCGAAACGACTTCGTTGGATTGCTTGGCCTCCTCATTCATCATCAAATAGTTGCGATCCCTAGACGTGCCCGCCGCTTTCTCCAACCGTTTAACATGATCGGTGTTCAAGTCGGGGCACTCCGACTTTCGGTGTCCTTCTTTGTTGCAATTAAAACAAGTGAGCTTGTTTGTTGAAGGAGGCTTTGTACAATCCCGATCCAAATGACCTCGTACCCCACAATTGTAGCAAGTAGGGATAAAGTTCCCGAAACCTCCCTTCTTCACACTATTTACACTTTCGGAACCCTTCTTGTTCTTGTTCTTCTTGTTAGAAAAGTTAGAATGACTAGAACCTTCAAACTTTCTTTTAGAAAAAGTGAAATCGCTTTTTCTTGGAACCTCCGGCTCAAAACCCTGAGCCAATTCAAATAACTCTTCAAAAGACTTAGCCGCTCCTCGACTAATCTTACCCTTATACTCATCATTCATGGTACGGTAGAAATCTTTCATTAGCTTGTGTTCGTCACCAACATATTCCGGACAAAAACGAGTCTTTGGCAAGAAGGTAGACTTGAGAGTGACCAAGTCCATTGAACCTTGTTGCAAATTGTGCAACTCGTCCCGGATTCTATCAAGATCGGAAGAAGTTCGGTATTCTTGGAAAAATTCCTTCTTAAACTCCTCCCATGTCAAGCTCATGCATTGCTCTTCACCATATAATTTGATTTTATCGTCCCACCACAACTTGCCTTCTTCGCGCAACATGCTAGACCCATACCCCGTCTTCTTCTAGGGAGGAGATTTCGCGGTACGGAACGCTCCCTTGATATCGGAAATCCAACAAGTGCTTTTCAATGGATCCCTCACCCCATTAAACATCGGAGGTTGAGTATCCTTGAAATTTTTGTAGTGGAAGTCCCGCCTTCCACCCCCACCATTACCTTCACCCCCTTCGCCTCGAGGATAAATATTTCTAGCTTCTAAAGCCTCCTCTATTGCGGCTTTCATTCGTTCATTTATCATTTTGGTCACTTGTCCATCAACCGACTCTTGGAAAACCTTTCGAACATCGTCAAGAAAATCCTTCTTTAGCCTTTTAAAGATGGCCTCGACCTTGGTCGTGAGTTCAACGTCCTCACTCGTACTTCCGTCATTGGTGTCGTGTCCATTTCTCATATTCATTCTATAAAATGAAGTAAATTAAGCAATGAAACGAAAAGGACTTAACACATACGTATATACATATACACCGCACTATCCCATCTTGCTCAACAATCGTCGTACATCGCTTGTTTGACACGATTTGAACCCGTAACAATGGTAGCTAATCATTGTTACGCGAGCACGTTGCATTAACTTGCTAGTACAACATCTATCTCGCTTGTTGTTTGCTAACACAACACAAAACAAATAGCGCAAGGTTAGTTCACATAAACCTAAACACTAATCAACTCCCGGTCCGACCCGTCTCCTGCAAGTCCCGCATAAAGCGCGTACACAATAAGTCTAAGTCTAGGCACCTATCTCAAGTCGCCTAAATCCCTTAGACCATGCTCTGATACCACTTGTAACAACCCAAACCAATAAGGGGTGCGTGGCGCGCACAGGCCCACATTCAGTTCTGTCCGGTTTTATCAATTTTCAATTAAAGATCTCCCACTTCCCGACATATTTAGACGAAACGCTTTTCACAACATGTCATAATGGTTAAAACTCACACGATTCAATAATAAAATGAGTTTTATAAAATGGGGCCCACATCGGCCGTTTTACGAGTTTCATACAAAAGTTCGAGTTTCGACCACACTAGTTTAAATTCCAAGCGACACTAAGAGCATGGTGTTTCGGGTTAAACTACCCAAATCTCGGTCAAACTCCAAAAGCTATCAACCGTAGCTAGTGAGTAGATGAACGACTTTAATTAGCATACCTTTATAATGTATAACACTAAATCCTCGATAACATAAGCTAGTATAACAATATCATATAATGCAATAACACAATACGTTACAACACAATACATAAGCATTGATGTTCACAACATCCATTAGTATTCGAATCCCAAGGCTAGCTCAACGAATGGTATCGTCAACATCGAACTTAATTCCCATTCGTCCCAATAAATGTGGTATCGTCAACATCGAACTTAAACCCACATATGAGGTATCGTCAACATCGAACTTAAACCCTCATCGAATTTCACTACACTAGCGGTATGGCTTCGTCAACACCGAACTTTAAATCCATACATGAGGTATCGTCAACATCAAACTTAAACC
This sequence comes from Rutidosis leptorrhynchoides, assembly GCF_046630445.1. Classification (NCBI taxonomy): domain Eukaryota; kingdom Viridiplantae; phylum Streptophyta; class Magnoliopsida; order Asterales; family Asteraceae; genus Rutidosis; species Rutidosis leptorrhynchoides. Next base: position 637,891,755 of record NC_092336.1, read on the forward strand.
CTCATCAAATCGAACCAACAATATACTCTAGGTTATGGTATCGTCAACATCGAACTTTAACCCATACCCCACAAGTAAATAAATCATATACATACATATATAATTATTCCACTCACCTCAACGATTTGGTGATGATTTTACACTTCCGAATGCTTCAAAGCCGAGTACCTAATGCAATAAGTACTCAATCAACAAACAAACTTGTTGGGTTAAACACCAACAATTCACTCAAGTGCATTTAATGACTTAAATGCATTAAATGCCCCATTTTCGCCAAAACCGCCCCTTAAGGGTCAAGACCATCGTCAATCACTTAAAAGCTAGTGATTAAGGTGTATCAACACTAACTATAACACAATTAGGGTAATTCATACCCATAATCCCAAACTAGGTAAATCATTAACCCTTTTGACTCATTTAAAGTCAGCACACCCATTTTGGGTCATCCACTAACCCAACTAACACCCATTTACCAATTAGCTAGGTGTGCTAGTAATTAACTAACCAATTAGGAATCATAACATCAATTAACACTTTGAAACCCTAAGTTAGTTACCATTGAGTCTTCATGACTCCATCTTACCCAAGAACACCTAAAATCAACAAATATGGGCTTTATGTTCTTTATTTACCCAAACCCTAACCCTACACAAAATCAAAGTAAGGAAATCAAGATTAGAGCTTACCACTACAACCCCCAACGTAGCTAGTGAGTAGATGAACGACTTTAATACCCGCACTTTGGCCCGAGAACAACTTCTTCCTCTTGGATTTAAGCTTTCTCACTCAAGAAATCACACTCTCTCTCTAAAATTAAAGTGAAGAAGATAAGGTTGTTGAAAATGGAGTGAATGATACCCCAAGATCTGACCTACTGGCCTCCAACACGTCCACAAGTGAAATTACCAAAATGCCCATCAAAATATCTGAATAAAACAACAGAACCCGGCTACAGTGAGGAGTGCGCCAGGCGCACCCCTAAGTGTGCGCTGAGCGCACCCTGCTCAGTTCGCCCTCTAACCTCTGTTTTAATATACAAGGTCACCCACACTTCATGTACCCTATTTACTCTGCTGTACAATGAAGATTATGTTCTTACAATTTAGTTTCAACGTTTATAATCTTGTACCTTCCTTAGATAACGTGTACTCTATAGAACTATTAAACTGGGAATTTTAACCTCGTAGTTGAAACAAACTGGTTATCGGACGGTACAACCAAGGCAGCTACAACCAGAAGGCTATTCGAATTCCTTTCACCGACGGTAATGGTGTGCGGAGAGGAGATCAGTACACCGTCATGTTACACTAATTACTCGAAGGCCCAGAAGTAAATGAGATGAAAATGTCTCGCAATTCTGGCACATGTGAGTAAAAATGAATCGACATTTAAGAGACCCGAATATTTCCCGACTATCAGAGATTGACCTGAGATTAGACGTCCACCCCACCGTGAAGTCGAATTTCGGATTGATTTGGTGCCAGCAGCTGCACCCGTTACGCGTACAATATACGAACTTGCACCTTTAGAACTACAAGAGCTTCCCATGGTGAAGAACACCAGGGTTGTAATGCCCTAATTTGTAACAGGTACTAGAAGGTGGGTCACATAGCCATGAAATTCCTAGTTGAAGCTCCAGTGTTGTTTGTTAAAAAGAAGGATTGGTCGATGAGATTGTGTATTGACTACAGAGAATTGAACAAGTTGACAATCAAGAATCGGTATCCGCTACTGAGGATTGATGACTTATTTGATCAACTACATGGATATAGTTGTTATTCAAAGTTTGATTTGAGATCTGGGTATCATCAATTGAGAGTCAAAGAAGCTGATGCCCGAAGACGGCGTTTAGAACACGTTATGGACATTATGAGTTTACAGTGATGCCGTTTGGTTTGATGAACGCACCAGCAGTGTTTATGGACCTCATGAACCGTGTGTGTAAGCCATACCTAGATAAATTCGTTATTGTGTTTATTGATGATATATTGGTGTACTCCAAGAACAAGGAAGAGCACGAATAGCATCTACGATTGATATTGACCATGGTTAGAAAAGAGCAGTTGTATGCAAAGTTCTCTAAGTGTGACTTTTGGTTACCGGAGGTACAATTTCTTGGCCATGTTGTAGGGGCCAATGGAATACAGGTCAATCCAGCAAAGATTGAGTCGGTTAAGAATTAGGAAACTCCAAAGACGCCAACTCAGATCTGGAAATTTTTGGGTTTAGCTGGTTACTATAGGAGATTCATCGAGGGATTCTCTAAGATTGCCCGACCATTAACCGCGCTGACTCATAAGGGCAAGAAGTATGAGTGGTCAGAACCGTAAGAAACTGCATTTCAGTTGGTGAAGGAGAAGTTAACAACTGCACCGATATTGTCTCTACCCGAGGGAAGTGAAGATTTTGTTGTTTATTGTGATGCTTCACGTCAAGAAATGGGTTGCGTGCTCATGCAACGAAATAAGATTATTGCTTATGGATCGCGACAATTAAAGATTCATGAGCAGAACTACACTACGCACGACCTTGAATTAGGAGCTGTTATCTTTGCACTTAAAATGTGGAGACACTACCTGTATGGAACCAAGTTTACTATCTTCACTGACCATAAGAGTTTACAGCACATATTCGATCAGAAACAACTCAACATGAGACAACGACGTTGGATGGAACTACTTAACGATTATAACTGCGAACTTCAATACCATCCGGGCAAAGCGAATGTTATGGCGGATGCTTTAAGCAGAAAGGAGAGAGAGATACCCCTCAGGGTTAAAGCTGTAACGACCCTGGATTCTCCGACTTACATTATTAATATTTGTTATTAATACTTGCGCTTTAATAAATGTATTGTTATACATTTTACTTGTTACCGTATTCGACTTTAAATGTCCTGACTTTTCATTTCGACACGTACTTTTCACGAATAATATTTTGAATATTATTTACATTCATAATTAATTTATTATTAATTATTTTAATTAACTAATGCAAGTAGTTAATTACTTGGGCTTTATTTATTTAATTGTTACATACTTGGACTTGGGCTTTTATTAATGAATTTGGACTTGGAAGCCCACCCTACTTTTCTTAATGGACTACTAGTAAGCCCACTATTATGCTAATGATCCATTAAGCTTAAACATGGATTAATTAGTTAAATGAGGAGACAAATGTTGCAAGCATGCTTACACCTCTTTCCCATGCATTTACCTTATACACTTTCCTAGCAAACAACATCTTCCCACACTTGAAAGCACCAAGTTGACTTCCCCATTTGTGCCTCTAGACCGTCGATTTTGAATTAGGGGAGGGAAATTCATTTTTCATTTTTTTTGTTACATATATGCAAGTATTACTTCATTCCTCACACACCTCATTCTTACACTTCTTTCTCTCATCTTTTCTCTCTAAATTGTAAGTAAGAAACATTATTTTTCTTTCTTCTTTTTCCTTTAAAATCACCAAGTATCATCATCAATTTACTTGTTGTTTGTTGTTAAAGATCAAACTTACTAGTTTGTATCTTCATGAATCTTGCATCTTCCATCTTTTGTTTAATGAAGAATCAAGAACAAGGATCTAAGTTTCTATAACTTATGGTTCTAGACTTAAAGTATTATAAAGATCTAAAGTTCATAAGCTTTAAGATCTTACTTGTGTTCATGTTTGTAAACTTAAGATTTATTTTCTTAAAGATCCAAGTTTTGGCTTGAATCTTCTTAAGTATGAACAAACATGAACTTATTACTTGTAACATTAGTTTAATTCTTCATTTTATTTATTTATTTTTGTGATGTATAATTTTGGTCAAGTATTACTAGTTAATCTTGATCTCATTTTTCTTGAAACTAAAGTTAAACTTTGTAAGTTCAAGAATATGGAAGTTTAAAGTTATAGTTATAACTTCATACACTTATGTTGGATCTAAGTTTCTATAGCTTATGGTCTTCCAATTTTATTGTAAGCAAAAGCTTACAAGCTTACATACATTTTACAAGATAAAAATCTAAGTTTCATAACTTATGGTTTTATTAAAGTAAAGATCAAAGTTCTATAACTTAGGATTTAACTTAAGAATACTAGATCTAGACTTTCTAGTCTAGGATCTTCAAGATCTAACTAAGATCTAAGTTCTACAACTTAAGATCTTATTTATTTAGTTTACTTTCAAGTTTATAGCTTAATATTATCATTAGAACTCATGTATGTGTCGGATCTAAGATCTTGATGTAACTTTGATTCATCAAAATTCCTACAACCCTTAAATGAGTTGTGCTACATATCTTAGACATACACTAGTGTTATGATGGTCAAACCTTGGTTAAGATGATGCAAACACATCAACGAGTTGTACACTTGAAGCTACAAGCATCAAGGATGAGAACCGTGATGAGCATCAAGCACCAAGAATCCACCAGAACCCTTTGTTGATTGTTTTCTGGGTCTGATAAGGATTCCTGGGCTACAGGAAAGTTTATTTCCAGTTAGTTCGGTTCGAGTAGATAATTTTCTGTTTAGTCCTCGTCTTAATCCGAGTTACGGTTTAGGATTTATAGCCTTCCGAAAATCACTACGCCCTTTTAACGTTGTGCTGAAATTTCTAACCTACTCGCACCGAAGCCATCGCACCGGTCAAAGGAAGACGAGTTTGGTTCTGAAAATTGATCAGTGGTTAAAGGACTCATATACGGAGCCATGGCCACTGGTCTCACCTCATTTCAGTTTGTATAGAGGTCATGGAGACTGAACGAAGTCAGCCTTTGTTTCGAACTATATTCTTGATTGAAATTTACTTTACCCTTTTTGACTTATGTTGAATGATGATGATACTTAAGACCTAATTTACATACTTTTAAACCTTTGGGAATGATTTACTAACTTAGTGAAACAACCCAACCCGTATTAAAACTGGCCCATAAATTTTTTACCTTTTAATACGCTTTAAATAACACTTTAGGTCACAATTGTGTTTCCATAAACATCTTTAATACAATAGAAGGTTTAATAAACCTTAAAACATTTAATACATTAGTTAATTGTCCAAACGGACATACACGACCCGACTAGTTTAGTTTCCAACAAAACCGAGCATGGTGATTTGGGACTACGCTACCCAAATCCTAATCGAGTACAAAAGCAAGATCTTCTAAGCAACCTAGCCAAGATCTCTAATCCCCAAGCTTACCCGAGCCGCCAAGCATGCGATCCTATAAAAATAGCAACAACGAGAGGGTAAACTAATGCTTAGTGAATGATAATATACTACATACATATATATGTATAAAATGGACACGCCACACAAATATCAAATACCGCATACCGAAGCATCCATGAATAAGGCAACTACACTAAGCATACCGTACTATCTCTAAGCAACAAGCTAAAGATATCAACAAGGTGTAAGTTCACCAACGACGATGTGAACAACGCCAATAAGCTACACCCGGAGGGTTAGCTACAACACAACATTACATTAATATACAAAGAACAATATAAAACGAATAAGGTTAACCCCTTAACCCATTACCGAATACCAAAACGCCACAATGAAGATTGGCCGAACTACACGAGCCTTAGTAATCCGAAACCACACGAGATTACTATCTTCACAACATCGAGGTTGGCCGAACTACACGAGTCTTAGAAATCCGAAACCACACGAGATTTCTACCTCAATAAGATGACCGAACTACACGAGTCATCGTGAATCCGAACTACACGAGATCCACTTCTCCAATACCAAAACTCACAGTCATGGGATTATAAATCCACCACATCGGGGTTATCCACTTCACAACAATATAAACCCTTCGCCATTGGGGTTATAACATCCAAATCACAACCACGTGTGATAACGTACACACAAGCGTGTACCTCGCCAAAAGTGGTCAACCAAAACGCACAAACGTGCCAATTGGACTCATACAAAAGTCCATCAAATCCACCTACATGTGAAGTGAGCTCTATAGCCGAGAATCACTTCAACCGACCCGCACCCATCCTACACATACATATGCATATAGGATATTAACACTCACCTTGTCGCCTTGAAGAAATGCTTCCAAATAATCCGCAACTCGTCAATGGAAAACACCTATTCCATAATCATAAATACCACAACACAATTAGGATGGATTTACAAACCAACCCAATTCGACACTTAGTGCAATTTTGACCCAATTGCACTTCCAAGCATAAACCGTGCCCAAGCTAACCAATGATCACAAACACAAGTGATAATGGTCCTAATATGCCAATTAAACCCGAACACAAGTGTTAAACACCTATCGTTCTCAAAATCACCCATAAACCCTAATTTTGACCCATAAGGTCAAAATCTCACCATATACAAGTTTTGACACCAAAACATATTTATCTCGGTTTTATACTTCAACTTAATCCATTTTAAGTTTACAAACCTCATCGAATCGACATTTGGGTCATAATCCTCAACAAACCCTACCCTAAAAGTCTCCAAAACACCAATAATCACTAATGCTAGTGATTGTACACCATTTACAAGTCTTAAACATGGTTAAACCATTAACCAACCCAAAACCTGCCTTTAACAACAATAAACCCGAATATTGGTGTTAATCTCCAATTAACAACTAAATGGGTTTCACCTATGAATCATACAATCAAAAGCCCAAAATTTGAATGATGAACACGAAAATGAAATTCGGAGTTAGAGCTTACCACTAGTATCACCGTGTAGCCAAGAACGAGGAGAACAAACTTGTCAACTACGCCAAAGATCAAAACCCGCTTCTTCCTTTCCAAAATCCCACTTGAATCACTTGAGGAATTTATGTTTTGAGAGGAAAATAGGAAAGAAAAGGAAAAAGAAAATAAAGAAAATGAATGAGTGGATGAGGTTAAAGCCTCAAATCTGGCTCAAACATGAAAAGACCAAAATGCCCTTGAACTTCATTTAAAATTACAAGAATCTGGTGCCATTTCGTGCAGTATGCCGCACCGCGGCCATAAATGTCGCGCCGCGACATTTGACTAAGTCTGGGATCATTTTATAACTAACTTCTGATCTGGATTCTTTCGAAACGCCGCGCCGCGGCTCCATTTGTAGCGCCGCGACACTCTGCTTTCCCTGATTCATTTTTCTCGCGTACTAACTTCAACATGCGAGTACGCTTTGAACCATCCGTAAACTAGTCGTATGCACACTTTACACCTATAAGTCATGTACGGGGAAAAACGGGGTGTTACAACTCTCCCCCACTTAGATTCGATCACGTCCTCGTGATCCTCGTCACTTAACCAAACGGACCACACTTCACTGTCCTCAAACATAAGTCCCAACCGGCTTTCCTAAGCAATTCTTCCCACTGAAATGCCTTTAACAACCAAATCGTCACCCACGATTTATCAAATCCACAATCCGAGCACTAAAACCATGCTCATTCCCTAACATCGGGAAAACTCAACCAATCTCGTACCGAGATATCAACCCCTTAGCGTACCCTTACCGAGTACAACGCTAAAAGCAACCAAGTCTCAACCTAAGGTCAACAATCCGAAATGATGAAGACCGAACCAAACGAATCCTGACGGATAACACCAATCACTAAACATCCCTTGTAGTGCGCAATACGACCAATACGCAACTACCGTAACATCATAATCCGACGGCTAAAACTGATAGCGCCCAAAATTACTATGGAAACGCAAATCCCAAGGTGTACCAAATCGACTATTGTCACACCCGTAACAACATGTGAGCGAAACACGGCTATTGCATCACTAATCATACAACACAGTCCTCACGACCCCACCATCGGCGTATAAAACAACCGATAGTTCACACAACATGGTCCTTACGACCCCACCATTGGTGTATCAGACAACCAATAGATCACACGACATGGTCCTTACGACCCCACCGTCGGTGTAAAAAATAACCGACAGATCACACAACACGAAGGCTGGCCGAAAACACACGCGCCTTAGTGAATCCGAACTACACGCGACTCACTACCTTCACCACAACAATAATCGGGATTGGCCTAACTACACGCGCCTTAGTGAATCCGAACTACACGAGAGTCACTATCCCGGAGGAATGACCGAACTACACGAGTCATTTGTGAATCCGAACTACACGAGACTCACTCCTCAATACAATGACCGAAACCACACGAGTCATTTGTGAATCCGAACTACACGCGACTCACTTCCACAATAAGATGACCGAAACCACACGCGTCATCGTGATGAATCCGAAACCACACGCGATCCACTACCATGATGAAGTCAGCGGACCCCGAAGGTCATGCTTCACCAATCTCAACACCGGATGAAGTCAGCGGACCCCGAAAGTCATGCTTCACCGATATAGCACTACGCCTATGATGAAGTCAGCGGACCCCGAAGGTCATGCTCCACCAATCACGTACTCCCATGATGAAGTCAGCGGACCCGAAGGTCATGCTTCACCAATCAACAATACCATGATGAAGTCAGCGAACCCTGAAGGTCATGCTTCACCAATCATCGCCCTCTTGGCCTCGAACAACGAGTAGCGTAACATCGCGCTCTGCCACGCCATAGTGAATCCTAACGAATACCACTAACCATTCCCACAATCGAGCAAGGACCACCTATATCAAATATAGGTACAAAACAATAATTCTCTAGAAGAAAATCCGATACGCACATCCCTTAACCGAGGGATTTCACCTTGCTCGCCAAACACATCCTTTATATCTCAACGAGATTTACCACATTACCACCTCGGTGGTAACTTACATCCAAAACCATAAGTACAATTTAACCGAAATTGTACTTTACCACAAATCGACCAAAACTAGGTCCCAACGCAAACTTCCGGATCTACCAAAAGTATCATCCGATGTCTCAAACTAAAAACCTCCTCATGCGGGAGTGCAACTCCCCCACTTGCAACTACGTTCCATATCCACAACTCGTACAACCGTACAATGCTACCAAAGGTAGACTTTACCAACAATTGGGTTCACACGACCCATTACCATAACTTGCTCCAATCTTGAGCATACGAAAGATTTCAATCAATCCTTAAACACTTCAAACAAAAAGTGTACCGCAATTTACACAAACTCTACTCTCGCAATCATCCAATTGCTATAGTTTGTCAAATTTCCCTAGTCACTCATGTACCTAAGGGTTTCACTTCGGTACCCTAAGTACAATGTAACCGCAACACAATCGGAGTCGAACACCACGCTAGTAGGTATAAAAGAGGCACCTAATGTCGCGTCACATAGACTCCTTTACCAACATACATCGAGATCTAAAACACTCGATCTCAAGGGTTTCTATCCTCCCGACGAACCTCATGGTTCATCACTTCAACACGAGAGCGAACACGCTCTAACATCCGAACACCAAAGCCCATACCCATGGCTTGGTATAAACACTCTACAAATATCAAGGAATGCTTGGTTGCACCAAGTCTTACGCCCTTCGCCCGACAATCAAAACGTCACCCTAGGGTACTTCCATTAGGAACGTCACCCATAACCATAACATGCACAACACAATGCATTTAACAACCCCGAATTCAAACGGCACATAATAAATAATCAAAGGACATATTTATTAAAACGAAACGTACCTTAACGTCTCCTTGCCGCACCCGTCCCCGCTAACTTGGGACATTCTGACTAACGATGTCCTTCTTCTTGGCAATTGAAGCACACCATACCATCACCCTTTGGTACCGAACATTCCCAAGACTTGTAACCCCTCATGCCACAATTGTAACATCTAGATGCACTAGAATCCAGTATACCCGTCCGCGTACCACCCGTGCTCACACTCGAACCCTTAGTCCTCTTACTCGGAGCACCATACGAAACAGCCCTTCTCTCACTTGAAGGTTCACCAATCTTTGATCGCGTATACGACTCGAAACCTCTAGCCACGGCGAATAATTCCGCAAACGATTTCGCGTGACCCCGGCTAATCTTATTCTTCATGTTATCATTCAAGGTTCGATAGAATCTTGCATCAACAAATTATCATTCCCCAAATACTTCGGGAAAAAACGAGCCTTCGCCATAAAGGTCGTCTTGAGAGTATTCAAATCCATAGAACCCTGTTGCAAATTTCGCAAATCATTACGCATTTTCGACAAATCGGCTGAAGTCCGGAACTCCTCGAAGAATTCCTTCTTAAACCCGTCCCACGATAACGCCATAAACGGTTCACCACCGATAAGATCAATCTTACCATCCAACCAATCCTTTGCCCTACCCCGCAACAAACTAGTAGCGAGTCTTGTCCTCTTCTCAGGAGGGCATTCAATAGTACGAAAACACCCTTCGACATCCGAGATCCAAGTTGTGCTTACCAAAGGATCTTGTTTCCCGTCATACATCGGGGGTTTAGTCCTCATGAAGCTATTAATACAACGCTCCATTACCACTAGTATCACCGTGTAGCCAAGAACGAGGAGAACAAACTTGTCAACTACGCCAAAGATCAAAACCCGCTTCTTCCTTTCCAAAATCCCACTTGAATCACTTGAGGAATTTATGTTTTGAGAGGAAAATAGGAAAGAAAAGGAAAAAGAAAATAAAGAAAATGAATGAGTGGATGAGGTTAAAGCCTCAAATCTGGCTCAAACATGAAAAGACCAAAATGCCTTTGAACTTCATTTAAAATTACAAGAATCTGGTGCCAGTTCGTGCAGTATGCCGCGCCGCGGCCATAAATGTCGCGCCGCGACATTTGACTAAGTCTGGGTCATTTTATAACTAACTTCTATTCTGGATTCTTTCAAAACGCCGCGCCGCGGCTCCATTTATCGCGCCGCGACACTCTGCTTTCCCTGATTCATTTTTCTTGTGTACTAACTTCAACATGCGAGTACGCTTTGAACCATCCGTAAACTAGTCGTACGCACACTTTACACCTATAAGTCATGTACAGGAAAAAACGGGGTGTTACACTTAGTAACTTTTGACTTAGGTTGAGGACCTTTCGGACCAACTACTTGCTTACTTATCTCGTACCGACTTTACTACTTTTCACTGTGAGTTATAGCATCCCTTTTTTTTTTGCTTTAACTATTTTGGAAACTAAGAATAAATGCGCGTTTTACGTTTTACATACTAGGCACGAGTACTTAAACTTTATATATATGTGGGTTATACAACGGCATAAACTTTCCCCTTAGATCGGTAACGTTTAGTCATTGGTCTTTGAACCAGTGAACGCGAATCTTAGATATGGATCCATAGGGTTTGACATCCCTACTCGGGCTAGTAGCGCTAGCATTTAACGGGTGTTTAATACTTCGTAAACATACGCACTTGCCAAGTGTACTTTTAGGGGGTGATATTACGTTAAGTTAGTTACTAAGTGCCCACGGTTGAACATATACTTTTCATACTGTTTTAAAATACAAAATCTCATGGCCTACCTTACATTACTATTATACTTAAACTATAGCTCACCAACATTCGTGTTGACGTTTTTAAGCATGTTTTCTCAGGTGCTTAGAGGTTTGGTTGCTTCCGCTGTTGTAGTATTGCTGTGTAGACACCCGATGCTTCTGTTAGAGATGTCTCCGCATGAAACATTTATTTTGCATTCAAACTATGTTATTTTTGAAACAATCAATCTGTAATGACCATTGGGTCACGTACTATTATTATTGCCTTCTATTCGTAGAAGCACGCTATCATATGTTAAACATTTGATGTTGGTTATGACGTCACATTTTCTTACGAATGCAAACTTATTTTAAAACAGCATATAGTGTTTGACCTTGTAATGATCCTATTGTTGATGATCCGTACACGTTAATTTTGTACGGGGCATCACATTTGGTATCAGAGCGTTGGTTGTAGGGAAGTAGGTTGCATTAGTGAGTATAGACCAGACCGAGTAGGATTCACTAATAGGACTAATCTACAACTTGCTAGCTTACCTGTTTCTGCGGAACTTGCTGCATGCTGCTGCTTACTTTTACTGCTATATGTCGTATACTGCTACTTGTTTTCACTACTGCATGCTACTATCTGCGTTCGATTGCATGATACTTGTCATTATTGCCGTGCTACTTACTGCTATAGATGATCTAGACTGTCGTAGTTACTTTTCCTAATACGTGCTTGCTATATGACTTACTGACATGGAAAAAGTTATTTTTCCTTATTCAGATGTCAGATATCCCGCCCATCATCATTGACTTGGACAGCGACTCAGATTCACCTGCTGCCTCACCTGCTAGTGCTGCCGACTCACAGATCCCGTCATCACTACCCTCCAGTGACTCTGGCAATTCATCCTCTGGGCACAGTAGCCACGCACCTGACCTGATGATCATCTCCGACAGGGACGAGGAGCCAGAGGAGATTCCAGCTCCGCCTAACCCAGGACTCCTGGAGCCACATCACCATTTCGGCGGTGCTGTGATTCCTGAGGAAAATGGGGACGGTCCTTTCCGCAATGAGCGAGGACATTGGGTCAGACGCCTTCCTGATGGACGTGTTGTATCGATCCCGCCTTGCAGATATCGACTGATGACCACCGGTCTAGCAGATCCACCTTCAGATGATTCAGACGACTCATCATCCGATGACTCCAGCGACGAGGATTCCGACGAGGATTCTGAGGATGACTCCGACGAGGACCCCGAGGAGACGCCCGTACAGCCGCCCTCTACCCCGCCGAAGAAGCGGTATAGTTTCGATGGTACTGTTATTCCAGGGGTTAACGGAGGTAGATCGTTCGTTAACGCACATGGACTGAAGGTTAGAGTTACTGTACATAAGTGGGTTGTGCCTTATCCTGCCGATCCATTCGTGCGTAAGGCTTCTCGTTATGTAGCATCTACTTTGGGTGCTGGACCGTCTACACCACCAGCTCCACCAGCATCACCTGCTCCACCAGCTCCACCTGTACCGTCTGCACCGCCTGCTCCACCAGCATCCCCCGTCGTCGAGGAACTGACGAGGGAAGTGCATATCCTCCATGCTCGGGTAACTGAGCTCGAGGACCAGGTGTCCCACATGATAGACATCCTTTACCCACCATCACCATAGGGCTATTGTATTAGATTTCATTATGTAATCCCGTTTGTAGTTTCAAGTTTTACTCATGTATTGTACGAACTGTATGCGGATGTATGTCACTTTCTTATTTAATTAATGGAACTTTGTGTTGTTTAATTTATGTACGGTGTTCTATTTACGTTACTGTATGATATTTTGTGGTATCTGTATCTACTTGCATTACTTAATTAGCATGCGATGTGTTGATTCCATGTTGGTTACCATATACCGTATTATTATTTATTGAATGCTGGATTTTGACTTAAGTCGAAATTTCTGTTTCGAAGATCAATGGCAAACGGAAGATCAACGCCCACAGCAGCACAGATTGAGGAGATGATAACTGAACGAATAGCCGCAACAATTGCGAATGTCAACCCCCAAGCTCCACCTGTTAACCAGCACAATCATAACGAGTGTACCTATAAGGAATTTCAAAGCTGCAAGCCCCATAATTTCAGTGGTACTGAGGGGCCGGTTGGACTGACGAGGTGGTTTGAGAAATTGGAAGCTGTGTTCCGCGTGAGCAACTGCTCAGAAATGAACAAGACTAAGTATGCCTTATGTACACTTCGGACGACGCTTTAACCTGGTGGAACACACTTGCTCAGGCTAAAGGTATTGACGAGGCTTATACTACACCGTGGGAGGAATTTAAGGGGGCTATGATCGAGGAGTACTGCCCCAGAACGGAGATTCAGAAAATGGAAGATGAGTTTTGGGAGTTGAAGGTTGTGGGAACCGATCTTGACGGTTATAACCGAAGGTACTTGGAACTAGCTTTGATGTGTCCTACGATGGTTACCCCGGAGTTTAAGCGAATGGAACGGTATTTGTGGGGACTTCCCAAGTCCATTCAGGGAAATGTCACCTCTTCAAAACCAGCTGATGTCCCGGAAGCTATGCGCATGGCGCACACCCTGATGATCCAAATTACCAGCAAAGAACCAGAAAAGACAAAATCCGAATCGGGAACTGGTAATGAGAAACGTAAGTGGGACAGCAACAAGGGAAAGGTCTTTGATCAAAACCCAGCTAAGAGGCATGAAAGTTTCAAGGGAAACAACTCCAACCAGAACCCTAGCTCAAACCCTAACTACAAGGGTAGTCTCCCACAGTGCAAGAGATGCTATAAGTATCATACCGGGTACTGCAACGTGGTCTGTGAAAAGTGTAAAAAGACTGGGCATATTGGCAAAGACTGCAAGATTACTACCCCAACTGTGAAGACAAACCCTACTGGGCTAAGGAAATACTATGAGTGTGGATAACAGGGCCACTTCAGGAATGAATGTCCCAACAAGAGAAAGGACGGCGAGCCAGCGCGTGGAAGAGCTTTCAACGTAAATGCAAGGGATGCCCGTGAGAACCCCGACTTGGTTACAGGTATATTCACCATCAACATTCTATTAGCTTCTGTCCTATTTGATACTGGTGCCGATAGGAGTTATGTATGTAGACACTTTTGCTCAAAGATAAAATTGGTCGTTAGTTCCTTTAAAGGAGAGTATGCTTGTTGAGGTAGCCAATAGAAAACTTGAGAAAGTTGACCAAATTAGCCGAGGAGGTATTATCAACGTAGCTGGTGTGGATTTTGAGATTGACTTGATATCCATCAAATTGGGAAGTTTTGATGTGATTGTCGGTATAGACTGGTTGACCAAGGTAAGGGCCGACATTATCTACGGAGATAAAGCTATTCGTATACCACACGGAGATGGTGAGCCACTGATTATTTACAGAGAGAGATGTAACTCGAAGCTGAACCTCATTAGTTGCATGAAAGCACAAAAGATCATGAAGAAAGGATGTCTTGCTATTTTAGCACATGTGAAAACATTAGAAACAGAGGTGAAAAGCATGGACGATGTACGAATTGTGAACGAATTTCCCGATGTCTTTCCAGAAGAATTGCCTGGATTACCGCCAATGAGGGTAGTGGAGTTTCAGATTGATTTAGTGCCAGGATCTGCACCTGTAGCTCGCGCACCTTATCGACTCGCACCTTCCGAAATGCAAGAGTTGCAGAGCCAACTACAAGAACTGCTAGACCATGGATTTATCTGTAGTGACCTGAACTTTTCCATGTTTATATATATTAATTGAGATTGATATTTACATGACTAAATATTTCCAACGTGTTAAGCAATCAAACTTGTTAAGACTTGATTAAATGAAATAGTTTCATATAGACAATTGATCACCCATGTTGACCGGCGATTCACGAACGTTACAAAATTGTAAAAACTACATGTTGTGGTATATATATAGACATATATATATGGTTGACATAAGATTATGATGAGTAAGTATCACACTAAGTATATTAACAATGTGTGATATACATAAGAAATGAGATTACTAAGTTAAGAAACTCGAAATGATATATATAACGATTATCGTTATGATAACGTCTACTAAATACATATGTATCATATTAAGATATTGATACACTATATTTAACATGATAAAATGATATTTAAATATATCATTAAGTGTGTTAATAATGAACTACATATGTAAAAACAAGACTACTAACCCAAGAATTACGAAACGAGACTTATATGTAATGATTATCGTTGTAACGATATTTTAATGTATATATCATATTAAGAGATATTCATACATCATAATATCATGATAATATAATAATTTAACATCTCATTTGATATAATAAACATTGGGTTAACAACATTAATTGAGATCATTAACTTAAAGGTTTCAAAACAACACTTACATGTAACGACTAACGAAGACTTAACGACTCCATTAGAATGTATATACATGTTGTGTTTTAATATGTATTCTTACACTTTTGAAAGACTTCAAGACACATATCAAAATACTTCTACTTAACAAAAATTCTTACAATTACATCCTCGTTCAGTTTCATCAACAATTCTACTCGTATGCACCCGTATTCATACTCGTACAATACACAGCTTTTAGATGTATGTACTATTGGTATATACACTCCAATGATCAGCTCTTAGCAGCCCATTTTAGTCACCTAACACATGTGGGAACCATCATTTGGAAACTAGCATGAAATATCTCATAAAATTACAAAAATATGAGTAATCATTCATAACTTATTTACATGAAAACAAAATTACACATCCTTTATATCTAATCCATATACCAACGACCAAAAACACCTACAAACACTTTCATTCTTCAATTTTCTTCATCTAAGTGATCTCTCTCAAGTTCTATCTTCAAGTTCTAAGTGTTCTTCATAAATTCCATAAGTATAGTTTCATAAAAATCAAGAATACTTCCAAGTTTGCAAGTCTACTTCCAAGCTTTCTAATCCATTCCAAGTAATCATCTAAGATCAAGGAACCTTTATTATTTACAGTAGGTTATCTTTTTAATTCAAGGTAATATTCATATTCAAACTTTGATTCAATTTCTACAACTATAACAATCTTATTTCGAGTGAAAATCTTAATTGAACTGTTTTCGTGTCATGATTTTGTTTCAAGAACTTTCAAGCCATCCAAGGATCCTTTAAAGCTAGATCCATTTTTCTCATTTCCAGTGGTTTTATCCAGAAAACTTGAGGTAGTAATGATGTTCATAACATCATTCAATTCATACATACAAAGCTATCTTATTCGAAGGTTTAAACTTGTAATCACTAGAACATAGTTTACTTAATTCTAAACTTGTTCGCAAAAAAAGTTAATCCTGCTAACTTGACTTTTAAAATCAACTAAATACATGTTATATATCTATATGATATGCTAACTTAATGATTTAAAACCTGGAAACACGATGAACACCATAAAATCGGATATACGCCGTCGTAGTGAAACCGGGGGCTGTTTTGGTTTGGATAATTAAAAACTATGATAAACTTTGATTTAAAATTTATTCTTCTGGGAAAATAATTTTTCTTATGAACATGAAACTATATCCAAAAATTATGGTTAAACTCAAAGTGAAAGTATGTTTTCCAAAATGGTCATCTAGACGTCGTTCTTTCGGCTGAAATGACTACCTTTACAAAAACGACTTGTAACCTATAAATCTGACTATAAACTTATACTTTTTCTGTATAGATTCATAAAGTTAAGTTCAATATGAAACCATAGCAATTTGATTCACTCAAAACGGATTTAAAATGAAGAAGTTATGGGTAAAACAAGATTGGTTATTTTTGCTTGCTGTAACTACGTGAAAATTGGTAACAAATCTATATTAATCATATCCTAGCTAACTTATATTGTATTATACATGTATTCTAATATATTATGTAATCTTGGGATACCATAGACACGTATGCAAATGTTTTGACATATCATATCGACCCATCTATATATATTATTTGAAACAACCATAGACACTCTATATGCAGTAATGTTGGAGTTAGCTATACAGGGTTGAGGTTGATTCCAAAAATATATATAGTTTGAGTTGTGATCTAGCCTGAGACATGTATACACTGGGTCGTGGATTGATTTAAGATAATATATATCGATTTATTTCTGTACATCTTATTATGGACAACTAGTTGTAGGTTACTAACAAGGACAGCTGACTTAATAAACTTAAAACAGTAAAACGTATTAAAAATGTTGTAAATATATTTTGAACATACTTTGATATATATGTACATATTTGTTATAGGTTCGTGAATCGACCAGTGGCCAAGTCTTACTTCCCGACGAAGTAAAAATATGTGAAAGTGAGTTATAGTCTCACTTTTAAAATCTAATATTTTTGGGATGAGAATACATGCAGGTTTTATAAATGATTTACAAAATAGACACAAATACATGAAACTACATTCTATGGTTGAATTATCGAAATCGAATATGCCCCTTTTTATTAAGTCTGGTAATCTAAGAATTAGGGAACAGACACCCTAATTGACGCGAATCCTAAAGATAGATCTATTGGGCATAACAAACCCCATCCAAAGTACCGGATGCTTTAGTACTTCGAAATTTATATCATATCCGAAGGGTGTCCCGGAATGATGGGGATATTCTTATATATGCATCTTGTTAATGTCGGTTACCAGGTGTTCACCATATGAATGATTTTTATCTCTATGTATGGGATGTATATTGAAATATGAAATCATGTGGTCTATTATTATGATTTGATAATATATAGGTTAAACCTATAACTAAACAACATTTTTGTTGACGTTTTAAGCATGTTTATTCTCAGGTGATTATTAAGAGCTTCCGCTGTTGCATACTAAAATAAGGACAAGATTTGGAGTCTATGCTTGTATGATATTATGTAAAAACTGCATTCAAGAAACTTATTTTTGATGTAATATATTCTTATTGTAAACCATTATGTAATGGTCGTGTGTAAACGGTATATTTTAGATTATCATTATTTGATAATCTACGTAATGCTTTTAAACCTTTATCGATAAAATAAAGGTTATGGTTGTTTTAAAAATGAATGCAGTCTTTGAAAAACGTCTCATATAGAGGTCAAAACCTCGCGACGAAATCAATTAATATGGAACGTTTATAATCAATATGAACGGGACATTTCAGTTGGTATCCGAGCGTTGGTCTTAGAGAACCAAAAAATTGCGTTAGTGTGTCTTACCGAGTTTGTTAGGATGCATTAGTGAGTCTGGACTTCGACCGTGTTTTTCTTCAAAAATGATTGCTTAACATTTTTTTGTTGTTGGAAAATATATATTATTAACATGTAAATATTATGTGATATATTAATCTCTTATAGTGTTTGATATTGTGTGATAGATGTCTACCTCTAGTACAAATCCCATTGATTCACCTAATAATAATGAAGAGTCGAATATATTTTGGGAAGATTCACAAATTCCCGAAGAGGAACTGGAAGAGGATGAACCGGAAGAGGAGGAACCGGAAGAAGAGGAACCAAAAGAGGATGAATCGGAAGAGGAGGAACCAGAAGAAGAAGAGGTTCCGGAGGAAGAAATATTGATACCTATAGTAAATCAATTAAATAAAAGAAAATCCTCAACCAACGGACCAAAGTTAATAATGGTCAATGGTGTTTCCGCCGAGGAAGCAAAATATTGGGAAGATTACCAATTTTCCGATGAATCGGATCCCGATGAGGATTCCGATGATGTTATAGAAATTACCTCGACCTAATTTAATAAAGCGAAATAAAATAATAAGAGAAAAGGTATAAAAATAGAGAAACCCGATTCCAACCCCGATGAACTTTATATGTATCGACAACATCCGTATTTCCTAAAATGTAACAATGACCCGGGAACCTCTAAACCACCAGGTTTTTCTAAACCATTATGGAAAACGACGGCTCGTATTAGAGGAACACCATATATTCCTAGAAAATTAGGAAAACGAACCAAGTCCGAAGAAGAAGAAACCAGTGATTCAGATTAGAAGGTTGTAATCATGTTGTGTATTATATGTATTGTAGTGTGCTTGTACTTTTATGTTCTATGTAAAAATTGCTTTTATTCTTTGTTAATTATCTTTTACGTATCTAATCCTTGTCTATTTTACAGTATAAAAACAAAATGGACGTTAAGGGTAGACAACCGAATATTTTAGAAGACCTACCAGAGGATATGATTGAGGAAATATTGTCTAGAGTCAGTCAGAATGCATCAGCACATTTAGTTATGGCGAAATTAACTTGTCAAACATTTGAAAGACTTTCCAGAAATGCCTTAGTTTATAAAAGGCTTTCCTTTGATAGGTGGGGTATATCACATTGGGGAGACCGTAAGTTACGCCGTGTTTTCTTTAAAGCGTTAAATGCGAGGAACCCAAATGCAATTTTACGCTACGGGTTAAGAACCTATTTTGACTCAACATATCCCAACATAGGATTTCGTGAATTAGAAAGAGCTTCTAACATGCAACATAAAGAAGCATGTTATGCTTACGGGTTAGTGATGTTCGCTTCTTACCAAAATGAGAAAAAGAACATCGGATTGCAACTTTTAAATAAAACCTTCCCACAAGTGACGGATTCAGTAGTTGGGGTGAGAAACAAGGTTTTTAGATTATTACGGGGCTGTTGGACATTACGAAACCCTAGTCCTTTTGAAAACATTACAACATGCTGCCTAGCTAATGGTCATAACGGTTATTTTCCACAAGACCAAGGATGGGAAGTCGTCTTAGTAAAACCAAAATGCATGACTTGTTTATGGACTTATGAATTACTTGTCTTTATTTCCTTTGCTGAACAACTTGCGTATTAACTAGATTTATCTTCAAAACTGTCATGTATCATAGTGTACTATATTTCATGTTATATGTAATATAGCGAAGTTGTAAGTTTGAAGAATATTCGTATGTGATATATTATTATAATCAGTTTTTCATATGGAATTGTAGTAGTTGAATTGTATATTAGCTACTAAATATGAACTTAACGGGTAGGTAGTACCCGAATTTAAAGTTATAAAACGCTAATATGAAGAAAAAGCTTTTATAAATGAGTTCATATTATGCTACGAGATACTATTGACTACTCTTAATATTCTGTATGATTAAATTGTTTCATTTGACTATTTTGAAGGAAATGGCACCGACTACTCGACACAACTTGAATATGAGCGAAGAGGAATTTCGTGCCTTTCTTGCTTCAAACATAGCCGCAGTACAGGCCGCGCTACATACCAACAATAACTCTGAATCTAGCAATGCAGCTAACGGCGCAAGAAATCGTGTAGGATGCTCCTACAAAGAATTCACTGCCTGTAAACCTTTGGAATTTGATGGAACCGAAGGACCAATTGGATTGAAACGGTGGACCGAGAAAGTCGAATCAGTGTTTGCCATAAGGAAGTGTACTGAAGGAGACAAAGTGAAGTACGCTACACATACCTTCACAGGTATTGCGTTAACATGGTGGAATACCTATCTAGAGCAAGTGGGACAAGATGCTGCTTACGCGCTACCGTGGTCAGCATTCAAGCACTTGATGAACGAGAAGTACCGTCCCAGAACCGAGGTCAATAAGCTCAAGTCAGAACTTAGAGGGTTACGAACACATGGATTCGATATTACTTCGTACGAAAGACGATTCACAGAATTGTGCCTATTGTGTCCGAGAGCGTTCGAAGATGAGGAAGAGAAGATCGACGCGTTTGTGAAAGGGTTACCGGAGAGAATCCAAGAAGATATAAGTTCACACGATCCTGCCTCCATACAAAAGGCATGTAGAATGACTCACAAACTAGTGAACCAGATTGAGGGAAGAATTAAAGAACAGGCGGCAGAAGAGGCCAACGTGAAGTTAGTCAAAAGAAAGTGGGAGGAAAACGGTGATAAGAGTCACCAAAACAACAACAACTATCCCAACAATCGTAACATCAATCGCAACTACAATAAATGGCACAACAACAACAACAACAACAACTACAACAATCATTCCAACAACAATAATAACCGCAACAACAACAACAATCAGAAGCAGCTATGCCAAAGGTGTGAAAAGTATCACTCGGGGTTTTGCACCAAATTTTGCAACAAGTGTAAAAGAAATGGTCATAGCGCGGCGAAGTGTGAGGTCTATGGACCAGGGGTTAACAGAACGACAGGAACAAATGGTGTTGGAACGAGTAATGGCGGAGCAAATAGTGTCGAAGCAAGTTATGCCAATGTAGTTTGTTATAAATGTGGAAAACCGGGCCACATTATTAGAAATTGCCCGAACCAGGAGAACACGAATGGACACGGCCACTGAAGAGTTTTCAATATTAATGCGGCAGAGGCACAGGAAGACCCGGAGCTTGTTACAGGTACGTTTATTATTGACAATAAATCTGCTTACGTTTTATTTGATTCGGTTGCGGATAGAAGCTATATGAGTAGAGATTTTTGTGCTAAATTAAGTTGTCCATTGACGCCGTTGGATAGTAAATTTTTACTTGAATTAGCAAATGGTAAATTAATTTCAGCAGATTATATATGCCGGAATCGAGAAATTAAACTGGGTAGCGAAATATTTAAGATTGATTTGATACCATTAGAGTTAGGGAGTTTTGATGTAATAGTTGGCATGGACTGGCTGAAGGAGATGAAAGCAGAGATCGTATGTTACAAAAATGCAATTCGCATTGTACGAGAAGAAGGAGAACCCTTAATGGTGTACGGAGAAAAGGGCAACACGAAGCTACATCTTATTAGTAATTTGAAGGCACAAAAACTAATAAGAAAAGGTTGCTATGCTATTCTAACACACGTCGAGAAAGTACAAACTGAAGAAAAGAGCATCAGTGATGTTCCCGTGGCAAAAGAATTTCCCGATGTATTTCCGAAAGAATTACCGGGATTACCGCCACATCGATCCATTGAATTTCAAATAGACCTTGTACCAGGAGCTGCACCAATAGCTCGTGCTCCATACAGACTCGCACCCAGCGAAATGAAAGAATTACAAAGTCAGTTACAGGAACTTTTAGAGCGTGGTTTCATTCGACCAAGTACATCACCATGGGGAGCTCCTGTCCTGTTTGTGAAGAAGAAAGATGCTACATTCAGGTTGTGTATCGACTACCGAGAGTTGAACAAACTTACCATCAAGAACCGCTACCCACTACCGAGAATTGACGACTTATTTGATCAACTACAAGGCTCGTCTATTTATTCGAAGATCGATTTACATTCTGGATATCATCAAATGCGAGTAAAGGAGGATGATATTCCAAAAACTGCTTTTATGACGCGTTATGGTCATTACGAGTTTATGGTTATGCCATTTGGATTGACTAACGCACTAGCTGTGTTCATGGACCTTATGAACCGAGTGTGTGGGCCATATCTTGACAAGTTTGTCATTGTTTTCATCGATGACATACTTATTTACTCAAAGAATGATCAAGAGCACGAAGAACATTTGAGAAAAGTGCTAGAAGTATTGAGGAAAGAAAAACTGTACGCTAAGTTTTCAAAGTGTGCATTTTGGTTGGAAGAAGTTCAATTCCTCGGTCACATAGTGAACAAAGAAGGTATCCAGGTGGACCCGGCAAAGATCGAAACCGTTGAAAAGTGGAAAATCCCGAAAACTCCGAAACATATACGCCAGTTTTTAGGACTAGCTGGTTATTACAGAAGGTTCATCCAAGACTTTTCCAAATAGCAAAACCCTTAACTGCATTAACGCATAAAGGGAAGAAATTTGAATGGAAAGATGAGCAAGAGAAAGCGTTTCAATTGTTAAAGAAAAAGTTAACTACGTCACCTATATTGTCATTACCTGAAGGGAATGATGATTTTGTGATATATTGTGACGCTTCAAAGCAAGGTCTCGGTTGTGTATTAATGCAACGAACGAAAGTAATTGCTTATGCGTCTAGACAATTGAAGGTTCACGAACAGAATTATACGACGCATGATTTGGAATTAGGCGCAGTTGTTTTTGCATCAAAAACTTGGAGGCACTACTTATATGGGGTCAAAAGTATTATATATACCGACCACAAAAGTCTTCAACACATATTTAATCAGAAGCAACTGAATATGAGGCAGCGTAGGTGGATTGAATTGTTGAATGATTATGAATTTGAGATTCGTTACCACCCAGGGAAGGCAAATGTGGTAGCCGATGCCTTGAGCAGAAAGGACAGAGAACCCATTCGAGTAAAAGCTATGAATATAATGATTCACACTAACCTTACTACTCAAATAAAGGAGGCGCAACAAGGAGTTTTAAAAGAGGGAAATTTAAAGGATGAAATACCCAAAGGATCGGAGAAGCATCTTAATATTCGAGAAGATGGAACCCGGTATAGGGATGAAAGAATTTGGGTACCAAAATTTAGAGATATGAGAGAAATGGTACTTAGAGAAGCTCATAAAACCAGATACTCAATACATCCTGGAATGGGGAAGATGTACAAGGATCTCAAGAAACATTTTTGGTGGCCAGGTATGAAAGCCGATGTTGCTAAATACGTAGGGGAATGTTTGACGTGTTCTAAGGTCAAAGCGGAGCATCAAAAACCATCAGCCTACTTCAACAACCCGAAATCTCCGAATGGAAATGGGAAAACATTACCATGGATTTCATCACTAAATTGCCAAGGACTACAAGTGGTTTTGATACTATTTGGGTAATAGTTGATCGTCTCACCAAATCAGCACACTTCCTGCCAATAAGAGAAGATGACAAGATGGAGAAGTTAGCACGACTGTATTTGAAGGAAGTAGTCTCCAGACATGGAATATCAATCTCTATTATCTCTGATAGGGATGGCAGATTTATTTCAAGATTCTGGCAGACATTACGGCAAGCATTAGAAACTCATCTAGATATGAGTACTGCCTATCATCCACAAACTGATGGGCAGAGCGAAAGGACGATACAAACGATTGAAGACATGCTATGAGCATGTGTTATTGATTTCGAAAACAGTTGGGATCGACACATACCGTTAGCAGAATTTTCCTACAACAACAGTTATCATTCTAGTATTGAGATGACGAATTTTGAGGCACTTTATGGTAGAAAGTGCAGGTCTCCGATTTGTTGGAATGAAGTGGGGGATAGACAGAGTACGGGTCCGGAGATAATACAAGAAACTACCGAGAAAATCATCCAAATTCAACAACGATTGAAAACCACCCAGAGTCGACAAAAGAGCTACGCAGACAGTAAAAGAAAAGATTTAGAGTTTGAAATTAGAGAAATGGTCATGCTTAAGGTTTCACCTTGGAAAGGCGTTGTTCGATTTGGTAAACGGGGGAAACTAAATCCAAGATACATTGGACCATTCAAGATTATAGATCGTGTCGGACCAGTAGCTTACCAACCGGAGCTACCTCAACAACTTGCAGCTGTACATAACACTTTCCACATCTCGAATTTGAAGAAATGTTTTGCTAAAGAAGATCTCACTATTCTGTTGGACGAAATCCAAATCAATGAAAAACTTCAATTCATTGAAGAACCCGTCGAAATAATGGATCGTGAGGTTAAGAGACTTAAGCAAAACAAGATACCGATTGTTAAGATTCGATGGAATGCTCGTAGAGGACCCAAGTTCATCTGGGAGTGTGAATATTAGATGAAGAAGAAATACCCGCATCTATTTCCAGAAGATTCGTTAACACCTTCAACAGCTTAAAATTTCGGGACGAAATTTATTTAACGGGTAGGTACTGTAGTGACCTTAACTTTTCCATGTTTATATATATTAATTGAGATTGATATTTACATGACTAAATGTTTCTAACGTGTTAAGCAATCAAACTTTTTAAGACTTGATTAAATGAAATAAGTTTCATATAGACAATTGATCACCCATGTTGACCGGCGATTTACGAACGTTACAAAATTGTAAAAACTACATGTTGTGGTATATATATAGACATATATATATGGTTGACATAAGATTATGATGAGTAAGTATCACATTAAGTATATTAACAATGTGTGATATACATAAGAAATGAGATTACTAAGTTAAGAAACTCGAAATGATATATATAACGATTATCGTTATGATAACATCTACTAAATACATATGTATCATATTAAGATATTGATACACTATATTTAACATGATAAAATGATATTTAAATATATCATTAAGTGTGTTAACAATGAACTACATATGTAAAAACAAGACTACTAACCCAAGAATTACGAAACAAGACTTATATGTAACGATTATCGTTGTAACGATATTTTAATGTATATATCATATTAAGAGATATTCATACATCATAATATCATGATAATATAATAATTTAACATCTAATTTTATATAATAAACATTGGGTTAACAACATTAATTGAGATCGTTAACTTAAAGGTTTCAAAACAACACTTACATGTAATGACTAACGAAGACTTAACGACTCCATTAGAATGTATATACATGTTGTGTTTTAATATGTATTCTTACACTTTTGAAAGACTTCAAGAAACATATCAAAATACTTCTACTTAACAAAAATGCATACAATTACATCCTCGTTCAGTTTCATCAATAATTCTACTCGTATGCACCCGTATTCGTACTCGTACAATACACAGCTTTTAGATGTATGTACTATTGGTATATACACTCCAATGATCAGCTCTTAGCAGACCATGTGAGTCACCTAACACATGTGGGAACCATCATTTGGCAACTAGAATGAAATATCTCATAAAATTACAAAAATATGAGTAATCATTCATGACTTATTTACATGAAAACAAAATTACACATCCTTTATATCTAATCCATATACCAACGATCAAAAAGACCTATAAACACTTTCATTCTTCAATTTTTTTCATATAAGTGATCTCTCTCAAGTTCTATCTTCAAGTTCTAAGTGTTCTTCATAAATTCCATAAGTATAGTTTCATAAAAATCAAGAATACTTCCAAGTTTGCAAGTCTACTTCCAAGCCTTCTAATCCATTCCAAGTAATCATCTAAGATCAAGGAACCTTTGTTATTTACAGTATGTTATCTTTCTAATTCAAGGTAATATTCATATTCAAACTTTGATTCAATTTCTATAACTATAACAATCTTATTTCGAGTGAAAATCTTACTTGAACTGTTTTCGTGTCATGATTTTGTTTCAAAAACTTTCAAGCCATCCAAGGATCCTTTGAAGCTAGATCCATTTTTCTCATTTCCAATGGTTTTATCCAGAAAACTTGAGGTAGTAATGGTGTTCATAACATCATTCGATTCATACATACAAAGCTATCTTATTCGAAGGTTTAAACTTGTAATCACTAGAACATAGTTTAGTTAATTCTAAACTTGTTCGCAAACAAAAGTTAATCCTTCTAACTTGACTTTTAAAATCAACTAAATACATGTTATATATCTATATGATATGCTAACTTAATGATTTAAAACCTGGAAACACGATGAACACCATAAAATCGGATATACGCCGTCGTAGTGAAACCGGGGGCTGTTTTGGTTTGGATAATTAAAAACTATGATAAACTTTGATTTAAAAGTTGTTCTTCTGGGAAAATGATTTTTCTTATGAACATGAAACTATATCCAAAAATCATGGTTAAACTCAAAGTGGAAGTATGTTTTCCAAAATGGTCATCTAGACGTCGTTCTTTCGACTGAAATGACTACCTTTACAAAAATGACTTGTAACCTATAAATCCGACCATAAACTTATACTTTTTCTGTATATATTCATAAAGTTAAGTTCAATATGAAACCATAGCAATTTGATTCACTCAAAACGGATTTAAAATGAAGAAGTTATGGGTAAAACAAGATTGGTTATTTTTGCTTGTTGTAACTACGTGAAAATTGGTAACAAATCTATATTAATCATATCCTAGCTAACTTATATTGTATTATACATGTATTCTAATATATTATGTAATCTTGGGATACCATAGACACGTATGCAAATGTTTTGACATATCATATCGACCCATCTATATATATTATTTGGAACAACCATAGACACTCTATATGCAGTAATGTTGGAGTTAGCTATACAGGGTTGAGGTTGATTCCAAAAATATATATAGTTTGAGTTGTGATCTAGCCTGAGACATGTATACACTGGGTCATGGATTGATTCAAGATAATATATATCGATTTATTTCTGTACATCTAATTATGGACAACTAGTTGTAGGTTACTAACAAGAATAGCTGACTTAATAAAATTAAAACAGTAAAACGTATTAAAAATGTTGTAAATATATTTTGAACATACTTTGATATATATGTACATATTTGTTATAGGTTCGTGAATCGACCAGTGGCCAAGTCTTACTTCCCGACGAAGTAAAAATCTGTGAAAGTGAGTTATAGTCCCACTTTTAAAATCTAATATTTTTGGGATGAGAATACATGCAGGTTTTATAAATGATTTACAAAATAGACACAAGTACGTGAAACTACATTCTATGGTTGAATTATCGAAATCGAATATGCCCCTTTTTATTAAGTCTGGTAATCTAAGAATTAGGGAACAGACACCCTAATTGACGCGAATCCTAAAGATAGATCTATTGGGCCTAACAAACCCCATCCAAAGTACCGGATGCTTTAGTACTTCGAAATTTATATCATATCCGAAGGGTGTCCCGGAATGATGGGGATATTCTTATATATGCATCTTGTTAATGTCGGTTACCAGGTGTTCACCATATGAATGACTTTTATCTCTATGTATGGGATGTATATTGAAATATGAAATCTTGTGGTCTATTATTATGATTTGATAATATATAGGTTAAACCTATAACTCACCAACATTTTTGTTGACATTTTAAGCATGTTTATTCTCAGGTGATTATTAAGAGCTTCCGTTGTTGCATACTAAAATAAGGACAAGATTTGGAGTCCAAGCTTGTATGATATTATGTAAAAACTGCATTCTAGAAACTTATTTTTGATGTAATATATTCTTATTGTAAACCATTATGTAATGGTCGTGTGTAAACGGTATATTTTAGATTATCATTATTTGATAATCTACGTAATGCTTTTAAACCTTTATCAATAAAATAAAGGTTATGGTTGTTTTAAAAATGAATGCAGTCTTTGAAAAACGTCTCATATAGAGGTCAAAACCTCGCGACGAAATCAATTAATATGGAACGTTTATAATCAATATGAACGCGACATTTCAGTTGGTATCCGAGCGTTGGTCTTAGAGAAACAGAAAATTGCGTTAGTGTGTCTTACCGAGTTTGTTATGATGCATTAGTGAGTCTGGACTTCGACCGTGTTTTTCTTCAAAAACGATTGTTTAACATTTTTTTTGTTGGAAACTATATATTATTAACATGTAAATATTATGCGATATATTAATCTCTTAACGTGTTTGATATTGTGTGATAGATGTCTAACTCTAGTACAAATCCCATTGATTCACCTAATAATAATGAAGAGTCGAATATATTTTGGGAAGATTCACAAATTCCCGAAGAGGAACTTGAAGAGGAGGAACCGAAAGACGAGGAACCAAAAGAAGAGGATCAGAGAAGGATGAATCGAAAGAGGAGGAACCAGAAGAAGAAGAGGTTCCGGAGGAAGAAATATTGATACCTATAGTAAATCAATTAAATAAAAGAAAATCCTCAACCAACGGACCAAAGTTAATAATGGTCAATGGTGTTTCCGCCGAGGAAGCAAAATATTTGGAAGATTACCAATTTTTTGATGAATCGGATCCCGATGAGGATTTCGATGATGTTATAGAAATTACCTTGACCCAATTTAATAAAGCGAAAGAAAATAATAAGAGAAAAGGTATAAAAATAGAGAAACCCGATTCCAACCCCGATGAACTTTATATGTATCGACAACATCCGTATTTCCTAAAATGTAACAATGACCCGGGAACCTCTAAACCACCAGGTTTTTCTAAACCATTATGGAAAACGACGGCTCGTATTAGAGGAACACCATATATTCCTAGAAAATTAGGAAAATGAACCAAGTCCGAAGAAGAAGAAACCAGTGATTCAGGTTAGAAGGTTGTAATCATGTTGTGTATTATATGTATTGTAGTGTGCTTGTACTTTTATGTTCTATGTAAAAATTGCTTGTATTGTTTGTTAATTATCTTTTACGAATCTAATCCTTGTCTATTCTACCGTATAAAAACAAAATGGACGTTAAGGTTAGACAACCGAATATTTTAGAAGACCTACCAGAGGATATGATTGAGGATATCTTGTCTAGAGTCGGTCAGAATGCATTAGCACATTTAGTTATGGCGAAATTAACTTGTCAAACATTTGAAAGACTTACCAGAAATGCCTTAGTTTATAAAAGGCTTTCCTTTGATAGGTGGGGTATATCACATTGGGGAGACCGTAAGTTACGCCGTGTTTTCTTTATAGCTTTAAATGCGGGGAACCCAAATGCAATTTTACGCTACGGGTTAAGAACCTATTTTGACTCAACATATCCCAACATAGGATTTCGTGAATTAGAAAGAGCTTCTAACATGCAACATAAAGAAGCATGTTATGCTTACGGGTTAGTGATGTTCGCTTCTTACCAAAGTGAGAAAAAGAACATCGCATTGCAACTTTTAAAACCTTCCCACAAGTGACGGATTCAGTAGTTGGGGTGAGAAACAAGGTTTTTAGATTATTACGGGGCTGTTGGACATTACGAAACCCTCGTCCTTTTGACGACATTACAACATGCTGCCTAGCTAATGGTCATAACGGTTATTTTCCACAAGACCAAGGATGAGAAGTCGTCTTAGTAAAACCAAAATGCATGACTTGTTTCTGGACTTATGAATTACGTGTCTTTATTTCCTTTGCTGAACAACTTGCGTATTAACTAGATTTATCTTCAAAACTGTCCTGTATCATAGTGTACTATATTTCATGTTATATGTAATATAGCGAAGTTGTAAGTTTGAAGAATATTTGTATGTGATATATTATTATAATCAGTTTTTCATATGGAATTGTAGTAGTTGAATTGTATATTAGCTACTAAGTATGAACTTAACGGGTTGGTAGTACCCGAATTTAAAATTATAAAACGCTAATATGAAGAAAAAGCTTTTATAAATGAGTTCATATTATGCTACGAGATACTATTGACTACTCTTAATATTCTGTATGATTAAATTGTTTCATTTGACTATTTTGAAGGAAATGGCACCGACTACTCGACACACCTTGAATATGAGCGAAGAGGAATTTCGTGCCTTTCTTGCTTCAAACATAGCCGCAGTACAGGCCGCGCTACATACCAACAATAACTCTGAATCTAGCAATGCAACTAACGGCGCAAGAAATCGTGTAGGATGCTCCTACAAAGAATTCACTGCCTGTAAACCTTTGGAATTTGATGGAACCGAAGGACCAATTGGATTGAAACGGTGGACCGAGAAAGTCGAATCGGTGTTTGCCATAAGTAAGTGTACTGAAGGAGACAAAGTGAAGTACGCTACACATACCTTCACAGGTATTGTGTTAACATGGTGGAATACCTATCTAGAGCAAGTGGGACAAGATGCTGCTTACGCGCTACCGTGGTCAGCATTCAAGCACTTGATGAACG
Organism: Rutidosis leptorrhynchoides; assembly: GCF_046630445.1. Classification (NCBI taxonomy): domain Eukaryota; kingdom Viridiplantae; phylum Streptophyta; class Magnoliopsida; order Asterales; family Asteraceae; genus Rutidosis; species Rutidosis leptorrhynchoides. Next base: position 637,922,806 of record NC_092336.1, read on the forward strand.
AGAAGTACCGTCCCAGAACCAAGGTCAATAAGCTCAAGTCAGAATTTAGAGGGTTATGAACACAGGGATTCGATATTACTTTGTACGAAAGACGATTCACAGAATTGTGCCTATTGTGTCCGAGAGCGTTCGAAGATGAGGAAGAGAAGATCGACGCGTTTGTGAAAGGGTTACCGGAGAGAATCCAAGAAGATATAAGTTCACACGAGCCTGCCTCCATACAAAAGGCATGTAGAATGGCTCACAAACTAGTGAACCAGATTGAGGGAAGAATTAAAGAACAGGCGGCCGAAGAGGCCAACGTGAAGTTAGTCAAAAGAAAGTGGGAGGAAAACGGTGATAAGATTCACCAAAACAACAACAACTATCCCAACAATCATAACATCAATCGCAACTACAAAAAACGGCACAACAACAACAACAACAACAACAATAACAACTACAACAATCATCCCAACAACAATAACAACCGCAACAACAACAACAATCAGAAGCAGCTATGCCAAAGGTGTGAAAAGTATCACTTGGGGTTTTGCAACAAATTTTGCAACAAGTGTAAAAGAAATGGTCATAGCGCGGTGAAGTGTGAGGTCTACGGACCAGGGGTTAACAGAATGACAGGAACAAATGGTGTCGAAATGAGTAATGGCGGAGCAAATAGTGTCGGAGCAAGTTATGCCAATGTAGTTTGTTATAAATATGGAAAACCGGGCCACATTATTAGAAATTTCCCGAACCAGGAGAACACGAATGGACACGGCCGAGGAAGAGTTTTAAATATTAATGCGGCAGAGGCACAGGAAGACCCGGAGCTTGTTACGGGTACGTTTCTTATTGACAATAAATCTGCTTACGTTTTATTTGATTCGGGTGCGGATAGAAGCTATATGAGTACGATGGAGAGACTCGTTCAACTATACATAAAGGAAATTGTATGTCATCATGGTGTGCCCTTATCGATTATTTTATACCGAGATGCCCGTTTTGCTTCTAGATTTTGGCGTTCTTTGCAAGAAGCCTTGGGAACTCGTCTCGACATGAGTACTGCGTATCACCCACCGACCGACCGACAAAGCGAACGCACGATTCAAACTTTGGAGGACATGTTGCGTGCTTGTGTTGTTGATTTCGGAAAGGCTTAGGAAAGGCATTTGCCGCTAGCCGAATTCTCTTATAACAATAGTTATCATTCGAGTATTAACGCCGTACCTTTCGAAGCGTTGTATGGCCGCAAGTACCGTTCTCCTATTTGTTGGGCCGAAGTAGGCGAAAAGCAAATCACCGGACCCAAATTAGTCCATGAAACAACTGAGAAGATTGTCCAAATTCAAGCGAGACTCAAAACGGCCCGTGATAGCCAAAAGAGTTACGCCGACCTTAAACGTTCGAATTCAACGTAGGTGACCGTGTAATGTTGACGGTCGCGCCTTGGAAAGGTGTGATCCGGTTTGGAAAACGTGGGAAGCTTAACCCGCGATACATTGGTCCTTTCGAAATCTTAGAGCGTGTTGAACCCGTTGCTTACCGTCTGGACCTTCCGACTCAATTGAGCTCAGTTCATCCTACCTTCCACGTATCAAATTTGAAGAAGTGTCTTGCTGAACCAGAACTTGTCATACCACTGGAAGAACTTACGATTAATGACAAACTCCACTTCGTGGAAGAACCTGTCGAAATTATGGACCGTGAGGTCAAAACTTTGAAATGCAATAAGATTCCGATCATCCGAGTTTGATGGAATGCCAAACGAGGACCTGAGTTTACATGGGAATGAGAGGATCAAATAATGCAGAAGTATCCTCACCTTTTCCCAACTCCTCCATCTACCTCAACTTAATATTTCAGGACGAAATTTTCTTTAACAGGTGGGTAATGTAACGACCCTGGATTTTCCGACTTACATTATTAATATTTGTTATTAATACTTGCGCTTTAATAAATGTATTGTTATACATTTTACTATTTACCGTATTCGACTTTAAATGTCCCGACTTGTCATTTCGACACGTACTTTTCACGAATAATATTTCGAATATTATTTACATTCATAATTAATTTATTATTAATTATTTTAATTAACTAATGCAAGTAGTTAATTATTTGGGCTTTATTTATTTAATTGTTACATACTTGGACTTGGGCTTTTATTAATGGATTTGGACTTGGAAGCCCACCCTACTTTTCTTAATGGACTACTAGTAAGCCCACTATTATGCTAATGATCCATTAAGCTTAAACATGGATTAATTAGTTAAATGAGGAGACAAATATTGCAAGCATGCTTACACCTCTTTCCCATGCATTTAACTTATACACTTTCCTAGCAAACATCATCTTCCCACACTTGAAAGCACCAAGTTGACTTCCCCATTTGTGCCTCTAGACCGTCGGTTTTGAATGGGGGGAGGGAAATCCATTTTTCATTTTTTTGTTACATATGTGCAAGTATTACTTCATTCCTCACACACCTCATTCTTACACTTCTTTCTCTCATCTTTTCTCTCTAAATTGTTAGTAAGAAACATTATTTTTCTTTCTTCTTTTTCCTTTAAAAATCACCAAGTATCATCATCAATTTACTTGTTGTTTGTTGTTAAAGATCAAACTTACTAGTTTGTATCTTCATGAATCTTGCATCTTCCATCTTTTGTTTGATGAAGAATCAAGAACAAGGATCCAAGTTTCTATAACTTATGATTCTACACTTAAAGTATTATAAAGATCTAAAGTTCATAAGCTTTAAGATCTTACTTGTGTTCATGTTTGTAAACTTAAGATTTATTTTCTTAAAGATCCAAGTTTTGGCTTGAATCTTCTTAAGTATGAACAAACATGAACTTATTACTTGTAACTTTAGTTTAATTCTTCATTTTATTTATTTATTTTTGTGATGTATAATTTTGGTCAAGTATTACTAGTTAATCTTGATCTCATTTTTCTTGAAACTAAAGTTAAACTTTGTAAGTTCAAGAACATGGAAGTTTAACTTTCTAGTTATAACTTCATACACTTATGTTGGATCTAAGTTTCTATAGCTTATGGTCTTCCAATTTCGTTGTAAGCAAAAGCTTACAAGCTTACATACATTTTACAAGATAAAAATCTAAGTTTCATAACTTATGGTTTTATTAAAGTAAAGATCCAAGTTCTATAACTTAGGATTTAACTTAAGAACACTAGATCTAGACTTTCTAGTCTAGGATATTCAAGATCTAACTAAGATCTAAGTTCTACAACTTAAGATCTTGTTTATTTAGTTTACTTTCAAGTTTATAGCTTAATATTATCATTAGAACTCATGTATGTGTCGGATCTAAGATCTTGATGTAACTTTGGTTCATCAAACTTCCTACAACCCTTAAATGAGTTATGCCATATATCTTAGACATACACTAGTGTTATTATGGTCAAACCTTGGTTAAGATGATGCAAACACATCAACAAG